>NW_026000052.1:1428641-1442177 GCF_001458135.2 Marmota marmota marmota
CCCCCCCCCCCGCCCACTCAACAGCCCAGAGACAGGCCCAGGAATCTGGAGCCTGTGGTGGGGGAGGCTCTCTGAGCAGGGGGTGAAGACCAAGGCCCGTAAATCAGCTTTGTGGGATGGTCCCAACACAGCAGAAGGCGCAGGAGCCGGGCCACTGCTTCCCACCGCGGGAAGGCCAGCTGTACACGGGTATTTCCTGCCTCCCACACATGTGTGTCCTAAAGCCACGCCGGGGTCGCTCTGCCAGCTGGGAATCCTCACCAGGGCAGCCTGCTCCCCACCTCCAGCCCATGAACGTTTCCCACGCTGAGGACGTCCTCAGGCCCCGCCATGATTCCGTCTGCGCTGATCGGAGCCCCCCGACACCTGGGCTATTTCCAGGTTCCCCAGGGTGAACGGTGCAGCCAGCGCATCTGGCAGCAGTGGTTTCCAGGCCCCCTGTTATTTCCTCGGGAGTGGCTCCCAGGAGCACAGCAGCCAGGTCACCAACATGAACACTTAGTGCCTCTCGCTGCCCGAGGCCGTTGGAGTCCATCTGGGCTCCATCGGGATGGAGAACACTGCTTCCTGGGCTGGTCCTGCCCCCAGAGCCAGGGCACACCTGCCTGAAGCCCTTGCTCCTGGCAGTGCTCTGCCCGGCAGGAGGGCGGGGTGTGCCATGGCTCACCCAGCTCCACGTGGTCCCACTCTCATTGCATGGGGCAGGTTCACTGTCCAGGGCGGATTCAGAAAGCCCCCGGGGTCTGCTGGAAACTTCCTGGGCTGCTTCACCCATGAGGGGCTCTTGTCAGAGACAGAGGACCTGTCTGTCTGAGTGCTGTGGGGGACACCTGCCACCAACCCCAGGGTGGTCTGAACTGCCTTGCCCTCAGTGGGCCAAAGTCTCCCAGGCACTGCCCCAGCTGGGCAGCCTGTGCCCAGGGTCACAGCATAGGCCACAAGGGCCACGTGGGGGCGGGGCCCCTGCTGAGGGCAGGACACAGAGCCTGGCTGGAGCTGGGCTTGTCTTGGGGGGTGCGTGGGCTCCTGAGAAGTCCCCACGTGGCCAGTGGCAAAGCCGTCAGCCAGCAGCTGGCTCAGCGAGCCAGGTGGATACAGACACGGAGAAGTCATTGCTTCCTGCCGACTTTGAACGTTTTGTGAAGCCTTTGACCTAGCTCTTTCCTTTTTCACAAGAGCCTCCAGCCCCCCCGTGGACCTTCCTGTTTACTGCAGCCAGCCGGAGGCCGCCCGGACCTGGGTGGCTGGAGGTAATTGTCTGATTCTACTGTTGGCCTCAGCCCCAGGTCCCAGGGCTGCTGGGCAGCTGGGCTGGCCAGGGCCAGGCTCACCCAGCAGGTCTCAGCCCACTGCACCCATTTTTTTCTGGCCCAATGGCCCTGCTCACTACCCATCCTGTAGAAGCTGTCCCCAGACACACAGCAGCGGAGAAGGGGCCCTGCTGAGTGCGGGTGGGCCCTAGAGGCTGCCCAAGCCCCAAGAAGCTGCAACTCCTGAGGCTGGAGGGCAGAAGTGGGGCCTGTGTGAGGCCTGGCTCAGGGGCAGTAAGATCACTGCCTCCCACCATCCCGAGACATCTCCAAGTGGGCTATCAACACCTACCCCACGCCGCCTGATTGCAAACTCCAGGCTGGGGTTGGTGTTGGGTCACCAGATGTCTTGGGGTGAGGGTGCTGCAGGAACAAACTACAAAGCCCCTACCTTGACCTGGGAATGACCACATGCCCAACTCGCTTTAGCTGATGTTCCCAAGGGGCAGTGGAGACAATATGGATGAAACAGCCTCAACTTTCATGAAGTTCCCAGAATGTTCAACCCTGGCCCATGCCATGGGAAGAGGGGAGTAGGCAGAAGTGCCTCCATAGCTCAAGTGAGGAAGGTAAGGTCAGTGCTCAGACCCCCGGCTCACCACAGAACAGGCCTGGAACCCAGCCTTCTCCAGTTAGAGTGGAGCGGTGTCAGGGCCTCGTTCCCACCCCAGGAGGTGTGGCCTTCCCGGCGGGCCCTGCACCCTGGGAAGACTTCCTTCCTCCAGGACAAAGAAAATGAGCCGCCCTTGGAGGCAGCGGCTGCTGTCCTGGGGTGCGGCAGGAGGACAGGGCCCAAGGGACCCACAGACAGCCCGCCGTGGACCCCAGTGGCAGGTGATGGCCAATCTGGAAGCAGGGTGCCCCTTCTGTCAGAGGTCCTCAAGGCCCAGGGGACACCCACCTTGTCAGCTCCAGCACTGATCACCTGCTCCCTGCTGGGCCCACCGTGGACCAGCTGAGGTCGGCTGCTGCAGGTCACTGCCCACATCAGGATGGGGTGCCCTTGGCTGTCCCCAGTCCCTCGTCAATCCAGCCTGGAGCTTCTCCACACTCTGCCCACCTGCATGTGTCGCTGGCCCAGTACCCTGGGCACTGCAGGAGCTCTGAGCCCCCAGTTTGTGGGTGTCTGGAAGCTCGGGGCCTTGGCCTTAGGTCCAGGTGGTGGAGATGAGTCCTGGGCAGGCTGGGTCCCCACACCATAGAGGAAGCCGCTTCCAAGAGTAAACAGAGTCCACACTCTGGCCGTGGGGCCCGGAGCACCTCTGATCCTCCGTGAGGCTCTGAGGTCCCTGAACACCTGGGTGAGGAAACACCTGCTGGCTGGGACCTCATCGGCAGGCGCAGCTCGGCATATGGGAGGACACAGCCGTTTCCCCAGAGCCAACGCCTGTGCGGCTGCTGCCACCAGCCCCAGCCCCAGCTGGTCTGCAGAGAGGAAGTGGCAAGGGGCGGTGGGTCCTCAGCTGGAGGAAGGGGCCCACTGTGGGAAGGGGGCTACCAGTCAGAGGCAAGCAGCGATAGAACCCTGGCCTGGCCTCAGTGGCCTGCAAGGAAGGGGTGGACACAGGGTCTGCAGTGATAGGCTTTGGGCCAAGGCCCTTCCCACAGTACAAGATGGCTCAGGTCCCTGGAAGACGGGCGCTGCGTTCAGCCTGGGCCACGCCTGGACACAAAGAGTCTGAACACGGGGCAGAGGATATGGGGAGAAGTGGGTCCCCAGCCAGAGCTCTCTACTTCAAGTGTTGACCACAGCCAGGCCGGGGCCATAGCCCTGCCACCGGGCCAGAGCAGGTACACCCCACACACTGGGAGCCGGAGGCACAGAGCAGAACAGCCCGCTTACTAGGGTAGCCGAGAGCACCCAGGGGTGGGGGAGTCCTGGCTCCAGAGCCAGGAAAAGCTGGAAAAGAGGACCAGACACAAGGCCCAGGAACTGACCAGGATCCATGGGCCTTGGGGTCCTACCCAGGGTTATTGACACAGGTTGCTGTCCTCATGTGCCCCATTCACCCTGACCATGACCACTGCCAGGCCACAGTGGCCTCCATCACAGTGGGTCAAAGGGTGTCTCAAGACACTCAAGAGTCTCGTCTTGACTTTGGTTCCATCAGGCTGACCTGTGCCCAGAGCTCCCTGCCCATTCAGAACACAGGCTCTTCCTCTAGGTGACAAGAACCCTGGGCTACAAGGAGTGAGCTCCCCTGTTTCTGGAGGGGTGTGGCCGCTGGCAGGTGCAGGATGGAAATGGAAGCTTTTCAGGCCACCCACCTGTGTGGCATCTGCCTGTCCATCCCATACTGTGCCAAGCAAGTGAGACCCATGCAACACTGTCCTCAGCGAGTCCAGAGCCGCGAGGCCAGGGCTTGAATGAAGGCCCTTTCTGTGGCAGGGTTGTGGGCACCGCGACCTTTCTATGTGGCTTGTTTGGATCTTGATAATGGGGAGAGCCATTTTCGTTTGTGTTAAGAACAATTTAACCAGTGAACATGAACACATCTTCCCCCTAAACTGGCCTTGAAGTGCACAAACAAGTTGCTCCCACAGGGGGACATGGAGGATTAAGCCTGGGCAGGACAGGCCTGGGCCCCTCTGCTGGCCGAGTGGTCCAGCCCTGGGGTTCCCTGCCTCGGTTTCCCCACTAGGGAGGCTCAGCTGCCCGCTGTGCTGTGGCCAGGAGAGCAAGGCCGCTAGGCTGCTCTCCACCCTCAGCTCCTGGATGGCTGGCCTTCCTGCTGCTTCCACGGCCAGCCGCAGGGCCCACGGGGGACGGGCAGGTCCATCCCCTCCGGAGGGCCAGAGGGGGAGTCCTCTCCTGGGCTCTGGTTCCTCAAGTGCTCTGTTCTCCTTTGGAGAGGAGGGCAGGAAGGCCACCTGGGCCGAGCCAGCTGAGGCTGACTCCCGGAGCCTCCTTTCAGGGGCCTGTCTCTGCGCCTGCTGGGGACCGTGCCTGGTGCAGGCGCCCGCCAGGGCCGATGCCTGAGCTCTTCTACTCCCTCCAGAGAGAAGCTGGTCTGAGTCAGATCGGCCCTTGAGTTAGGGGAGGAAGGGCTTAGAAAAGACCCACCCCAGACAGGCCACCCCTGTGCCTGTGGGCTGCCCTCCTGGCCCTGTTCTGGTCCCTTTAAACAGGAGGAGAGGATCTCATAGAGGAGTGACCACTTGTCCGAGGCCCCCAGCCATGAGCAGGAGCCAGAGCCACTCCAGTTCCTTCAAGCTGGACTGGGCCACAGCGCTGCCCATCCTCGTAGCAGACGACAAGCTGATTCTCAGAGAGGGGTGCCGGGGTACTCCCACCTGCTGGGTCAGGAAACAGTTGCAGGAGGAGTCCGTGTGAATCTGACCGTGGTCCTGGCAGTGGCTGCTGGGCTTCCTCCTCGTTGCTATCTGCCCGTGAGCGGGCCTGTCCCCTCTCTAAAACGGTGCTCTTCCCCTGGGGATCCCATGATTCCAGGCCAAGAGCTGCAGCCCTGACCCCCCAGGGTGGAGCTCAGATCCTGGCAGGGTCCCAGGTAGGTTTTTGGTGACCTTGTCCCTCATCCTTCTGGTCTAACTTCCCGTTGGTGATGATTTCCTGTGGCGTCTGTCTGATCTAGAAGTTGAGGACCCAGGTTCCAACTTTGCCTCTGATAAAGAAGAGCCCTGGCAGGGCAACAAAGCAAGGCTCCTGGTGCCATTAGGTTGGGCACTCAGTGCCCTCGGGGCTGGTGGGCCTGGCCCCAAAGGCTTCCAAGGAGTCTGGTCCATGAGGGCTCCGGAGGGCAGCATTCTCCCTTAGGCTCCTCCGAGGAGCTCAGCCTCCCAAGGCCTCAGCCTCACCATCCTGGCTCCTCCACGGGACCCATGGAACCCGAACCCGCCCTCACTTCCTGTCCACTTTCAAAGCCACCTTGGGGTGTTGTATCCCAACCTGATCCTGTCTGGATTCTTACTCTCCCTTTAGGTAGGGTTGGAACAGTGGGTTCCGACAGAGAAATCTGGACAGGGTTCAGTCCTGCCCTCATGCCCCCTCCCCTGGTCTGCTCCTGCCCGGGCAGCCCCCCGGGGCTCTGTGCTTGGGGTTAGAGCTAGCTCAAGGCTCAGTCGGACCTCTGTAGCTGGAGCACAGCAGCCCAGGGCCTGGGCCGGCAGTCGCCAGCTTACTGTGGGTGCTCCTGGCGCTCATAGTTCAAGTCGCAGTGAGCTGTCAGCTTGCTTCCACCCGAGGAGAGGTCTGAGGGCCTGGCGCCTGAGGCGAGAGGAGTGCTGAGGCAGCTGCCCTGCAGGCTCAGGCCCGCCTGCCCTCCATCCCTGGTAGCCTTGGGCAAAGCCGTACAGTTTGGAGGGTTCCTCATCCTCAGGGGACCCGTTGCCCAGGTCAGTTTCCTAAGTAACCAACTGTCGAGAACCTGATGGCTTCCCACCATGGAAATGTGAGCTGACTAGGCCGGGAGGCCAGGCCGAAGTCAAGGCCAGGCCATGCCCCTTTGAAGGCTGCGGGGGATGACCACTCCCCTGGTCCCCTGGTTCCTGGGCTTGTGTCCATGTGGCCCTGTCTCCACCTATCTCCTCAGGGTCTTCTCCTCTGGGTTCACATCTCCCTTTCCTGAGGACACCAGACCCTGGGTCAGTTGCCTCGCTCATTTTTGCTTAATTACTGGAAAGACCCTACTTCCAAATAAGGTCACACCCACAGATTCCAGGGGAACCTGTCCAACCCAGACCATCTTGTGAACAGGGGCAAGTGGCAAACCAGGAAGACCCTCCTGGTAGGAGGAGCACAGCAAAGAGGGAGAGAACCTCCATGATGCATTCCAAGGCTGCCTGGGGCCAGCGGCCAGTGCTCTGGCCTTCGCTCAACAGTGTAAGCTCTTTGGGCTCCATGGTCCATCCCCATGGTAAAGAGAAGGGAGTTGAGGACAGCAGAGGACAGTGTTCATGCCCCAGGTAGGTTTTTGGTGACCTTGTCTGGGGAGCCTTCTCCCCCGTCCTCACCTACTCAGGGAAGTCTGCCTGACCCACTGGATGGTGCTCAGCCCCTTTGCCCCAGACACCTGTGCACGGTCCCCCACGTGCAGGCAGACTCCACCAGGAAGGGCCTTGTCTTGCTCACTGGCCCCCAGAGCCAGCTCTGCAGAATCAGCTCCACAGACAAGTGTGGGATCCACAGAAGACCTGCCACCTGCCAGCTGCAGCCAGGGAGGGGCCCAGCACACTGACCATCAGAGACCGATGCACAGATGGATGGAGCTAGCCTGCCCAGGGAAGCTATGCTCAGCAAACTTGGTCAGGTCCCCTGGCCCAACCCTCTGCAACAGCCCCCAGGGCACTAAAGGGCCTGGGACAGGCCTCTCTCCTGTCTCCCCCACCATCCTCCCAGGCTTCTAGGCTCTGGGGATGGAGCACAGGGGTCTGAACCCACACGCAGACAGCATCTGTTTTGCTTCACTTTCTTCTTGGGAATGAACTCCAAGGCTCATTCTTTAAAAAAAAAAAAAAAAAATTTGCTGGGTATTGAACCGGGGGGCCTTTACCACTGAGCTATATCCCTAGACCTTTTTATTATTTTTTTACTTTGAAACAAGGTCTCACTAAGTAGTTGAGGCTGGCCTTGAACTTGTGATCTTCCTGCCTCAGCCTCCTGAGCCTGGTATGACAGGTGTGGTCACCATGCCCATTTGATTTGTGCTGAGGAGCCGACTTTCCGATGACCACACTCAGGACCCCAGTTTTGGGAAAGGAGGACAGACCTTCCCCACCATGAATAGGGGCCCTAGAGATGGCTCAGGTCAGACTCATTGCAGTGGCCCACCTCCCCCACCCATGCCTGAGTGTCACCCAGGCCCAGAGGGACTTAGCAGCTAGGTGGTGGACTAGGAGAACCCCAAACACTCATCCCTCATAGCAAGAGCCTGGCCAATCATCCCCTCTGGCCTCTGCCCTCAGAGGAACCAGCATTCTTTCGATGGGCGGGAATCAAAGAGTGGGAAACTAATAACTCTATGAGGCCGCTGCCCTTCCTCACGGCCACAGACCAAGATCCACAGAAAGCTGGTCAAGGTGGCACTCAGCATGGGGTTGCCTGCCTTGGGCAGGCCAGAAATCTGTGTCCTACGTGTGAGTCTGCCTGGTATCCTGAGCAAGATGCGACCCTGGCCCTGGGGTTCCCTTGTGCCCTGATTGGGCTGGTCCCTTCTGGGCCCCCACCAACCCACAGGGAGCCCCTGGGAACCTCTTGAGCTCGGCATTACTGCTCCAAATGAGTCCCTGAGCTCCCTGTAATCCATCATGGCCTGCCGGCTTCTCCATCACCGGAAGGAATCCAACCTTCCTCCGACCCCAGGGGCAGTCTGTTGATTTATGCTGTGCCACAGGGTCTTAAGTGGCTGCAGCAACTCTTGGAGATGGCAGGGTGGGGTGGGGGTGCCCAGACAGCCTCTCTCCTGGCTGGGGAAGCACCCTCCCAGCCACAGGAAAGCCTCGGACTTTCCTTCTGATTTTAGAGAATTATTGTATCAAATGTTTACCAGGGAAATGTTGATTGTGACAAGGAGCCCCCAGGGCCAAGAGAAAGAGGAGAGCAGATGGGAAGCCGGTCCAGGACCCAGAAATGCCAAGCGCTTGCACATTCAACTGGCATTTGCCACCAAGGTGCCGTTCCTGTTTCAACGGCCCGAGCACGTCTCTGACTAACCCAACGTTCCCACGCCCACCCTCAGCAGTGCCTCTGGTTTTTGGCAAATTTTTTTTCCTTAGCTGTCAAGGCAAAAAATATAGAAGAATTCTGGTCTTACTTAAGGGTTGTTGGGGGGTTTTCCCTTCCCCTGGGGACCCGAAAATAGCTCACAGATGTGCCGTACCTGCTAATGTTTGTGCTCGGCATTACTGCTCCAGAATGAGTCCCTGAGCTCCCTGTAACCCAAACCCCATTTTGTTTTTAAGAGGGGGCTGCCAGGGGGAGTGTGGGGGAGGACGGAAGCTCTAAACATGTCTAAATGTGTCTGGAGCAAATTCCAGGAAACCCAGGCCTCCTGAGAACCCAGTGTCCAGGACTGGGGCTCCCGCAGGAGGGATGGAAAGGTCTGATAGGCCCGAGCTCCGTGTGGAGGCTGCTGGGACCCAGGTCTTGTCTCGGGAGCCACCTTCGTCCCTGTCCCCAGAAAAACAAAAATGAACTTTCTAAAAAGGGAGTTCTCCAGCTATTTTTACCCCTGAAAAGGAAGACAGGGAAGGAAGGGAGGAGGAAGAGAGAAAGAGAGGAGGGGGGGAAGAAAGAAAAGGGAAGGAAGAGAGGAGGGGAGGAGGAAGTGGGGGAAGGATCTGTCTCTCCCAGTGACTCAGCCTTGGAGGCCAAGTTGGTGCGGAGATCAGGGGCGGGGCTTCAGAGTTTCGTCCCCTGGGGCCTTTTCTTTTTGGAGAAAGTTCTGAGCTGTAACAGGCAAGGGGCCAGGCAGGGTGGAAGCTCCTCTTCCCTCAGGCTCTGCAGGGGTCCTTAGGCCCCCAACTGCTCAGGATCCTGGGGGTCTGGTGCACGGGGGTATAGGCAGAACCTGGGCTTGGCTGGGCTTCGCATCCTGCTCATAGCCTGTGTCCCCCGCACAGGACAGGCATGGAGACAGCTTCCCTGTGAGCCCAGCTCCCGTCTGAAGGCCTCTGAGTTTAGCCTCCCAGTGCCCACCCTGCCTATTCCTCTTCCAAGGAGCTCCTTGGTTTGGGCAGGCCTTGGGTAGGCAGGACACCTGGGGTCCACATCCTGTCACTGCCTGACTTTGCAATGACCCAAGAAGTAGCAGGCATAGGCCAGTGACCCCAGGCCCAGCTCAGCCCAGGCTCTGCAGGCAGCTGAGGGGTACTGGGGGCCTGGGAAAGTCCAGTGAGGCCTCCTTCTCTGGACCACCTGCTATCTCTTGTGTCCAAAGTTAGGGCAGGTGGATCTGAGCCCTGAGACACCAGGAACGGACAGGCCAGTGGCCTCCACCTGAGCCCACACTACACTCCCAGCCGGTGGCCCACCTCTAGAATGTCAACAGCCTCCCATGGCCAGTTCTGCAGCCTCAGGGCCCACACCAGCTGGGGCCTCAACAGCTTACCTGTTCTGGATCTGGGTGCCTATCTGGGGACTTGCCCGGGCAGCTCACTCCTGGGCCTCTATGTGGAAGGGAGCAGCAGGGCTGTGTCTGGGATACTGTCCCTTCTGGGCAGCAGGGACTCCAAGTTGTGACTGCTGGGGCCCTGAGTAGACAAGGCCATGGGTACAGTCCTGGCCATACCTGTTCTTGTAGCTGGGCCCTGGGAGGGCGCCGGGCCACAGCCCAAGAGCTGACGGAGGTAACACCCCAGTGGCCTCCTTGGGAAGCCCTGTGACTACACAAGAGGCCCAAGCCTGCTGATGCTCTGAGCCTACTCCCTTCATCATGCATCTGGCATAGTTCAGCAAACCATACAAGCATTTGTGTCCAGGTGCCAGGGCCCAGCAGGGACAAAGCTGGCCCCAGAGGCCCCCAAAACACAGGTCACTATGTGGTCAGGATTGGGAGCAAGAGACCCAGGGGCTCTAGGATGGCCTCCATAGGACAGGAAGGCTAAGATGTAACTTTAACACAGCCCAGGTATCGAGCACAGGCCGCTGGGGATGTACAGCTGGTCTACCACATCTGGAAAGATGCTCAAACCTCTGGGAAACGTTCAAAGTGGTGTTGAAGTAGAAGAGGCAGGCAGGAATTCCCATGTCACTCAACAGAAGGGAAAACTGAGGCCCAGGGCAGGGCAGGATTCACAGGCACCAGTCAGTCAGTGGCCTAGACTTGGAGTCCAGTGCTTGGGCTCATCAGCTGGCGGACAAGTCTGGGCCCAGGCTTGTCCATGGTGGACACGGAGGTTGAGCAGCAGGTGCCCTCAAGGATGGGTGTTTTCTGGGTTTTTAGGGGCAAGTTCAGTAAGCAACTTAGACATTTTAAAAATCAGTTTCAAAAGGTGGGGGTCCCCCTTCTTGGTGGTCTGGAATGTTCTTACAGCTGCTCCCTTGGCACCCTGACTCAGCCCAGCCTCTGAGCTCTTGCCCCTCCCCTCCAGGTTCAGTTCCTGAGCCTCTCTAACCAGGCACCACCAAGCAGAGGCTCCCCGTGCCCTGTGTCCTGGCCGGAATTGGCCCAGTCTCCTCAAGACATCTCTGAGCCTCAACTTCCCTCCCAAACACGGGAGCATCGGGCTACCTGTCCCTAGTGCTCCATGTTCAGTACTTGCAGGAGAGAAAAGGACCCCCAGTCCCCGGCTGGGAGGCCCAGCCCTGCTGCCCCTGAAAAACTCCTGTGGAGCTTTATTTTGTTGTTGTTGTTGTTATTAGATTATCATCAGTTTATTATAAAAGACACATGGAAATTATTTACATGATGAAAGATCTCAGAACTTCAGTGGAATGGGCAGCTTCATAGGATGCCATTTCAACAGTGATTTGTTTCAGTCTACATACTTTCCAAGAATGTCACCATCTCTAAATAAGAAATAATCCTTGTCATCTAGAACTACTTTGGTGCCTCCATACTCTGGGAGAAGAACTTTATCTCCAACTTTCACACTAACTGGCTGAATCTCTCCACCCTTTCCTTTAGAGCCTGATCCCACAGCTACTACTGTTGCTTGCAATACTTTTCCTTGAGATTTTTCTGGAAGCATAATGCCTCCTTTGGTTACAGTTTCGGCTGCACTCCTTTCGACCAATACTCGGTCAAAAAGTGGAAGAAACTTTCTAAATGCTTGTCCAGCCATGACTCGTGCCGCCGCCTCGGACTCTGCTCTCGTGCCGCCGCCCTAAAGAGACCCGCAGTCTGGCCCTCGGAACACGTGAAAAGCTCCTGTGGAGCTTTAGACATGCTGACAGCTCCCCACCAACCAAGCCAATGATGACTCCCCTCCCCAGGAAATCAAGTCCCTCTGACACTGGAGCTAGCCATAGATTGTTTTGAGGTCATGTGGGGGGTTATAATAACACTCCAGGTTCTTCTGCCACATAAGCACCTGGGGCTGGGTACACAGCAAGCACTCCATAAATGTTTCTGGGCACTAACCTGACATTTGGCATGGAAGCTACGTATGGGCTCTGGAAAGTAACAGCAGTACCCAGCAAGATCCACCCCCTCCCCACCTGTCAACCGTGCCCCCAGATCTCTGGAGGGGAGAGAGCAGGACTGACCAATTCAATCACCCTGGGGTGCAGGGCCCAAGCTACCACTTGAACCTTAGAGAAGGGCCTTGGGGCCATCAGAACACACCCCTGGTTAGTCAGAGCCCTTGCCTTTCCCCATCCTCCAAGTCCCTGGCCCTGGACAACGAGGCCTGAGCTCTCCAGCCTGATTTGTGAATGCAGGAGCTGCTACCCCCTCATCAAGGGCCCATCCTCTTCCCAGGCCAAAGGGAGGGAAGGCCACACCTGCCTAGTTCTTATCCTCTCCTCAGCCCCAGCTGTCCGTGGAGTGCCCAGATGAGGTGCTGCTGGAGCTGGGTGGCTGGTGCACTGACCTGTGCTTCCCTCTTGCCTGGCAGTGACCTATGTGTAATTGTCCTAGTGTGTCCAGTCTCTGGGGGTCTGAGGTGGTGACCATCAGAGTGGGCCACTATCTTCCTGCTAGTAGACGATGGGGCCCAGAGAGTGGAGGTCCTGAAGGCACCCTGTGGTGGACTGCAGGCCCAGGGCTCCCTGCCCCCATCCTTCCAGAAAGCTGAGCACCGACCCCCAAGCCAGAGCTGGTTAGTAAAATTTTTGGCTTGAGGCCCCCATGCAGGGTTCCATGCAACACACAGGCAGTGCCATCTCGAGGAGCCTGAGGCCTTCTATTCCTGCCCCAGGAGAGGAGAGGACAGGGCTCAGAGTCTCTGAGCCTGTGAACTGTGCAGCCTGCCAGCCCTTCCTTCTATGGAAACTGCTCCTCTGGGCTGCTGGCTTGGTCTGTTATATAAACATCTCTGGTGCCTCCAGGCGCCTCCTCTCCGGGGTACTGACCCCAAGCTGCTACCCAGGCTCAGAGAAGGGAGGTGGCTTTTGAAGAGAGGGGAGGGGGCTTCCAGCAGCAACTGGCCAAGGCCTGGACAGGCCCCCTGCATCGGCCAATCAGAGCACACACCACTCTTTGGTACAGGTGTGCTAGGAGGGCAGGTGTGGGTTGGTGTGAAATCTGTTTAACTCTCTGTGCCTCCCTGGATAAGGGCAGGCTCCACCAGATTCTGGACTTCTGTCAGCCTTTAAGGTGCCCCTCAGACATGGGCCTTGTTTCAGAAGGGTCCCAGCTCATGGGGCTGGATAGTCATCAGCTTTGCACTCACCACCCAGTGTTGGGATGGGGAGCCCTGTCTGTCCCAGCTCCAGTGAACTTTGGCTGTACAGGGACTATGGCAGACATTTTGAAAGCCCAATGCTTAATTGGGTTTGGCACAGGATGCCCAAGACTGGCATCTCTGTGGAGAAATAAATCATCCGAAAAGAGCACGTGGGAGAGGCTGAGTCGTTGCTTACACCGGGTTTGGGTTTGTCCCACCCAGGCACTTTCCGGGGCCATTTTAGGTAGGCGGCGTCCGGGAGGCAGGGTAGGTAGGACATTGACCAAAGTGCATCTAGACATGGGTCCCTGCTGGGGGAGCAGCTGTACAATCTGGCGAGGCACTGGTCGTGGGCTATTCACTTCGGGCGCCCTAAGCTGCCTCTAAGGAGACCGGGCGCAGCCACCATCTCTCAGGGTCAAGTGCTCCGGAAGTCACAGCTAGGGGTTACTGGCCTCGATCCTCCATAAGCTTAAAGCCGCGGCCACCGGGCTCCCGGGAGTGGAGCCCCTGGGCCAGGGACACACTCATGGCTGTTCTGGGGATGACTTCTACACCCAGCCTTGGATTCCCCCAAACGTGATCTCGGCTTCTCCCTCCTATGTCCCCGGACCTAGCACCCTGCTGCACACAGTTCGTAAAGCTACATCTTTCTCACTCTACCCGATCCTCTATTGAGATGCAAATTGTCGCCAAATGTCGCCAAGAGTGGCGACACCTCAGCCGGATCCTTCCGCAGCCTCAGCTCAAACTTTTGGCTTCTGAAAACTTTCGAACAAGAAATAGTCCCCAGGCGCCTGTTCCTGACCCCTTCCGCACCTCCATGGCTCCTAACCCCTGAGGGCCGGGGTCCTGACACTAAGCCCAGTGGAGAAACCGAAGGGCCGGCAGGGACACTGGGAAGGACACCAACGACGCGGGGGTTTGGGGTGCGGATGGA
>NW_026000052.1:1442397-1472117 GCF_001458135.2 Marmota marmota marmota
GCCCCAGGAGGCGGCCCTGGCGCGACAATGCGCCGCTCTGATTCCCGGCCCGCGCTTTGTTGGCGGGCGGGGCAGCGAGCTCCGCAGCTGTCGCATTTTCCCACGAGCAGGGAGCTGAGTGTGTCCACCCCCCTCCGGCGGCCTCCTTGCAGATTGCAGTTTGAACAGCGACAATCCCGGTGGCTGACTGGGGTCCCAGAGAGCCTCTGCCAGGCTCTCCAGTGAACACACACACACACACACACACCTCCCACCCTGAAGCATTGCAAAGTTTGGGAGAATGGCCCCAGTCATCTCAGTATTTTCCATTGCTGTCCAGGTGGTGGATCAGACCGTTTCTCCCCCGTGCCCGTGTGACCTGTTCACCTGCTACCTAGCCAGCCTGCTCCCCACACTCACTCCCATTTTTGACCACAACACTCTGTCCAGAATGTTGAAGCCCCCTGGGTTTCACAAGGGGCTTTCCTGTGATGCTAGCCCCAGCAACCCCATGACACAGCAGTGTCTGAGGGTCTGTGGCTGGTGGTGGATCCCATTCCCAGGGTAAAAGGGGTGGGCCTGCCCCCAGAAGCCCACTGACCTCTCCCCTGCCTCTCCCCCAGGTCTGAGGTGCTCCCAGCCAGGGGGAGCCTGCCTGAACGGCGGCAGGTGCCAAGTGGTCAACAGCACCGAGGAGACCTGTGTGTGAGTATCGTCCTGCGGGACCTGTTGCTTTTGTCAGGAGCAGAGCCCCTGCCTTCTGGGGACAGAACACTGGGCCATTGTCTTCTGGAGACAGCCCAGAGGCTGGGCACGGTCACGTGCCAACTTTTATTGGACAAAGTCTGGCAATTACTTAATCACCAGCAATTATGCCGCATAGAGCTGCTTTGGCTGCCGGAGTTGACGAGCTCCCTGGGCCACCTTGGGCTGCTGAGGCACGAGTAGGGAATCCCCAGCACCCCATTTCTTCTAAAAGTCCCCAAGAAACGGAAACTTGGGGCGAACCTGGAGCAGTTGCAGAGGGCCAGCCCCCACCACCCTGTCGACTGGTAGCGTCTTTGCTGGGCAGGGGACGCTTTCTCTGGGCAGGTGAGCCACTCTGCAGGAAATTGACGGTTTCAAAGCAAAACCTGCCTTTGGGCTTGGGGTGAGGTGGAGAAGTTGGAATCCCTCTGTGGGTGCCATCTGCCTGGGTTGTGGGGTTTGAGGTCTCAGGGTCTGGTTTCTGTCCTGGCCCCTGCAAACTCCACCTTCCTGATTATGGCCCTTTCCCAAGTCCTCAGCTGTAAGATGGGCATGTCTCAGGGCCAGGGGGTCGTCTGTAGTGGCCTGGGAAGTCCTGTGGGGACCCGCTGCCTGCCTGGCTGCTTACGAGCACCAGCCGTCCTCAGGAAGTTTCTCTGCTGTGGCTGCTGCCCTTCAACTTGAGTTCATCCCTGACGAGAATAATGAGGAGGTACCCAGGCTGAGGCCTCCCCTCCCCTGGAGGCTGCAGGCGAGAAATGGCTCCAGCCGGCCGTGCACCCTCATTCCAACTGCTGGAGGCCGATTGCCTTGGCAACACCAGAGCCCCTGCCTCCACCGCCCAGCCTGTGTGCAGCAGCCCCCACCCCTGCGCCTGCCTCCCCAACTGAAGCCAATTAGGCAGGTCTGTGAGCAGTTTATTGGACAAAGCCGATTGTGTCTTTGTCGGGCGCTAATGAATGCACACCACTTTTTTTTTTGCTTTTTTGGGGCCCCTTTCTCCCCCTGTGGAAGCCTCATGGACGCTTGATGCCCTAAATCTTGTTTCCTTCCATTCAGCGGCGACAGCTGGGATTCAGTGGAAGGGCAGTGGCTATTGTTGGGAGGCGGATTAATGCCGTGTGATTAATTATGCGTGGCTTCCCAGAACGCACAAACCCCTTCCCGCCACCTCCTCTGCCTGCCTCACAGCCTGTGCAGGGAACGAGGGCCACTGTGCTGGGGAAGGAGGGGTGGTCCCTTTTTGGCGCCACCAAGGGATGGCATGGCCTGGCCCGGAGAGCACAGAGGCTGGGGTCCCCACATGCTGCCCTGGCCAAAGGGGCTATGCCTTGAAGTGCAGACTGCTATGGCCCCTGAGTACCCTGCTGCCTGGCATGTGGGCTAAGACCCTTCAAGCCAACTCAGCCATGGGGCTGTGGGCTCTCTCCCATTCCTAATCTGGGGAAGTTGTCTGAAAGGCCCCTCATGACCCAAGCTGGCCATTGGCAAGGGTTTGGTGCCTGGTCTCGCTTCTTCCACTGGGGCCCAGTGGTCCTTCCTTCTTGGCAAAAGGAAGCCTGCCTCAGTTTGGCCTGGCACTTGGCCGAGCTCTGCCCACAGAGGTCCCATTGTGTACACCCCACAGATCCCATTAGATGGGATGGAAGTGCTGGCCTCTGTAGCAGAGTTGGAGGCCAGGGCCATGGAGAAGTGCAGGTCTGAGACTCACACTGCAGTTGGGGGCATCAGGGCCACTCCAGAGGGGTGCAGCTCCCTCTCTGGGCTTGGACACATGAGAGCCCCCACAGTCCTGTTGGCCTATGCATACAGGCTTCCTCTCTGGAGCATCCTGGCTGTGTAACACCCAGTTGCAACCCTTGTGAAATTCTTGGCTTTGGGTGTCACCCACTCTTAGGAGGATCTGGAAAATGCGGAGTCGAAGCTGCCGTGGTAATACCTGGTGAATCATCTTTTTCCACCCAGGAAAAGGAACCTTCCTCAGACATAGCTGCTTGGGGTTGCAGGACTCAGGGCTGGAAAAGTGGATTCCCTTGGTACCAGATGCTTTCCCAAAAGGTCCTAGTGTCACAGAGGCCTGGTCTTCCAGTGGCCATGGGCTGTACATTCTGTGGGTGGGGCACAGTCTCTGGGCACCTGCTCTGTGTGGTATCCCTGGTAGCTGCAGTGGGGAGATTGGTGGCCCTTTGGGCAGGTGCAGGGCTCACTGTGCCCTTGGCCCCTCCAGCCTGCTTGCCAGCCGCATGACTGTTGAGAGGGGTGCTGGGGTGGGCACTTCCTTCTTTTGTGTGATGGGGGGTGAACTTGCTGGAGAGACCCTTTTTTGCTTAGGTGAGCATGCATTCATTGGCCAAGGATTACTGTGTTGCCTGGCCTGGGCAGGGGTCAGAGGCACAGGGGAGGTTAAGATACTGTCTTGCCTGCACCCAAGTCAGAATTTTATGGAGATGTCTTCCAGGTGGTCACAGAAGTGCTGGGAAGGGTGGCTGGTGGCTGGTAGGGGCCTTAGCTTTGGACCCACCCTGCATTTGAGTTCTGCAGCCCACTTGCTCCATGACCTTGGGTCATCAGGTGGCCTGAGCCTCAGTTTCCCTACCTTTAAATCAGGATTGATACGCAGTTGATGTCTTGGTGCTGTAGGCGCCCCGCGAGTCTGTTTCCCCCGCCCTCTCCGTGTGAGCTGACGGGCTGTGCCGAGGCCTCCTTCTGGACCGTGGGTTGACTAATGAGTTACTTCAGAGTTCTGAAGAGTGCTGGGTGGTGGGTGTGGTCTGGGGCCCCGTGTGGGGAGGAGCTTGGTGCTCCAGCAGGCAGCCCTCGGTGCTTCCTTCCAGAGGTGCCTTTGACTGCCTGCTTCCTGGGTGGCAGGGACAGGGCAGGTGCATCCCAGCTCCTGCAGAGTTGGCTTTTCAGCTGGGGACAGGAGAGGCAACCAGCATGTGCAGGTGATGTGTAGGGGGTGCCCCGAGGTGCCCCCAGCAGCCCCATGATGCCCTCCACATCAGGCCAGGGAGTCAGGATGAGGCCCAAAGAAGCTGATGCTGGGCCCGCGTGACAGGCCCCTGCAGGTCCTGGGGGCCTTCCCTGCCCCGCTGGCCGCCTGCTCCTCTGGAGGAAGCAGGGCTGGGGGTGTGACTTCCCTTTAAGAGAGGGACAGGGCCACAAAGGAAGTGACTGGGGCCAGGGAGGGACTGAATGGAACCTTGTTCTAGGCGTCTCTGTCACCTGGGTTGCTGTTGTTCCACTGAGTCACCTGCGGTTCTGGGAGGCGGGTTCCTTCCAGTCCTACCTCAGGGACAAGAGCAGAGACAGTCAAGGCCCTCCTGTCTGCCACCTGGTCTTCAGGGTTTAGAGAAGCCACCTCACGTGGTGTCACTGGCCAGCTGTGGAACCGTGGGGAGACACCAGGGGCTGGCCAGGACAGGGGCTGGCCTTGTGAGGAAGGTGGGTCTGGGGGTGGCCAGCCAGGAGCAGCAGCCAGCACTTTTTCCATTGAACAGAGCGCAGGAGAACTGTGACCTCAGCAGGAAGAGGGTGGGGCGGGTGGGAAGTGTCTCAGGGCGCTGAGCCCTCTATGCCTAGGGGCATGGAGTCCAGGGCTGTGACCCCAGAGCTGGGGTGGCAGTGGAAGGGTCTTACAGGGTGCCATGGCCAGGTCACACAAAGCTCCTGTGAGCCAGGACTGGCTTCGGTCCCCATGGGGGGCCTGTGGATGGCCAGGCCCACTGGGCAGCTCCAGGATGGGCTGAGGGGTTGTGCTACCCTGGTGTGTTGAAGGGACCTTTCCCGTCCCATGTTGTGCTATAAATAGTGGAGGATGTGGCTTTGCAGGTCGACTGAGCTGGCCTCAGAACATTCGGTGAAGGCTCCACGCTTTCATCTAGCCTCCTGACCTGCGGCACGTGTGGCGTGGTCACCCCCTGGGGCTGGCCTAGGTCTGTCTCATCCCCATCACAGGTGGGGAACTGAGGCTGAGGTCAAGTGGCTGGACGCAGGGCCGGGGCACGGTCAGCTTGTGCCAGGTCCTTGTGCAGGTGCGTCCAGAGCCTCCTGGACCTCTGCCAGAGACTGAACAAGAAGCATCACCAGCTGTAACAAGCCGCTGGCTCTGGGGCATCCTTCTTTCCCAGGTGGGACCCTCTGGTGGGCATGCCCTGCACCGGCCACCTGGCTGGCTCTGGTCAGTTTTGCCCCTCAGCTCGAGTCTCCTCTCTGGGCCCTGATTTCCCCCACTGACCTGAGCTGTGTCCTGGTGTCCTGGGACAGCCTGTGGGTGTGAGGGTACTGGCAGTGGCCAGGAGTCAGGCTGGACCGTGCAGCAAGGCAGGGTGTGCCAGGCTGGGCTGCTCTGGGCTCCCGCTTGGTGCTCAACCCCCAGCTTCCAGGCTGGGGTCACCTTTGCTGGGGAGGGCAGAGCTGGGGAATGCCTGGCCTGGGTGTACGGGACCAAGTGGAAGGCAGTGGGATGCCCCTTTCAGGTGGCCTTGCCGCCCCCAGCCCTGCTTTTAAAATCCCATGGGGGCTGGGGCTGATCTGGGGGTTGGGGCTTGGGGGAGGTGAATCATACATATTGTAAAGTTGCCATTTAACCATCAGAAGTGCAGAATTCAGTGGCATTTAGTATGTTCCCAAGTTTGTACAACCATCACTATTGTCTAGTGCCAGAACTTATTTTTTGGGGTATGAGAACTGAACCCAGGGGTGCTCTACCACTGAGCTGCATACCTAGCCCTTTTTATTTTTTTTTTATTTTGGGACAGGGTCTCACAAAGTTGCTGACTCTCTGTCCTTCTGCCTCAGCCTCTGAGTTGCTGGGATTATGGCGTGCACCACCGTGCCCAGCAGGTCCCAGAACTTTTTTATCATCCAAAGGCGGTCACTCCTCAGGCCCACCTGCGCCCTGGCCTGGGCGGGCGTGCCTGGTGTTTCCCTGAGTCCACGTGTTCCTGGACTGTCTGGCTCCTTGCTGTGGCGCCCTCAGAGTTTCATTCTCCAGGACTGGGGTAACTGCCCAAGACCACGGGGCATTGGTCAGAGGCGGGCACAAGCATGAATATCCTCGTGCAGTCAGCTGACACGGTCCAGAGGAGGAGGTGGTGTGGCTGGCTGGTGTCCAGGATGGCTTCCTGGGAGAACTGCTCTCATCTCTGGGCCTGTGAGGCCACCTGCAGACAGGCGGCCATCAGGGTGGTCAGTCAGTGAGAGTGGCCTGGTGTGCCACACCTCTGCCTTGCTCAGGGCCCACCATGGCCCACATCTGTCCACCTCAGCTCCTGCCAGTCACCAAACCTTTCTACCTCTCTTAGCCCAAGGAGGAGCCAATGGGAATCAGGATGAAGCAGGAAGAGAGTTTTTACTGAGTGCTTACTATGGGCCTGACCTTGGGGTGCAGATGGCCAAGGCACTCACAGGCCCTGATGGGCAGGAAGGAGCCATGTGTCTTAAGAGTCGGGCTTCAGGAGGACAGGTCAGGTCCTGGGAGGACACCTAAGGTCAGCTGGGGAGTGCCTTGCTGTGGCCTCAGGGTGAGTCCACCATGGAGCAGCATCTAGACAGACTGGGACAGGGCAGCAGCCGAGGAGCACCAGGCAGAAGGGACAGCGGGTGCTGGGCAGCAGTGCTGTAGGCTTTGGATATGTCCAGGGGCACCTGGGCTCCTGCCTGCCCTGTTGCCTGCTCCCGGGTCTTCCCCTGCCCGGCCTGGGAGCTGTGGGGCTGGCACTCAGGGACAGCTTGGAGCCACCAGCTGCGCATGGTGAGGACGCCTGGCCCGTGTGGCTGGGCTTCAGACACCCCAGCACCCAGCGCCTGGCCCTCCCTGTCTGCACTCGGTGACCTGAATTGCCCTTGGGGCTCTGGGAAGCACCATGTCCCCTGTGGGACAGCCCTCCCCCAGCAGGACAGTCCTGGTGGTCCCCAGTGGCCGTTGCAAGGCGGGTAGAGGGACCTGGCGTTTTGCTTTCTTCGTGCCTCTGAGGCCTGGGGTATTCTGGGAATAGAAGCCGCCCGAGTTTTACCCCAGCAGTCCTTGTTTACTGTAGCCCCCAACAGATGCTGCTCCCAGGATGGAAGCCTCTGGAGAGGTGTCCCCCCCTCCCCACAAATGCCCCCTCTTCTTCCCTGTGCTCGGGGGTGTAGGGACTGGGCCTTCCTGCCCTGGAGCGGGTTGGCTGGGATGACCATCACCCTCTGCCTCCGTCTCAGGTGCTCGGTGGCTTTCTGTCAGGTCTGTGATTCCCTGGAAGGAGTGTCTGGGTCCTGGTTTCAAGTGGGCCTTGGTGGGGGAGGCAGGGTCTGTGCTGGGGAGGCTGGACCTCCACACCCACACCTGTGGTGCCAAATTCACCAAGTCGACGCCTCAGCTTGGGGCATGTCGGGATGAGGTCAGGCCGGGTGCTGCCTGGACCTTCCACCACTGAAAGCTGGCTCTACCAAGATAGGATGGCCACTGACCAGAGAAGCCTTCCTTGGCCTTGGTCACTCACCTGGCCTCATCTGCCAGGTGGGCACTGTTTTCAGCAGGGAGAGGGCAGACCAGACCCTGGGCATTGAGATTCTACTGCCGCAGCAGGCCACTTTAGGGTTAGGGCTGCCTGCAGCTCCCCCTTGTGCCCCATGGGTGGACAGGAGAGTCACCACCAGGCTGTACCCCATGGGTGGACAGGAGAGTCACCACAAGGTTTCCCAGCTTTCCCTGTTACCAGCCTGGGTGTTAGTTGTGTGTCTGTAGTGCTTGAAGGGGAGTCCTTCTGAATGGGGTCAGCGGCCCCCATCATCTATGGACCCTGCTGACTGCTGAACAGACACCCCACAGCAGTGCCAAAGCCTGGGGACACTGCCTGCCCGAGGCCCGTCCACCTGGTGTGAGCACGATGACCCTGGGAGACGGGTTGAGATTTGAGAGGTGAACACCCCACTCAAGAGCATGGAGCTGCATGGGGACAGGTGGCCAGAGGGTGGGGGAGACTCGACTGCAACCCCTAGATGAGGCTTTGGAACTGAGGGGCGGCTGGTTCCTGGCCTCTGGCTTCTTTGCCCGGGACAGTTCTAGGTGAGTCACAGCCCAGACATTAGGACCTACCCGGGGAGCTGCCCCAGCAAGAGACCGGCCCTACCTGGGAAACGTTCACACTTGGTCAAGCCCAGGGGCCCAGGCGTGAGCATGGTCCCATTCCCTGCCCAGGTGTCCCTGTGGCCCCAGGGTCACTTGGAGATACTTTTGAGAAGGGAGGAGCTTCCTCCCTTCTGGCTTAGAGCATCCTGGCTCTAGACCTTTTGTCCACAGACCAGGCCTGGCCAGGTGACATGGGGAGCAGCTGAATCTCTGTCCCTGTCCTCTCCGAGGCTGCCTGGCTGTTGAGGAAGGTGGGTGGCCGGGGCTGGGAAGATCTGTCCAGGGCTGAACTACCGGGACTGCTCCGTGGGCTGGGGACCTGCCTCCCACCATTTCCTCTGTTTCGGTTGTTGGTGAGCGGAAACAACACGGTTACTGGAAGTGAGAGGCTGGGGGAGAAGCCAGGGCTTCGATGTGTTTTTCCCTGAAGCTTCTCTGTAAGAGGAGCTTACATCATCACCCAGGGGGAAGAGAGCGCCTTCATCCTCCAGGGGGAGGCTGAGCCCCGGCATCGTGTGGACTGTGCCATGCTTCTGCCCCGGGCCTCCGTCTCCCTGGCCTTAGGCAGAGTGAGTGCTGGGTATGTCCAGCTCCTGGGATGTCCCCACAGGTTGGTGGTCCCCTCCCTGACATCCCCCTCTAGGAGCCTCATGGGGTAGCCTCAGACTTGGCTGACTGGAGAGCCAGACAGCAGAGGCCATGGGCTGTGCGTTCCAGCATCCGTGAGGTGGCGGGGGCCAGACCAGGTGGCACCCTCCCCTGCAGCTCTAGGGTCTGGTGCAGCAGCTGTCGGTAGTCTGTCCACCGGGGCTGGGCAGTTGAGTGTGGCAGCCCCAGGGCAGGTGGGCAGCTACAGATTTCTTCCAGCCCGCAGGGCCTACAGTCCAGGCTGGGGCCCCACTGGACTTAGGCTTCAAGCCAGACATGCCCCATTCTATCGCCTGTTCTGGTCAGGCCGGGATGGTGCCTGGTCAGCAGCCTAGGCCGAGGAGTCTGCATCCTCCCCTACAGATGCCTGCTGGCTCTGAACGGGCCTTCCTCCCCAGGAGGTGGGAGTCCCCAGTGAGGCCACAGGGGAGGTGCTGGCCGTCCTGGCTGTGGCCTGCCGGGCTTTGTTTCTATGCAGGGCCTCGCGTTTTGAGATCGTTGTAGATTGGCACAGGCTGCCAGAAGCCATGGGTCTTGACCCACTACCGCCCTGTGCTCCATGGGAGCATGTTCCTCTTCTTTCACCCCACACTGGAGTAAAGGTCTCCCCGGTGGCTCGGTGATAGAGCTCTTATCTGGGTTCCATTCCTAGCACTGCAAAAGGGAAAAAAAAAAAAAAAGAGAGAGAGAAAGAAAGAAAGTTAGTTCTCCCCCAGAGCCCAGCCCCTCTGCAGGATTTGGGCAGGTTTGTATATTATTCGTGCCCTGCAGGGGCAGAGGGCCCAGGACCTGCTCACCAACACAAGCCCCCCACCCCACCCCACTGTCCCCCAGGGAAGAGCCCACTACACCTAGATGGCCTGGGACACCCTGGGCATCTAGCAAGGTGGACAGTGCAGGCCACTACTCAGAGCACCCCGCCTCGTCAGGCCCCACCAGGGTTGGGTACAGTTGGCTGGCTCTTGTCTTCTGAAGTTGATTGTGTCCCCAGGCGGCTCCGTGGCTGTGCTGGGCCCAGAGCAGAGCGAGGCTTCTGTGGACTGCAGGATGCACAGAGGGCCTGTGTGCCGGCCTGGCTGGCTGCCTGGGGGCGTGGGGGTCCGCGCAGCAGCAGAGATGCTTCCGGGTTGGTGGAGGCCCCTCCGCACATGGGCCAGAAAGAAGGGTTCTGCTGAGTGTTATGGGATGGAGGTGACCTCTGGGGCCACCACCCAAACCACCAGCTGTGCTTTCCTGAGTCAGGAGGCAGCCCAGAAGCGGCCCTGCCAGGGTCCCGAGGCAGGCTTCCTGGAGTGGGTGGGAGGATACAGCTATGGACGGTCCCTCCTTCGGCTGGGTGGATTGGGCCTCATCTCCACCTCTTCCAGTGCTGAGGCTGGGTAGGGCGGCGCACCAGGGCAGAGCCAGGGAGCCTGCTGTTGGATGGGGGGCTGGGAGGAGCAGACTGGGCGCCCTCCCTGGGCGCCGGCCTCTTACTGCGCTCCCTCACCCCCAGGGGCGTTGTTTTTCTGCTGGGCCCTCATTGGGAAGTCCAGGCCAAGGTGTGGGGTGGCTTGGGTGCTGGGGACACCCCTCCCCCCATTCCTGGGGGCCTTCTGCTGCTCCTCAGCTGTCTCCAGGGAAGCTGTCCTGCCTTCCAACTGTCCCCAGGGCCTGTGAAACCAGGTGGCATGGTGCACACAACTTGCCTGGCTGTGAAGTGGGTCTACCCAGGGCCCTGGTGAGGAACCTCTCCTTGACGGCCTGGGGGCCAGGAGGGGTGTGGCTGCAGGTTCCTCCTGAGGCAGCTTGTTCTGGACAGTTGTCAAGGGGTCCTCGGTGCCGCCTCTTCCTGGCCCTCGTGTCCTCCACAGGGGTGGCCGGACCTGGACTGAGGCACCTGCCCTGGTGGGGAAGAGGTGGCAGCCCCCCACGGAGGACAGAGCAGTGTCTCCGTAGCTCCTCCCTCCCAAGCCTGCTGGCGAAGCAGAGGACGGCGGTTGTCAGAAGGCTCGGGCTTTGCCATCGAGCTCGGGCTGCGATTGCTGCTTAACTAATCGAGCTTGGCTTAAGCCCTCCTGGCGGCACTGGCCTCACGGGCCTATCGATCACCTCACTGCTCTGAGCGGCCACGGGGTGCACGGAGCAGAGGCCCTGGCAGTCTGGCTGTTTCCACTTCTGCCTCCTTGGTGCCACAGGTGCCAGCCCACAGGGCGTCCTGTAACCCCTCAAGGCATTCGGGGTGGCTGCACTTAGGAGTGCCTGGGGAACACTTGTGCATCACTGGCTGTGTGGGGTTCCATCTCCTGGGGGGCTGGGGGGACATGACCCCCAGTGGAGCAATGGCCTCCCTCAGGTGTCTCACTCCGGCAGTGACAGCAGCTCCTAGTGACCCAGGCTTCCTGGGCCCTGCTTCCAGCAGTGTTGGGAGGGGCTGGCTGGACCCTGACCCCACCCCGCCCCAGGGTCACCTCTGCCCGCTCCAGCTGGGCCATCCTGGGAAGTGGCTTGACCCTCAGGGTCTGTTCTGTCTGCTCAGGAGGTATACCAGTTCCTAGCGCAGCAGCGGGCCAGCGGGCCCTGTGGACATTGTTTTCCCTGTGGTGGGAAAGGTGGCTTCCCGGGAGGGAGGGCAGGTTCCATCTCTGCCCTGAGGCGTCCCAGAGGCCAGGAAGCAGGGCCGTTCCTGCACTTCCCTTCCAGCAGGCTTCAAGCCCTAGGAGGATGCAACGGGGAGGGTCTGCGGACCAAAGAGCCGAGCCGCTGGGAGCGGCTCTTTGAGCTGGAATGCCTGGGCCTCGTCTCAGGCTGGCCCCTGCGGCTGTCCGTGGGCATGCCACACCTGCCAGACTCACTTTCCTCCTTTGCCGACCTTCTGATCTGAGCAGTGGCTCGTGTTTGGGGCCGGGGATTGTCTGCATCTGAGCCCAGGCCCATATCTGGCCCCAGCCTGCCTACAGCCTGAATGCTCTGTCCTCCTTCCAGGCCTCCCAGCCCAATGGCTGCAGAGGCTGGGGCAACTGCAGCTCAGTTGCGCCCGTCTGTCGTCACTGCTGGGCAGGTGGGGCCACAGGTGGTGGCTGCAGGCCGCAGTCCCTCACTGCAGCCTCCAGCCCAAGAGAGTTGGGTGAGTGGTGCCCTGCTGCACAGGTACCTGCTGTCTGTGTGCAGAGGAAGCTGAAGCAGAGTGTGGGACAGCAGAAATGCTGGAGGCCTCCCCACTGTGGTCTGGCTGGTCCTCCAGTGTCCCCCATGACTGGCTGGTTCTTGGACAAGTGTTTGGACATATGTCCCTGGAGCAGGAGCCTGGACCTTGTGTGCTGTAGCTTTTCATGCTGGGGCTTTGGGGAGGCAAGGGGTTGGGACTGAGCAGTGAGGCCTCCTATGTCCTGGGGTTTTGTCCCCAGAGCTGAGCTGCACCTGCTGTTCCCAAAAGGAAAAGGATCCAGGACCTCAGGTGTGGCATGGGGGCCAGCAGGTCACTGAGTCCCCTGCCCAGCCTGTCATGAGCACCTGCTCCTGGAAGGTGGTGGTACCTGCTGGGATTTGGGGGCCCTGGAATGGCTTCTGCCCAAGGGAGGGGTTGAATACTAGAACCGCTCTCACCCCTAGGAGCCACAGCCAGGCCTGTCCCTGGGGCTGAGCTTGTTGACCTGTGAAGGTCCTGCAGGGGACCCCACCACCATCCCTCACAGCCCATCTGTGTCTCCCCTCCAGCAAGGGGTTCCCATCCCCTGCCTGGGCCACAAGTGGCCCCGCGGCCCAGGCAGGGGTGGTCAGGGAAGCTGGGCTGTCTATGTGGCTGGGTTGGCTGGTTCTAGGCATGCTGTTGGTGGTTTGGGCAGTGGACAGCTGGCTTTCCATGGTCTTGGCTGAGCAGGGCAGGGTCTGGCCAGGGCTGCATGGAGCTATCGCTGGTGATATTGACTTGCCAATAACTCTTTTTTAAACAGTTTTTTTGGTTGTAGATGGACACAATACCTTTATTCTGTTTTTATTTTTATTGATTGAACCCAGTGCCTCACTCATGCTTGAAGAGTGCTCCACCACTGAGCCACAGTCCTGGCCCTTGCCGATGACTCTTGCCTGGGAAATTACAGAGCAGGAGCCTCAGATGCCAGACTCCCCTTCCTGGAAAGAAAGCACCCTGCGGCTGGGAACGGGGATGCTGTGGGACGGGGCCTCCCAGGAAGGAAGAGCCTGGTGGAGGGGTGGGACTGGCTCCTGGCAGGATGTGGCACAGGCTTCCTGGGAGCAGGCAACTGTGGGGGCAGATGGGGAGAAGTCCCTTGGTGGAGACCCTGTGCTCCTGGGAAGCTTTGGACTTCTGGGAAGATGGGCCTGGAGCTGGGCTGGGTGGAGTCCAGTGGGGGTCAGTTCTGCTGAGGTGGGCAAAGCAAGTTAGGGGCAAATTAAAACCAGGGGCTCCCTGTACCATGGCTGCCTGGTGGTGCTTAGGACTTCAGTCTGCAGGGCTGTCCCTTCTGTGGTGGGAGGCACAGCCCCTGCCCACCCTTTGGAGATTAAATTTGCAGGCACACCAGTGCCCCACCAGCACCCTACCAGCACCCCACCTGCGCCCCACCAGCACCCCACCAGCACCTCACCACAGGCCCTGGCCCCAGAATCGAGTGGGGTGGGGCAGCTGTGTACACGGCCCTTTAGGCTACACGGTTTCCTCAGACTGGACAGTCCTGCAGATTGCCTGTCTGTGAATCACATCCAGACTTGGCCGGAGTGAGAGTCCCCTCTACCCAGCTGGTGACCATGTTGACTCCCCACTGCACTCATGGCTGTGCAGCAGCTGGGCAGAGCCAAGGGTCCTGCAAGCCCCCTCTCTCCTGGAGGGGCTTCTTCCCTCCCGATTCCTCCGGTTGCTGCCTGGGAAGCACCTCCCTGTGTCTCTGGCTCCTCCTGCTGAACTGACAGGGGGCCCCTGTGCTGACCCCCACCCTCCTCGGCCCTACTTGACCGTAAACTCCTTGAGGGCAGGAGCTGGGTGAATCCCCCCACTTGTCCTCCACCCCTCCTCATCATTTTGGGGTTGAGGGAGCTGTCATCTGTCCCCAGGGGGTGGCAGATGGCCGCTTAGCTTGGAAAGGAAAACAGCACAATTTAGAATTAGTCCCGGGTGAAAGGTCGCAGCAACATCTGCCTCCGGATGCTTTGGGGAGTCACATTTCTATGGAGTGCCGCTGCCAGAGGCGGGAGCTAGCGCAGTGGAAACCGTGGGGCTGGAACAAAGCAGGGGGAGTGGCCGGGGACTCTGGAACCAGTTGTGCCCCTCTGCCTGGTCTTCAGAGCCCACTCCCTCTGGGGCCCTTCCTGGGGTCCCCAGCCCACCCGCCACTCATCTCTGAGCACCAGGACAGGACAGGTCACTGTACCCGCCACCCCACCAAGTGGATCTGGTGGAGGGAAGGCAGAGCTGAGGAACAAGTGCCCAGGTGTCCTTGAGGAGCAAGGGAGGGAGCCCTTGGGCACACCTGATGCAGCTGGCCTCCCACTGTGGGCGGCCGTGAGCCACAGGGCCTGGTGGAGGTGGGGCAGTTCTTGTCTCCTACCTTGGGGGAAGTCCCACCTTTTAGTCCCAGAAGGGCCTTCGGCTGCTGGATGTGTAGACGCAGGAAGTGTCGTGGGTGACTCAGTGGGTGGCTCAGCGGAGCCCTGGCCCCAGCACCTTCCAATCCTCCATGCTGGGCGAGGCAGCTCCTGCCTCCCCACTGCACTCAAGGCTGGGCAGCAGCTGGGGCAGAGCCAAGGGTCCTCGAGCCCCTGCCCTCGCTCCTGGAGGGGCTTCTCCCCTCCTGATTCCTCTGGTTGCTGTCCTTGCGTGACTACTCCTGGCCTTACCCTTGGTTCGTGCCAGCCTGCCAGACAGGTGTTGAGGACAGAATGGCCATTGGTGTAGGGATGGGGTGGGCTTGGCCTCTGCCATGATGCACCCCTGGGGTCCCTCCCACCTTCTCAGGGACATCTGAGTGCCATGGAGAGAAGGCAACAGGTGCCTGTCCCAGGCAGCCTAGCTCTGTGGCCAGGTGGTGGGGAGGTGCAGACAGGTGGTCACGGGCTGGAGGCGCCCAGAGCAGGAGCAGGAACCAGGCATGGGTGGGAAAGAGGAGCAGGCTCAGCCCACAGCTTTGGGGAACCCACACATGCTGCCAAGTGCCAGCCCTCAAGTGAGAGAGACTTTTGGGTCTGGCCCCGAAGCTGTCCCCCGTGGCCAGACCTTTCCGCACCTGGCTCTGGACCTTAGGGAAGATCCCTCTGGTGGCCCTGCCCTTCCCCAGCTGTGGGGTGCTGGTGGTGGATGGCGACCGTGCCTGTGGCAGCCGGCTGGGCAGCATGCCTTCACTCTGGTGCCCCAGTGCCGGGTGGCGGTGGGGAGGACAGTAGACTCTCTCAGCTGCCGCGTTCCTCCGCGTAGGAGTCTCCTCAGGCCTTGGCTGCCTGGCTCCTGCCCCGCCTGCCAGGGTTGGCTGCTGGCCGCACCCTGCAGGAGCAGCTGTCCCGTCCACAAGTGCACCTGCTCCCCAGCCACCCTTTGTCCCTGCGGTCTCCTGATTCGCTGGGTGTGTTTCCCCTCCCTAGTCCTGCGTAAAGCAGCCTCGGGAGCGAGGTGCACCTAGCCCAGGCAGGTTCTCCCACGTCCTTCTGTTGGGGTCCCTGTTTGGGGTGCAGAGGGGGACAGGTACTCCCTGGGAACACGGCCCATGGCTGGAGGGCAAGGGTTGTGTGGTCCCGGCCTCCTAGACCATTTGGTGACACCCAGTGTCCTCACCTTAAGATGTTTAGCAGGGGATTGTTCCAGGTGCTGGGAGTCCCAGGGTGTCCCCTAGGGTGTCCAGTGACAAGATCTCACCCACTTGAGGAGTGGCACCTGGCAGTGTGTAGAGTACCCCCAGAGCTGTGAGGGGGGACTAGCCCCACCTGCCTGGCCCAGGGGCTTAGGGTGCATGCCGGGAGGCGTGGACGGCAGCTCCAGCCCCAGCTTTGATGATTAAGCGCCCTCTGTCCTCATCCACCCCTGCCGACTTTGTCAGTGGCTAGAAAGAAAAAAAGTCTTTTCTCCTAGTGGGCCCAGGCCAACTTTGCCTGACAAAGAGGCTTTGATGCAGAGGAGGGCTGCTTTTGCCTGCCCAGCCCCAGCCGGCCAGATCCCAGGGTCCCAGTGGCCGGTCAGGCTAGCCAGTGACTGCATCCGAGCACAGCAGGGGCCTGCCTGCTCCCCACATTCCCTGAGTGTGGCCCTGCAGGAGACCATGGTGCCAGAGAGACAGGTGTGGACACTGAGGCTCCTCGAGTGGCCACATGGGTGGAGCTGCACTCCAGGACTGCCCCTCGCTCCAGGGGAGCCAGGTGCCCACCGCCCCCACCCCTTTGCATGGTGGGCGGGAGCCATAGCAAAGGCCTGAGTTAACTCCCGGGGTTGGGGGTGGGTTTGTTTTCTTTAAGCCAGTTGGTTTGGGACTTTTGGCTTCTGGCAACAGATGGTCAGCCACAGTGGCCATTTTGCATCTTCCCTACCCAAGCCACAGCCACAGATGAAAGACACCAGGGAACACAGATGCCTTTGGGCCTCTGGGACAGGGGAGCAGCCCCTCAGTTGAGAGACACACGACCCCAGCCCCAAACTGCCTCTGCTAGACCCTGCCCTTCCCCTGGGGCCACCTCCCATGTGGCATGGGGGCTGCCTTGTGGCTGGCCAGCTCGTTCTGCCCCAGAGGCTTCCCACTGGGAAGCGGTGTGCCTGCCTGCTCCCAGGGCCCTCCTGGGAGCATGAGGCCTGGAGGTGACGGGGAGCAATTTATGGCCTGGTCTGGAAGCCAGGCTAGCAGGTGGCTGAGCAGGCTCCTGGGGCCAGGGTGTGGCAGACGCTGAGCAGTCCCTGCAGGAACCTGAGACCGTGAGACCAGGCCTGGAAGCAGGACGTCCCTCTGGCCCTGTGTTGGGGGAGGGCAGGCCTGTGGGAGGTGGGAGGTTCCTCAAAGGCCAGGACCAGCTGGCACAGGGCTGAGGAGGGACGCCCCCACGTCACCCTGGTCTTCCCAGCTGTAAATGGGGCCTCTGCTCCTGAGGACGGTGTCTGGGTGAGCAGAAGGCCTGATCGTAGAAGGAAAGGCCACTGGAATCCTGTCCCTGTGGGCAGTGCCCACATACGTCCGACTGATGTTTGCACCAACTCTGCTACCCAAACCATACGTTTCCATCACAGAAAACAGAGAGTGGGCAAGCCTCCTGAACAGGACTGCAGGGCCCCTTCCCTGTGGTGCAGACCCAGACCCACATGCCAGCCTTGTTTGGAATCCAAGCTGGACACTGGAGCTGGTCCCCTGTTGGCAGTGGCTCTTCTGTTCATTGAAGTTTCCCTTCCTGGGGAACTAACTGCTTTAAAGTGACCAGCCAGGTGGCATCGGAGTGTCCCATGTTGTCCAGATCAGCGCTGTAGACCAAGACATCTCCCTGCACAGCAAGCGGCCACGGAGCACACCTTGGTCCTGGAGCCCTGGCTGCCCACCCGAGCCTGCTGGGGTAGAGGCTGCTGTGGCCATGACAAGTGGGCCAGTCCAGGGGAGCTGACCACCTGGTGTCTGCCAACAGGTGCAGTGGGGCCTTCGTGGGCCAGAGATGCCAGGATCCTAACCCGTGCCTCAGCTCTCCCTGCAAGAACGCCGGGACGTGCCGTGTGGTGGACCGCGGTGGGGCTGCAGACTATGCCTGTATCTGCCCCCTGGGCTTCTCTGGGCCCCTCTGCCTGACGCCCCTCGACAACGCCTGCCTGTCCAGCCCCTGCCGGAACGGGGGCACCTGCGACCTGGTCACGCTCACAGAGTACAAGTGCCGCTGCCCCCCAGGCTGGTCAGGTGAGGACGGGGAGGTCTCAGGCCCTGCAGCAGGGACCCTCAGGTCCAGGAGTAGACAGACACTGGCCTGCCCCACCATCCATGTGACTGTGAAAGCCAGGCTGATGCTTGGCTGAGAGAGCCGGGCCTGTGATCCCCCAGTGACCCTGCCTTCCCAGCCCTGCAGCTGCCTGGTTTGGACTGTTCCACTCTGAGGCCCTGGCCACCTACCTGTCCCTACTTCTGGGAGCAAAAGGAGTGCTGACATCCAGCCCTGGCCGTGCCCTCTCTTCCTGCTGGTGCCCTGAGCTTCCAGAGTCAGTTGTATGTAGGCTGTGGGAGAAAATGGCCTTGAAGTCACCCCCCCCCACTTAGCAACTCTGTTCTTGGGTGGTCACTTGGCCTCCTAGGCCCTCTGGTCCCTTGTCCATAGAGAGATGACCATGTCTTACAGCAGGTCCTGAGGGCTATGGTGATAATACTTCAGGAAGAGCCTATGAGCGCCCAGGGAGGCCCTGGCTGCAGAGCTGGCTGGCCAGCTCAGCCTCCCACCTGCCTTGCTCCCCCAGGGAAATCATGCCAACAGGCTGATCCATGTGCTTCCAACCCCTGTGCCAATGGCGGCCAGTGTCTGCCCTTCGAGTCCTCGTACATCTGCGGCTGCCCACCGGGCTTCCACGGCCCGACCTGCAGGCAAGACGTCAATGAGTGCAGCCAGAGCCCGGGGCTGTGCCGCCATGGGGGCACCTGCCACAACGAGGTTGGCTCCTACCGCTGCGTCTGCCGCGCCACCCACACTGGTCCCCACTGCGAGCTGCCCTATGTGCCCTGCAGCCCCTCACCCTGCCAGAATGGGGGCACCTGCCGCCCCACGGGGGACACCACCTACGAGTGTGCCTGCCTTCCAGGTAGGTCCTCCGGCCTCGCTGGCCCCCTGCCTGGATCCCACCTGTGCTACTGCTGTTGGGCCCAGGGTGCAGGAATGGAGGGAGTGTGGAGGGAGCCAGGGCTCCTGGGGGAGCCTAGGAAGGATGTTCAGAGAAGGCCAGCTGCAGAGAGCTGGATGGGCAGGGCTGGCCGGCTCCCTGGACTGAGGGCAGAGCAGAGGGCCATGGTCTATGGAGGGAGCCCTGACGGTGCTGCGGGGCAGATTGGCCTCTTTGGAGGAAATTTGCGTTGGGCTGGGGGCCAGATATGAAGCCAAGCAGTTAAGCCCCCACCACGTTGACATCCCTCAGGCCATTTCTGCCCAGGGATGGGGTCTGATGTGAGCTGGGCAGCTGGGTGCATGGCCCCCAAGTTCCTTAGCTATCTAAACTCTGGGACAGGAGCACCTTCTCCAGGTTCCCCACCCTGGATCTCCCTGTGGCACCTGTCCCTGTCCTGAGCCATCCTGGGGTGCGGAGTGTGAGTCGGCCTCCGCAGCCCTCACAGGCTACCCCTTGTTTCTTGGGTTCCCTGGGGGGTGCAATCTCTGGAGCTGGGGGCTGGAGGGCAGGGCAGAGAGGGCCATGGCCCTGGTGGCCCTGTTATCTCCTGGGGGGGACAGGCAAGCACAGCCCCCCCCACCACCATTTCTTCTGCAGTTCTCTTTTGAGTAAGTTTTGCTGCAGCTCTAAAAATAACAACAGTGACGCAGAGACTTGAAAACCTCATCTGTCGGGCTGAGGAGGTGGCTCAGGGGTGGAGTTTGCCTTAGCATGCATGAGACCCTGGGTTTCATCTCCCGTGCTGCCAAAAAAAGAAAAAAGCCTTTGACGCCCCCTCAGTTGACTGCTCCACCGCAGTTATGCACAAGTTGGGGAAAGTGCTTGGGGAGTGGTCATGGCATTTGGGTGCAAGGAGTGCCTGGGCCCTACTGACCTGGGGGTGACCCCAGGACTGCCCCGCCCCCCTGCAAAGGGGAAGCTTGCTGCTGCCCGCAGTCTGCAGAGCCAGCCCCAGGCCTCTGCGTGCAGACACTGGGCTTGTGCATTTCCTGAAAGTCCTGAGCAAGCTTGGAGAGGTACATGCAGCCCCCTCCGTCGGCCTACCAAGGCACACCGACCAGCTCGGTTCTCACTAGGTTGAGGGGCAAAGCCCTGGTGCCTAGTGGGCACCAGAGCTGTGGGTTCAGACCCTCCTTGGTGGCCGTACCTCAGCTGGGACCCCACATCAGCTACAGAGTCAAGGAGTTGCCTTCTCTGGGATGGCGGTGGTAAGGGGCCTTGTCAGAGGACAACTTGTGTGGAACCAGCAGACTCTCTTGGGCAGGGTGGGATGAGGACCTCTAGGTGTGCCCAATAGTTACCTGGACACAGGGCAGCCTCTGGGTGCTGGGAGGTGGGTGGGAGGGAGGGAAGGGCTATTGAGGTTTGGCCAGAGTAGGTGGGTCTTAGAGGCCAGTGCACTGGGACCATGTTACCACTGTGATGAGGGGACACTCACTACATAGTGTAGAGCTGGGCTGTGTGGGGACAGGTGCGGGGTCCCTCCGAGGAACTGAGCCCCTTGCTGTCCCAGACTCACTGTTCAGACTTGAGGCAGGCACTGCACCCAGGGTCCCCAAAGGGCTTGTATTCCCTTCTGATGGCCAGGATCCCAGAGAGAGGTCACAGGAGCCCAAGGAGTCACAGGATGCTGTGGTCAGGACAGCAGCCAGAACCCTGCAAAGGCCTGGCTGGGATTTGGAGGTGCACTGGCCCTACCTGCCCCAGCTGGACCTGCCCGTCCCTCTAGGCTCTCCCTGGCCCCGTCTGACAGGGAGGATGTTGTGTGGGCAGAGGGCTGGTTGGGGTCCACATGGGGCTCCTGCCTGCCCCCTTCTCCCCCAACAGTCTTCAGCACTGCCCAGGGTCAGGCCCCGCCCAGGACCTCCACCCACTTTAGACCAGGCCCTCCAAGTGCAGGGAGTCCTGCCACCCCCGGGGGACCGGAACTCAGGCTCTGCTCGGACTTGGTGTACTCTCCCCAAACCAAAGTCAGATTTGCGGCTTTTCTTAGCCTACAGGTTTTGCTCAGTGGCTAGTTGAATGGGGGTCTAGAGGGCGGAGCCTGAGGGCCGGAGGGGTTTGAAGGCATCCTAGGAGGTGTTAATTAGTAACTAGCGCAAGTTTGGCTGTTGCCAGACGCCTTTCTGGGTTGATCATTGACCTAGCGCGAGTTGAGCGGATTAATAGCTAACTGGTCCTCGGGAGGAGCCCCCCTCACCCTGTGGAGCCACGCCTGGCAGGCCAGCCCGTCCCCATTCCTGGGAGGCTGAGGCCGCCTCTGTGCCCTGGGACAGGACCATGTCTTGGCAGAGCAGGCCCACCTGGGTCCCATCCGCTCAGTCCTCATGTCGGAGACACCTGGCCCTAGGGTTGGCCCCTGCAACTGACAGTTTTGTGGTAGAGCCTCTGTTCAGCTGGCCATTCAGGTGATGACTCTCTGAGAGAAGCATGTTCCCTGTGGGCACCAGGCATGGCCTGTTCACACTCCAGCAGACCCCAGGAGCCAGGCATGAGGGAGCCCAGCAGCTGGCCCCCGGCAGGCTCAATCCTGCCCTCCCTCTACCACAGGCTTCACGGGTCAGAACTGCGAGGAGAACGTGGATGACTGTCCAGGAAACGGCTGCAAGAACGGGGGTGCCTGCGTGGACGGTGTGAACACCTACAACTGCCGCTGTCCACCAGAGTGGACAGGTATGTACGTGGGAAAGTGGCCCCGGCGGGCAGGACCCGCCCACTCAGCTGTGTGGGGGTGGAGGGAGGGCCCAGGTTGTCCTGGAAGGACCACGTGAGAGACAGCTACTGTGCCCAGGACCAGGGCCTGAGATCCCCACCCTGGGCTCAGCACAGAGGAGCATCAGCTGGTCTGATGGGCCCCTAGCGGCCTGTGTCCAGCGTTGGGTCCCCGTGTTGAGCCAGGTTGAAGTCCGAGTTGGACACCGGGTTCCAGGGTGGACAGACACAGTCTCTGCCCTCAGAGCTCCTGTCTGGTGGGGTGATGGGTGAGGGTGGGGAATGGGGATGACAGCCCTCTGGTGGCAGGGTACAGGGAAGGCTGGGATCAGCCAGGAGGGCTCCCTGGACGGGCGGCTTTGTAGCCCTTCACCTGGGGAATGAGGAGCTCTGTGTGTGGCAGTCCAGGGTTGACGGTTCCCTGCCCACCCCTGCAGGCCAGTACTGCACAGAGGACGTGGACGAGTGCCAGCTCATGCCCACCGCCTGCCAGAATGGTGGCACCTGCCACAACACCCTCGGCGGCTACAACTGTGTGTGCGTCAATGGCTGGACGGGCGAGGACTGTGGCGAGAATATTGACGACTGTGCCAGTGCTGCCTGCTTCCACGGTGCCACCTGCCACGACCGCGTGGCCTCCTTCTACTGCGAGTGTCCCCACGGCCGCACTGGTGAGTGCTGTGGCCTTGCCCTCCCAAGCAACCTGAGTGTGGGCATCAAGGGCGTCACTGTGGGAGACCCCTTCCCGGGTATGGTGGCCTCCGTTCCCAGCCAGGAGCCCAGCCCAGCTGACCACTGCTGCCCCACTAGGCCTGCTCTGCCACCTTAGCGACGCATGCATCAGCAACCCTTGCAATGAGGGCTCCAACTGTGACACCAACCCTGTCAATGGCAAGGCCATCTGCACCTGTCCCTCGGGATACACGGGGCCAGCCTGCAGCCAGGACGTGGACGAATGTGCACTGGGTAGGTGCGGGCAGCTGGGCGAAGCGGCCAGCCCTGGAGGACACAGGTGGTGGGGGAGGCCAGGGCCTGCAGTGGCCCCTCACCACCACCTCTCACCAGGCGCCAACCCCTGTGAGCACGCGGGCAAGTGCCTCAACACGCTGGGCTCCTTCGAGTGCCAGTGTCTGCAGGGCTACACGGGCCCCCGCTGCGAGATCGATGTCAACGAGTGCGTCTCGAACCCCTGTCAGAACGATGCCACCTGCCTGGACCAGATCGGGGAGTTCCAGTGCATCTGTATGCCCGGTGCGTCCTGCCAGCCACCCTCGCCCTGGAGCGCAGGGAGCAGGAGCCCAGCCAAGGCTGGACAGCCTCAGGGGCAGCCTATGGGCACACTGGCCACACCTCCGCTTTCTTGGCTGGGGGGGCATTTGGGGAAACTGAGGCTGGGCTCACAGAGCAGCAGAGAGGGACAAAGCCCAGTAGGTGGGTCAGCGCAGGGCCTGCAGGGGCACAGGTATGAGCACAGCCGGGGTGGGGTGCTGGGGCTGGAGCAGGGGGCTGAGGCAGTTTCTCCCACCCCCAGGCTATGAAGGCGTGTACTGTGAGGTCAACATGGATGAGTGTGCCAGCAGCCCGTGCCTCCATGGTGGCCGCTGCCTGGACAAGATCAACGAGTTCGTATGCGAGTGCCCCACAGGTAAGGTCCCCCAGGGCCCTGCATCCTGTTTGCCACAGCCGGTGGCCTGCACCCAGGCCTAGGGCTGGCCCACAGGAGCCAACCCGCTGTCCCGGGGGTTGAAGCTGTAGGGGCTCCAGGCTGCTGGGAGGGGGTGTTTTTAGGTTGCCCCAGAGGGCAAGTCCAGGCGGAGCAGTGGGTTTCGGCCCTACCTTGCTGGGTGTGCCGGGGTGTGGGGAGCTCCTTTCTGCTGGTGGGGTGCAGTTTCTTCCGCCTGGAGAGAAGGGGCTGAGAGCGCAGTCATTCCTGGGTAGGAGGGAGCCGCCTGCCCCCGCTGCCTCCCTGGCCCTTGGTGCAGAGCGCTGGGGGGCAGAGCAGGGGAGACACCCTGGAGGGAGCTTGGCAGGGTGTCTTGTCTGCCCTGGGGCATGGGGCCTCTGGCCTCCTGAAACGCAAATCAGTCGTCCCAGACACTGCAGTGTGGGGAGCCCTCATTCACAGCCTGGGAAGTTGCCATAGCAACCAGAGTGGGTTTGGGAAAAAGCCCCTCTGTCAGGCCGAGGCAGACACACGGGCCCTCACGGGGTTTTGCTTGGATCAGAGGGCCAGGGGCTCCGAAAGGTGCAGTGGGGAGCCTGGGGTCTGCCCAGCTGGGCACTGGCTGCTGAGCCCGAGGGAGGTGCCCTCAGGGCCACAGACAGCACTGCCATGTGACCACCACCCCTGCCTGCCGCAGGCTTCAGCGGGCACCTGTGCCAGTATGACGTGGACGAGTGTGCCAGCACACCCTGCAGGAACGGGGCCAGGTGCCTGGATGGGCCCAACACCTACACCTGTGTGTGCACGGAAGGTGCGGGCAAAGGGTGGGGCTGGACGGGGGACCATGGGGCGGGATCAGGGACAGCTCTGTCTGGAGCCGTCTAGTCCAGGGACCAAGAGCACAGAGCTGCTCTGACCCAGATGGGGCTGTGAGGACATCCCAAGACGTGACCCGGCATCCTTCCCTGAGTGGCAGTGACCCTGGCTCTGGTCTGCGGCTTCCCAAGGTGCATCTAGGGAGTGGCTGGGCCTGAGCCCTCTTGTGCCCACCCTTCCTGTGACAGGCTACACAGGGACCCACTGCGAGGTGGACATAGATGAGTGTGACCCTGACCCCTGTCACTACGGCTCCTGCAAAGATGGTGTGGCCACCTTCACCTGCTTGTGCCAGCCGGGCTACACGGGCCACCACTGCGAGACCAACATTAACGAGTGCCACAGCCAACCCTGTCGCCATGGTGGCACCTGTCAGGACCGCGACAATGCCTACTTCTGCTTCTGCCTTAAGGGGACCACAGGTGCCTGGCCAGGCTGGGGTCAGGTGAGGGGGGCAAGGCAGGGGTCTCAAGCTGACCACATGCCCACTTCTCCTCCAGGACCCAACTGTGAGGTCAATCTGGACGACTGTGCCAGCAGCCCCTGTGACTCGGGCACCTGCTTAGATAAGATCGATGGCTACGAGTGTGCTTGTGAGCCAGGCTACACAGGTAGGGGTCCAGAGCAGAGGCGGACGAGGCTGAGGTCAGATGGACAGTCCAGGTCTGGGCGACTTTGGGGCTAGCTGGGACCTGAGGGCCAGAATGGCAGAGGTCAGCGGCCATAGAGACCACACATCTGTCCCTGGTCAGTGCTGGCCCTGCTGCGAGGGAGTGGCCAGTGCGTGGGCACGTTTGGCCTCTGCCACGTACCACCTATCCTCAAGCAGGTGCCTTGTCCACTCTGGCCTCAGGTTCTCATCAGAGGGGACAGCAGCAGTGTCTGTGTCAGGGGCCACGGGGAAGCTGGTGGGAGCAGGCCCTGAGCATGGGCCCTGCAGCTGCTGTCATGTCCAGCTGTCTCCTGCACCTGGGAGGCCAGAGGAGGCAGTGTCCCCACTTGGCTGAGGGAGTAACTGAGGCCCGGGGGTCTGCCCCCTGAGGCCCTGGCCCTGGGGAGCAGGAAGCTCACAGCTGCTGCCCACAGGGAGTATGTGCAACGTCAACATCGACGAGTGTGCGGCGAACCCCTGCCACAACGGGGGCACCTGTGAGGACGGCATCAACGGCTTCACCTGCCACTGCCCCGAGGGCTACCACGACCCCACCTGTCTGTCCGAGGTCAACGAGTGTAACAGCAGCCCCTGCGTCCATGGGGTCTGCCGGGACAGCCTCAATGGGTATGGCCCTGGACGCTGTGTGTAGAGCACTGGCTGGGCAGGGCGGCAGATGGCCCTGGGGGGGCAGGGCTCAAGGGCAGATGTGACCCCAGAGCCCCAATGTGGGGCTTGGTCAGCCCCTGGTCTCCTGGTAGTCCTGGCTGTGTGTCCCCGAGGGCCATAGTGTCTGCTTGGAACACAGGCCTAAGGGGCCTCAAGACCCTCGTGTGTAGCTGCAGTGACACCTGGGGTGTCCATGCTGCTCTTGTAGCCAGACAGTAGTGGGCATCTCTAGTTGTGCATTCTGCACTGCAGAGACCCTGCTGCACTGGTCGCTGGCAAGAGGGGACCCCTGCCGTGGTCTCAGCCCTATTTTAAAGGACTCGGAGAGTCCACCTGGTCAGACCCCCCTTCCATTGGTTCGCAACTGTGGCAGGGCCAGGAGGACCAGAGCCCAGGCCAGGCCTGACCGGCAGCATGGTGGCTCTACAGGTACAAGTGTGACTGTGAGCCTGGGTGGAGTGGGACAAACTGTGATATCAACACCAACGAGTGCGAGTCCAACCCCTGTGTCAATGGCGGCACCTGCAAAGACATGACCAGCGGCTATGTGTGCACGTGCCGGGAAGGCTTCAGTGGTGGGTACCTGGCCGTCTCCTAGGGGTGAGGGTGGGCTGGCCAGGACAGACACACTGACTGCTGCCCACTCTGCAGGCCCCAACTGCCAGACCAACATCAACGAGTGTGCGTCCAACCCATGCCTGAACCAGGGCACCTGCATCGATGACGTCGCTGGGTACAAGTGCAACTGCCTACTGCCCTACACAGGTGAGGTGGCGCAGGCCTCAGTGCCAGCACTCCTGGGCTGGCGTCCACTCCGCAGCAGCATTCGGAAGACTCTGCTCCTTGCTGAGGGCCTGGCCCTAGGAATGGAGATGCCAGATGAGCAAAGGCAGAGCCTGAAGGTCCAGTTTAAGTCTGTCCCAGGTGTGTCACATGACTCACCTCCCCAGAGGCGAGCACCAGGAGCCCAGCCTGGACCTTTGGCTACCAGGGCCTCGTCCTTCAGTCTGCATGGGCCTCTGGGGCCGGCGGCCCTCCCCCCGCATGCCGGGCCTGAGGGATTCCTTTGACGGCGGGTCTCTTTGTGTGAAGGGAACAAGGAGCTCTCTGTGCTGGCTGAGCAGAGGCAGGAGACATTTCCCTGGGTGTCTTAGCCCCTGCCTAGGCCTGGCCACGGGGATCATGGGAAATGGGCCCCCTGTAGCCCTGATGTGCAGCACATTCGACAGGAAGGTCCATAGTGGCAAGGGCCCTGTGGCTACCCCGGGGATGGGCAGAGGACACTGCCATGGGGACAGTTGGGCCCTAGGTGCCTTGGGAGGGCCTGCCTGGGATGGGTGGGGGTCCATGACTGTGTTCCCATGACACTCGGTGGCCTGCGGCCAGAAGAGTGTTTTCTTTGACAAGAGCCAGGGGCCTGGATTTTGTCACCCTGTCGGTCAGTGAGGAAACTCTGAGCAGCTGGTGCACCCTGTGTCCCTTCTGGACCTGCTGCTCTGGGGCTGGTGGGAGGAGCCCTCTGGGCTGACTTGCTTCCGGTCTGCCCTCTTCCTGCTTCCCTTTGTACAATTGTCGGAAACTCTGGCTAAGTTCCTGCCTGCCCAGGTCACTGTGGAAACCGATAGAGAGGCCTGGAAAGTCACACCAGCACCCGGACACGGTGGGAGACGAGGAAGATAACGCTTCCTCGCTCCTGGGAGGCCAGCCCCAGAGCCATAAACAGGAAGGCTGCTGGGGAAGCCGGGAGTCACAGGCTGAGGCCCTGGCTGCACCCAAGGCTCCCTGACAAGTAGGGTGTGCTTGAGATTGCAGGGGCTCTGTCCCCTTCCAGAGCACAGGTGCAGAGCCTGCCCCTCTGTTCAGCCCTCCTTAACCCAGAGCTTGGCAGCTCCAGGGCTTCTTGTCTCCAGAAGACAGGGGGGCTGGGGCAGGTGCAGTGTCCCCACCAGGCTGTGGCCACCTCTCCAAGACTTCTCTAGTGGTAGGTGCTGTGTGGGGCTAGGCCCATGGGTCTGAGCGGGGGAGCGCCAGGTGAGCGTCTGCCTGGCTGGTCTGGGCATCTGGTCTGCATTCCACCTACTTTCCCCCAGGTTCAGGGTCGGGGCTCAGCAGGGACACACTCCCTGTGTGATCACTCCCTGTGGGACCCGTAGGTTCCCTTGCTGAGGTGCTGCAGGGCTGGGCTCCTGGGTCTCACCCGTGTCTCTCCCCAGGAGCCACATGTGAGGGGGTGCTGGCCCCGTGTGCCCCCAGCCCCTGCAGAAACAGCGGGGTGTGCAAGGAGTCGGAGGACTACGAGAGCTTTTTCTGCGTCTGCCCAGTGGGCTGGCAGGGTGAGGCTGGCTGTCCAGACTGGGGGGTGGGCAGGGAGGACAAGAGGAGCAGGTGCGCCATCTTAGGAGATGAGCTCTTGTCAGGGGGGCTCTAGAACTGGCCTTGGAGGGCCCTTCCCATCCTGGGTTTCTGCAGGCTTCTCTGGCCAAGTCAGGGGACCGAGGACAGTCCTGAGGGGCTGGGACCAGCTGAGGTGAAGGCCTGGGCTGGAGCTTCAGCTGGCTGACAGCCTCTTCCACCCCCTGCAGGGCAGACCTGTGAGATTGATGTCAATGAGTGCGTGAAGAGCCCCTGCCGCAATGGCGCGTCCTGCCAGAACACCAACGGTAGCTACCGCTGCCTCTGCCAGGCAGGCTACACAGGGCGCAACTGTGAGAGTGACATCGATGACTGCCGGCCGAGTGAGTGGCCAGGCGGCGCTCTGCATCTCTGGGATGGTCTCAGGCATCTCTCCCATCAGGCGGGCATGGGCAGGGAGCCCCTGGGGTCAGAGGGGAGAACACTGTGCCAGTCATTGCCCAGCCAGGTGGCATTGGCCGTCAGGACCCCAGAGCCGTCCACTTGGTCCACCTGCTGTGGCTCATCAGGGAGTCCAGGTCAGGGGCTGGGGGACAGGCTAGGGAGGTAGTCACTGCCTCCTGGTACCACAGTGGGCCTCTATCTGCTAACCAGACTGGCCCTGCTCAGACCTCCCGGCTGAGGTAGGGGCACCAGGCACAGGGCTTGGCCCTCCCTGCTGCGGACTTGGTCCTCGGCAGGCCCCCAAGGTGCAGGCTCCTGGGCCTCCCCAGCCCAGCCTCATAGAAAGCTGGGATTTAGAGAAGCAGGGTCCTGCCTGGTGCCACTCTTGATTGGCTGAGTATGGAGGGGAGATCACCCCTCCTCCCTGCCCTGGAGCCTGAGGTCAGGGTACCCTCAGAAGGGCTGGACTCAGCCTGAGTCCAGGGGGCACCCAGCAGTTCACCTCCACCCCCCTCAGCCAGCCTGCCCGCAGGCCTAGTTGCCCTGCGCGTGGGTTGGTGCCCACCCTTCAGGCTGGCCCTCCTGTCCCCTCCCAGACCCTTGTCACAATGGTGGCTCCTGCACAGACGGCGTCAACACGGCCTTCTGCGACTGCCTGCCTGGCTTCCAGGGTGCCTTTTGTGAGGAGGACATCAACGAGTGCGCCAGCAACCCCTGCCACCACGGGGCCAACTGCACGGACTGCGTGGACAGCTACACCTGCACCTGCCCCGCGGGCTTCAATGGCATCCACTGTGAGAACAACACGCCCGACTGCACAGAGAGGTGTGTGCCTGCCGCCAGGGTGGCCCTGTCTGTGGCCTCTCCAGCCCCTGCCGTGGGGCCTGGCCTGGGGTGGGCCGGGGAAGTGCCGTGGAGGCGCAGTGTCTGGTAGCCCAGCACACTGGCAGCTGTCTGCCCAGGACGAGGGGCACTCAGCTCTAATGGACTCGAGTCCAGTCTTTTTCTTTGTAGTGCTGGGACTTGAACCCGGGGCCCCACTCAGGCTCATAAACACTACCACTGAGCTGTGACCCCAGCTCCAATACTGTGTTCTCTTCAGAGGGTCATCGTGACCTCCTGTGACTTAGTCAGGAACCCTCATAGTTTATGCAGAAGAACTGGGCTGACTCCTGTCCAACAAGAATGTCAGAACCATCTCGATTCCCTTTGGCCTTGGTTGCCAGGAAGCCCAGTCCCTGGTCTGTGACATGATAGTTTCCCACGTTAGATGCAGGCTGATTTCTGTTACTTTAACCACCACATACCTGTGTGTGCTGTAAGGTGTCTCAGCACGCATCGTAGAAAAGGCACAGCAAGGAAGGGAGCTGCTTGTGGGTGGCCCCTTCTCGGTGGGGACATGCTGCATGCTCACCTCCCCACCTCCCTCAGCTCCTGCTTCAACGGCGGCACTTGTGTGGACGGCATCAATGCCTTCACCTGCCTGTGCCCTCCCGGCTTCACGGGCAGCTACTGTCAGCATGACATTAACGAGTGTGATTCACGGCCCTGCCTGCACGGTGGCACCTGCCAGGACAGCTACGGCACCTACAAGTGCACCTGCCCGCAGGGCTACACTGGCCTCAACTGCCAGGTGAGTGGGGGGGAGGGGACGCCAGGCATGGGGCTTGCACTGCCAGTGGGAGGCCCCTTCCACATCCCGTAGGGTCCTTGGAGCCGGGGTGGAATGAGATGATCTGGAGGCCAACCTTGTGCTCTCTGGCCCAACCTTGTGCTCTGTGGGCCTCAGGCTTGAGTGTCCAATACTCATTTTCATGGACCACCCATTACCTGCAGCTCTGGGGCCTTGAGAGCAAGACAGACTGGCCCCAGTGCCAGGCTGCTCCCAGGGCAGGTGGGGAAAGTCCCAGTCCTCTTGGCTGCCTGCACCCTGTGGAATGGGGTCACAGCTCCCCTAAGCGCGGGGTCCTTTGGCTGAAGTGATTGCTGGCAGGGATGGGGGAGTGGCAGGATAGAGCCCTAATCAGAGCTGGTGTTGTGGGCGGGCGGGAGG
>NW_026000052.1:1472141-1473675 GCF_001458135.2 Marmota marmota marmota
GCGGGAGGGGGTGGTGAGCATGCTGACCCCGCCTGCCCCCAGGACCTCGTGCGCTGGTGTGATTCCTCTCCCTGCAAGAATGGAGGCAAGTGCTGGCAGACCAATACCCTGTATCGCTGTGAGTGCCGCAGTGGCTGGACTGGCCTCTACTGTGACGTGCCCAGTGTCTCCTGTGAGGTGGCCGCACAGCAGCGAGGTAACCAGCAGGCCCTGGGTGGTCCCCGCAGTCCTGAGGGAGGAGCTGCCTCACCTCACTCCCGCCTACCACCCCCTGCAGGGGTCAAGGTCTCCCACCTGTGCCAGCACGGAGGACTGTGTGTGGATGCAGGCAACACCCACCACTGCCGCTGCCAGGCGGGGTACACCGGCAGCTACTGTGAGGACGAGGTGGACGAGTGCTCGCCCAGCCCCTGCCAGAACGGGGCCACCTGCACCGACTACCTGGGCGGTTACTCCTGCAAGGTGACAGTCGGGCCAGGAGCCATATGTGGGCTCAGCAGAGGAGGAGGAGGGAGAATGTGCTGGGCGGTGGGTCGGGTGTCCCTGCCCCCCGCCCCATTGTGCCTGGGCTCAGCTAGCACCTCCCTGAGGCCCTCCTGTCTAGCCTGTGAGACCTGGCCTCATCCCACCTTCAGCAAAGCCTCCTGCTTACGAGATCCCTGCATGGTCCTGAGGTCCCTGAGGCTTCCCTGGTCAGGAGGGCAGCTTGATTGCTGTCAGCCTACACGGCGGGGTGGGGAGCACCAAGCTGAGCCCCCCCCTCGAGCTGCTTCCCCGCCCCTATTCTTCTCCCTGCAGTGCATGGCCGGCTACCATGGGGCCAACTGCTCTGAGGAGATCAACGAGTGCCTGTCCGACCCCTGCCAGAACGGGGGCACCTGCATCGACCTCACTAACACCTACAAGTGCTCCTGCCCCCGGGGAACACAGGGTAAGGCTGCACCCCAGGGCGGGGGCCAGGGTTCTCACCAGGGGAGAGTTGGGCTGGTGTGTCCTGCCACCAGCACATGACTCCACTCTGCCTTGTGGGCCTGGGTGGGTGCAGAGCTGGCAGGAAGGGACCCAGAAGGGTGTCCCAGCAGGAAGTGTGGGGGTCCGACCTCTGCTGTCCCATCATGCCTTTCCTGAGCATCCTGGTGGTCCAGTACTGACCACCTGCTGCATCAGGACAGACAGGCCGGGCAGCCCTGTGGCCCCAGCCCTGATCACTGCACCCTACAGGTGTGCACTGTGAGATCAATGTGGACGACTGCAGCCCCCCTCTAGACCCTGCCTCCCGGAGCCCCAGGTGCTTCAACAATGGCACCTGCGTCGACCAGGTGGGCGGCTACAGCTGCACCTGTCCACCCGGCTTTGTGGGTGAGCGGTGTGAGGGCGACGTCAACGAGTGCCTGTCCAACCCCTGTGATGCACGTGGCACCCAGAACTGCGTGCAGCGTGTCAACGACTTCCACTGCGAGTGCCGCCCCGGCCACACTGGTAGGTCTGGGGGCCGGGTGTGGCATGGGGCGGGGCAGCAGGGGCCAGAGGGTGG
>NW_026000052.1:1473700-1491655 GCF_001458135.2 Marmota marmota marmota
GGGGCCAGGGGCGTGGGGCGGGGCTAACCCTCATACTCCTCTCATCCCCAGGGCGTCGCTGTGAGTCTGTCATCAATGGATGCAAGGGTAAGCCCTGCAAGAATGGGGGCACTTGCAATGTGGCATCCAACACTGCCCGCGGGTTCATCTGCAAGTGCCCAGCGGTAGGTATAGCCACACAGTGAACTGGAGGCCGGCCTGCCCTCCGGCCAGGCAGCCCTGAAGCAGCCTCTGGCAGGCCTCCCTCACTCAGCAGGGCCTCAGGGTGGAGCTGGGCCCATTGTGGTTCCACAGAGCTCAGTAGTTGCATTTTTGTTTGGCAGTGCTGGGGCTGAATCCAGGGCCCAGGCCAGTGCTCTGCCGCAGGGCCACAGCCTCCAGCCCTCATTCGTCGGATTCTCGTATCTTTACTTTGGGAGCAGCTTTAGCTTTACAGGTTGTAGGTCAGAGTGCAGAGCTGGCCCTCCCTGCCCTCAGCACCTTGCATAGCCGCCCAGCACTATTGCTGGTCACTGACTCAGGTCTACAGGTAGCTCCAGGGTTGCCCTGGGTATTAGGCTGTGTATAATGACAGACATCTGCCAGCACTGTGTCACATGCATTTCCTGGGGTTCCACCTCCCTGTCACCCCCTCTCCCTCCCACACCAGCGACCCCGGACCTTCTCCCTGAGAAGTGTGCTTTTGGGGCTTTGATGCTGGCCAGGGCCACGACCCCGCTTGCAGGTAGGGGATGCGGCTGGCCCTGACCCCTGCATTGCCTCTTTCCTCAGGGCTTCGAGGGCGCCACCTGCGAGAATGACGCCCGCACCTGTGGCACGCTGCGCTGCCTCCATGGGGGCACATGCATCTCTGGCCCACGCAGCCCCACCTGCCTGTGCCTGGCGCCCTTCACGGGCCCCGAGTGCCAGTTCCCAGCCAGCAGCCCCTGCTTGAGCGGCAACCCCTGCTACAACCAGGGCAGCTGTGAGCCCACATCCGAGAGCCCCTTCTACCGCTGCCTGTGCCCCCCCAAGTTCAACGGGCTCCTGTGCCACATCCTAGACTACAGCTTTGGGGGTGGTGCTGGGCGTGACATCCCCCCGCCGCAGATCGAGGAGGCCTGCGAGCTGCCGGAGTGCCAGGCTGATGCGGGCAACAAGGTCTGCAGCCTGCAGTGTAACAACCATGCCTGTGGCTGGGACGGGGGCGACTGCTCCCTCAACTTCAACGACCCCTGGAAGAACTGCACGCAGTCCCTGCAGTGCTGGAAGTACTTCAGCGACGGCCGCTGCGACAGCCAGTGCAACTCGGCCGGCTGCCTCTTCGACGGCTTCGACTGCCAGCATGCAGAAGGCCAGTGCAAGTAAGACGGGGCCTCCCCGGGGCCGGGGACAGTGCAGGGCAGCGGGAGGAAGGACACAGGCCAGCACTGGAGGTGGTGGGTGGCTGGGAGACACAGGGGGACCCCACTGGGGAGGTGGCCTGAGCACCCTGTGCCTGCAGCCCCCTGTATGACCAGTACTGCAAGGACCACTTCAGCGACGGGCACTGCGACCAGGGCTGCAACAGCGCCGAGTGCGAGTGGGATGGGCTGGACTGCGCGGAGCACGTTCCCGAGCGGCTGGCCGCCGGCACACTGGTGCTGGTGGTGCTGCTGCCGCCCCAGCAACTGCGCAACCACTCTCTGCACTTCCTGCGGGAGCTCAGCCGTGTGCTGCACACCAACGTGGTCTTCAAGAGGGATGCGCAGGGCCACCAGATGATCTTCCCCTACTACGGCCACGAGGAGGAGCTGCGCAAACACCCCATCAAGCGTGCCGCGGGCTGGGCGGCACCTGGTTCCCTGCTTGGCCAGGCCACTGCCTCCCTGCTCCCCGGCAGCAGCAGGCGCCAGCGCAGGGAGCTGGACCCCATGGACATCCGGGGGTGAGTGAGCCCTGGTCCACGTGGTCTGTTCCCTAGTACCTCCCTGTCCTCCATCCAGTTCCACCTGCTCGCATCAGCTGCCCGGGGCAGGCAGTACCACCCCCTTGGTGATAAAAGTGGGCGGGCCTGAGTGTCTAGGGCCTGTGCAGCCAGGGAGCAGAGGTGGCGTGACTGACAAGGCCCTTGCCTCTATGGCCACATCTCCCCCAGCACCCCCACCCTCCCTGGTGCCTTCAGCTTCACGCCTTTGCCCAGATGGTGGGCCTGGGGTTCAGATGTGCACCAGGATTGGGGACTGAGCTGACTGAAGCTCCAGGGTTCCCCGGGGGGGCTGGCACACCTACGCTGGACAAGACCCAGATGTCATTGGGGCCCTTTTTCTAGCCTGAAAAGAGTCAGGGCTGGGAGCTTGGGCAGGCGTGCTGTGACTGGGCCCTGAAGGCTGAGGAGCTGAGCACTATGGGAGGGCATAGGCTTGTGGACACTGCAGCCACCTTGGGGGTCCAGAAGCACTAGCTGAGCAAGTCCATCACCCACGTCCTACGCCTAGGGGTCCCACTCTCCTGCCATCATCTCCTGCTTGACCCTGGACCAGGGTGGTGGCACCTTGGTGTGCCCAACCCCAAGCTTCATGGTCCTTTTGCTGGTGGGAGACAGCCAGGAAGGCCAGACGCACATCACACAGAGGCCTGTTAGGGTCCTAGTGTCCAGGCTGGGCGTGGCCCTGCCCTTGTCAGGTTCTGAACCCGCCCCCCTGCCCCCCACTCCGCATCCCTGTACTCTGCCGTGCCTGGACGCAGCTCCTAGGAGGGGCGTGGACTCCTGAATAAGGGAATTGGGTGCTCATGGCACAGAGGGAGCCCCAGGGGCTGTGGGGGCGCTGGGAGAGTGCACTGAGGGGCTCCGTAATGAGTGCCTGTGTGTGCCTGTGTCCTGTGTGGGGTCACTGGACGGGCTGCTCACTTCCGGGTTGCTGCTGTCAGACTGCCTCTTCTGTCAGGATGGCAGTGAGGGGCCAGGGCTGACCCTGGGCAGTGTGCTGGGTGGGCGCTGGTGGCGGGTTCTGGTCCCAGCCTGGCGGTGTGTCCCAGGTCTATCGTCTACCTGGAGATCGACAACCGGCAGTGCCTGCAGTCCTCCTCCCAGTGCTTCCAGAGTGCCACCGACGTGGCTGCCTTCCTGGGGGCGCTGGCCTCACTGGGCAGCCTCAATATCCCCTACAAGATCGATGCGGTGCAGAGTGAGTGCGGCCCCCGCCCAAGCCAACGGGAACAGGTTGCCTACTGGGGAGGGTCCCCTGGGAGAAGCCAGAGCTGCCCATCCCCCTGTCCCCCACCCTAGTGGCCTGCTCCCCATGCCACCCGTGGGCGTGTCCTGCCATCTGAAGTGCAGGAGAGAATTCTCTGGATGGCCCGCCTTCCCTACCCTTGGCGACAGCTGTTGGAGGAGCTGCCAGGGGACGAGCCAACCCAGTGGAAAGTGGGAGCCTTTCTCTCCCCACCCCTCCTCCTGTTTTTTCTTTGTTGGGTATTATTTCAAAATCATGACAGCTTTTTTTTTTTTTAAAGAGAGAGAGAGGGAGCGAGTGAAGAATTGATCAGTGTCATGTGAAGTGTTGAAGTTTGTATCTTGAAAATCCCCCTAAATCCTTTGTCTTAACAGCTCAATGCGAGTGCGGTGATTTGAAGTTGGTTAATCCTTCTCCCTGAAAGGGGAAAAAGTGAAAGCCGTCTCCAGACGGAGTCGGCTGGTGCAGGAGAGAATTTAGCCATAGTTTGCAATTCTGATTAATCGCGTAGAAAATGACCTTATTTTGGGGGGCGGGATGGTGGAGAGCAGGTGAGCAGGCTCCCGGCCACTGGCCCACGGCATAGCCACGCTGACGTCCGGGCGCCTGCCCGCGGCCCCTGCCCGCAGGTGAGACTGTGGAGCCGCCGCCGCCTGCTCAGCTGCACCTCATGTATGTGGCCGCGGCCGCCTTCGTGCTGCTCTTCTTCGTGGGCTGCGGGGTCCTGCTGTCCCGCAAGCGCCGGCGGCAGCATGGCCAGCTCTGGTTCCCCGAGGGCTTCAAGGTGTCCGAGGCCAGCAAGAAGAAGCGGCGGGAGCCCCTTGGAGAGGACTCCGTGGGCCTCAAGTGAGTGGAGGCAGCCTGCCTCTGGGGGTGGGCAGACAGGCGCCCTCTGGGGGCTCTGCTTGAGCCCTGGCCGCCGGCGGCTCCCTGGGAGCCCGCTCAGTCTCGCCTTCCACCCCACCCAGGCCTCTGAAGAACGCCTCGGACGGCGCCCTCATGGACGAGAGCCAGAACGAGTGGGGGGATGAGGGCCTGGAGACCAAGAAGTTCCGGGTGAGTCCAGTGGGTCCAGGCCTCCCCGGTGGCTGGCTAACTCTAGGGCCGACCTGAGGGTGTGGCTCTCTGCTCCTCCTCAACTTAGTTCGAGGAACCTGTGGTTCTTCCTGACCTGGATGACCAGACAGACCACCGACAGTGGACCCAGCAGCACCTGGATGCTGCAGACCTACGCATGTCCGCCATGGCACCCACACCACCCCAGGGAGAGGTCGATGCCGACTGCATGGATGTCAATGTCCGTGGGCCCGGTAAGGCCACCTGAGCCCTGGCCCTGGGGCTAGGTGTGGGATGTGGGAGCATGGAGCTCCAGCCAGGGCTCCCCCCCCCCCCCCCCGCAGTCTGCCGGCCCGCCCTCAGCCACTGCTCCCCTCCCAGCGCACACGCTGGGAGGCCATGGGAGGGTGGGATCCTTCCTTGAACCGGCCACCCTGAGCCCTCCCAACCATTGCTTCCTGTGAGACATCCAGAGTCCAGGTTCTAACTGCAGACTTGTCTTTTTCCGGGGGGTTTGGTGAGGGGTCTTGGACAGGTCAGGGAGCAGCACCGTGTCCCCACCGCTTACCAGCAAGTTGGCAGTGGGGCTTGCGCTGTGTCCTTAAGGAGCACAGGGTAGCTTCTGCAGTGCCCTGGCTGCCCCCGTGGCATGGCTGTGTGTGCAGGGCCATGGTGCACTGGTCAGCATGTCCACAAGGCTGCCCCTTGAACTCGGGGCTGAGGCTGGCCATGCAGGACTGAACCCCGGCCCTCTCTGCCCTCAATACAGATGGCTTCACCCCGCTCATGATCGCCTCCTGCAGTGGAGGCGGCCTGGAGACAGGCAACAGTGAGGAGGAGGAGGACGCCCCAGCCGTCATCTCCGACTTCATCTACCAGGGCGCCAGCCTGCACAACCAGACCGACCGCACAGGCGAGACTGCCCTGCACCTGGCTGCCCGTTACTCGCGCTCCGATGCTGCCAAGCGCCTGCTGGAGGCCAGTGCAGACGCCAACATCCAGGACAACATGGGGCGCACCCCACTGCATGCGGCTGTTTCTGCTGATGCACAGGGCGTCTTCCAGGTAGGCAGCAGCTGTTCCTGTGCTGCCTCAGGGCTGCCACAGCTAGGCCCAGGGGGCCCTGGGAGCCCTGATCTGGCCGTAGCTGAAGCAGTCAGCTGGAATCTCCCACAGGCTGTGAGCACCCCAGGAGGCGTGCTCAGGGAGAGCACCAAACCCCACTCTGTCCTCTGTGGGAAGCTGCCAGTGGTGCCCAGCTAGAGGCCTGGGGGCTGCAGGTGTGGAAGGGCCTCCCTACCCCCACCCAAGACAGCCTGGGCTCAGGGTCAGGGTAGGCTCAAGGTCCTAGTCCCAGTGCTGCTGCCCTCCTCACCCTGCCCTTCTCTTACAGCCATGGCCGCAGGCGTAGCCCCTGGTGGTGAGAAGAGAGCTTAGAGGCTATGCTGGCCCAGTTACCCTCTGTCCTTGCCAGGGAGCCTGGGGCAAGGGTGGGTTTAGGGTCTTTTGGGAGCACACCCCCACAGAGGCTTCCTGCAGGCTGCCATCTGCTACCCATCCCCTGGTTGGAACCTGGAGCAACTCAGATGGGGCATAAGCCAGGCATCTTCATGAAACTTGCCGCTCGATGATCTCTTAACTCAAATGAAAATAAGGAATTGAGATTAGCCTTAAGAGGAAAATGGAAGGAAGCCCAGGGGCAGGTCCCGACCATGCCCAGCGTGTGCCTCTCCAAGTGGCCCCTCTGCAGGCAGAGACTGGGACTCTCAGGAGCACTGCTGGGGCCTACGCAGTGGGGCAGGTTGCTTAGCCCTGTCCACTCACCAGTAGATGGGGACCACCCTTCCTGCCTGTGAGTCTGAGCAAGGTGGTGTTTTGAGGGCTGCCCACCCTACCACTGGGGGTCTAGACAAACACCGCCTGGCTCAGTGGTTTTGAATATGGTATAGGATGTGAGCCAGAGTTCATGAACCTCTGCACCCCTGTGGCTGGGCAAGACCAGGACCCCTCTATTTGGGGGCATGGAAGGATTAAACGAGGCTATACATGGTTGTGACGAGCGCCTGTGTCGCTGAGGGGCTCAGTCTACCTCAAGTGCAGCTTCACACTGTCCCGTGGTTCTAGGACCATTCGGGTCCAGGGGTGGCCTTGTTGACTCTGGGAGGGTAGCTGGCCCTGGTCTAGGCATCAGTCCCTAGCCAGAGACATCAGGCTCATGTTTGTGATGCCCCTGCTTGAATCCTTCCTTGTGTCCAGATCCTGATCCGGAACCGAGCCACAGACCTGGACGCCCGCATGCATGACGGCACCACTCCCTTGATCCTAGCTGCCCGCCTGGCTGTGGAGGGCATGCTGGAGGATCTCATCAACTCTCACGCGGACGTCAACGCCGTGGATGACCTGGGTAGGCCAGGCTGTAGCCCAGCTGCCTGGACAGGGCAGGGCCGCTGCCTAGGCTGCTCCTAACTCTCTCTGTCTGCTCCCCCAGGCAAGTCGGCCCTGCACTGGGCTGCTGCTGTGAACAACGTGGATGCCGCCATTGTGCTCCTAAAGAATGGGGCCAACAAGGACATGCAGAACAACAAGGTGAGGCGAGAGCTGGTCTCAGGACTGTGGTGGGAACTCCTGGCACAGGCGCACAACCGCCCAGCAGGAGCCAGCACGCGGCTACTCTCCTGACTTCCTCCCAAGTCGGGGTGGAGCTGCAGCAAACTAGGGGGTCCTGCCCTGCATGGGGGAGGTGCTGCTATGAGCCTCTGTCAGCGCTACCTGGGCCTCACCTCTGCTGTCATGGAGGCATGGTGACACCAGTGCAGCTGAGGGGTTGAGGTGGGTGGCTCTGTGCCTGGCCAGGCTTCTAGGTGCAGAGGTGACCCCACCCACTGCCCTGAGACTGGGGAGACGGTGCTGCGCAGGCCTGGCTTTTCCTCTCTGCTGCAGCCCAACTGTCTCCCAGGACTCCTCAGTTGTCTGCTGACTGTGTTTGGGTTCCTCTGGGCCCTTGGGCATAAAGGGCAGAGCCTCTGCCTCCTGTGCCCTGACTCCAGGTGACCCCAGCTACATCTCAAGCCAGGGCCTCTCTTGGGTGAGGGAGTCACAGCAGGTGTCAGGCACCAGGGAATGCTTCAGGCCCAGGTGCTCCCAGTCCAGGGCTGGTAGCATGATCTGGTCTGTCCCATGGGAGGAACAGAACCCCAGAGACTGAGGGACTGGCTGCTGGGCACCAGGCCTTGGGCCCCTTTTCACTCCCTGCACAGCAGCCTCTCAGGCAAATGGCTCATCCACTGGGCAGAGTAGGCTAGGAAAGGGCTGAGATGCCAGGGCTGACAGAGGAAGCTCCTTACCTAGGCCACGGATGCACTTCAGGGACCCCAAGCCAATCACTGCAGTATTTCACATCTGCAGATTTAAAGGAGGGAGACCGGGCCCACAGTTTATTAGATTTTTAGTGGGGTTGTGACCCCACTGTGCAGATGAAGGCCTACATACTTAGGAGTAGAGGACCCCACAGACCCTCTCTGGGTGGATGCCAGATGACATGTCATCTAAGGTTTTAGAAAAGAATCAGTGTGGGGAGCCACTCTGAATGACCCACGACTTCCATCTTGAAGCAAGAGGCTCTGGCCGATCACTACATTTTGTGGTGACTTGGGCGTTGTCCCAGCCCAGGAAGTAGAAGGCGTGTCTTCAGGAGCTACGCTCACCTATTCCTTTCTGATACTACCCCTTTGTCCTGTTTGGGATAGAATGTTCCATGGAAATGCCCTTTGTGTGTCCCCTTCTCATGCTCTGCCTTTGGGTGGGCCTCCCTGGATGTCAGTCACCTGCTGACAGCAGACACAAAGCCCCCTGACACCTGACCCCTTGCCTCATTTGAATGGCTTCTCCCCAATAAAAGGGTCAGCAATCAGGGCAGGTCATGGTATGGTGCTGGCAGGAGTGGGGTCTGCATGGGCTCCCAACCCCTGGGATGTGCAAGTGGCCATCCACATCAGCCAGCCCCTCACCTGCCTTCTGCATGTCCCCAGGAAGAGACGCCTTTGTTCCTGGCCGCCCGGGAGGGCAGCTATGAGACCGCCAAGGTGCTGCTGGACCACTTTGCTAACCGGGACATCACCGACCACATGGACCGCCTGCCTCGGGACATCGCACAGGAGCGCATGCACCATGACATCGTGCGGCTGCTGGATGAGCACAACCTGGTGCGCAGCCCCCAGCTACACGGGGCCGCCCTGGGCAGCACACCCCGCCTGTCGCCCACCCTCTGCTCGCCCAGTGGCTACCTGGGCAACCTCAAGCCCAGTGTGCAGGGCAAGAAGGCCCGAAAACCTAGCACCAAAGGCCCAGCCTGTGGCAGCAAGGAGGCCAGGGACCTCAAGGCACGCAGGAAGAAGTCCCAGGACAGCAAGGGCTGCCTGCTGGACAGCTCCAGCATGCTGTCGCCAGTGGACTCCCTCGAGTCACCGCATGGCTACCTGTCGGACGTGGCCTCGCCACCCCTCCTGCCCTCCCCCTTCCAGCAATCTCCATCCATGCCGCTTAACCACCTGCCCGGCATGCCTGATGCCCACCTGGGCATCAGCCATCTGAATGTGGCGGCCAAGCCTGAGATGGCAGCGCTGGGTGGGGGCAGCCGGCTGGCCTTTGAGCCTGGCCCCCCACGGCTCTCCCACTTGCCTGTGGCCTCCAGCACTGGCACGATCCTGGGTGCCAGCAGCACAGGGGCTGTGAATTTCACTGTGGGCGGGGCTGCAGGCTTGAATGGCCAATGTGAGTGGCTCTCCCGGCTGCAGAGTGGCATGGTGCCCAGCCAGTACAACCCGCTGAGAGGGGCGGTGGCACCCGGCACGCTGAGCACACAGGCCCCCGCTCTCCAGCACACCATGATGGGCTCACTGCCCGGCAGTCTCTCTGCCAGCGCACTGTCCCAGATGATGAGCTATCAGGGCCTGCCCAGTGCACGGCATGCCACCCAGCCTCACCTGGTGCAGCCCCAGCAGGGGCCGCAGCAAAACTTGCAGATGCAGCAACAGAACCTGCAGATGCCAGACATGCAGCAACCCCAGAGCCTGCAGCCACCTGCACAGCCACACCTGGGTGTGGGCACAGCAGCCAGTGGCCACCTGGGTCGGAGCCTCCTGGGAGGGGAGCCGAGCCAGGATGTGCAGCCATTGGGCCCCAGCAACCTGACGGTGCACACCATCCTGCCCCAGGAGAGCCAGGCCTTGCCCACCTCACTGCCATCCTCACTGGTCCCGCCCATGACCACTACCCAGTTCCTGACCCCACCCTCCCAGCACAGCTACTCCTCCTCGCCTGTGGACAATACCCCCAGCCACCAGCTGCAGGTGCCCGAGCATCCCTTCCTCACCCCGTCCCCAGAGTCCCCTGATCAGTGGTCCAGCTCGTCGCCACATTCCAACATCTCTGATTGGTCCGAGGGCATCTCCAGCCCGCCCACCACCATGCAATCCCAGGTCACCCACATTCCAGAGGCGTTCAAGTAAACAGCCGCGCCCACGGGACCCCAGCTTCCTTTCCCAAGCCCTGCCGGGTGTGTCCAGTGCTCCAGGATGCTGGGGCCAACCAAAGGAGCCTTTAAAAAAAAAATGTTTTTATACGAAATAAGAACAAGAATTTCATTTTTTTTAGTATTTATTTATGTACTTTTATTTTACACAGAAACACTGCCTTTTTATTTATATGTACTGTTTTCTATGGCACCAGGTAAAAACTTTTGTGTTCCAAGGAAATAAACTAGTTCTTAGAGACATGATTTTCCTACTTAGGGTAAAGATCCTTACATGTTTGTAAAGTATAAGCAAAGATTCATGATTTATAAGTGCCATTTATTTATTGATTTCTTTTCAAATTCCAAAAAGAATGCTGGAGGAAGGAGGTTTGAACTGCGCTGTCCAGAGTCCTCAGGGTACCCGGCCTTTCCTAGGGGCCCACCAGCCCTGCCCTCCCCCTCCCAGTGTCCCCTGTGTCTGGTGAGAAATTGGGTCTAGAGGGAACTAAGGCAGGACCTTGGCGCCTTGGGCATGTGGGCTAATCTGTATCTGAAACAAGAAACTTAAGTAAATGATGTGGTTCACTGTCTTGGTATTTTTAGTGATGGGTCTAAACACGCTTTGAAAGCTGTGGTCCCGGGAATCCTTCCCTGGTATCAGTCGTGAATCTTTGTTCAGGGTCAGTGTTCCTAGTAGTCACTGGTCTTGCAAGTTCCCATTCCCACCAGCCCCTTCCTGACATTGAGGTGTCACATGGAGCAGCCGTCCACCTGTGGAGCGTGGTGCCCACTGGAGGCCACGTGGAGGGGTCCTACCCTCTTCTGGGGAAGGACACTGCATGGGCCATCATGATAGGGCCCCAGTCCCTTACCTTGAGCAGCATGATCCACTTTCAGCAGAGGACAGACTCCACTGCTGAAGGCTCCGGTGTCTGGAGACTTCCAGAGGGCTGGTGTCCACCAGTTCTCTCCCAGCATCCCTGTCTGCCATGGGTAGGCAATCTGTGTCCAGCCCTGGGGGTGTCTGGAGGGCCAGGTAGAGCCTGCTCTGGGGCACTCCCCCGGTTCAGGGGGACGTTGTCCAGGGGAGCAGCAGATCCTTACAGTATGGAGTATACGCCTGTGGCAGAGTAATGTCTGTAAATATGTTTTTAAAGATGGATTTTGTTTAAAAAATCTAATGGAACAAGTCTGTTTTGTGTCAGATGATGAGGGATGTCAGAATGTGGCCCAGGCCACATGACCTGCAGCTGCCGGAACCGTAGCTCCTAAGAGCACAACCCAGGGATGGCCCTGGGTCGCCCCCAGCCCCTGCCCATTTCCCGAGTGTGTGGGGACTTGCCCATGGCAGGTGCCTACCTCCTCAGGGCGCTCCTTTGGCTTTTCGGAGGACAGTGTTGTACCATCCGTAGTGGGCATGACCAGACACGCCCTAAGATGTTGATTCTTACTGTTTTATAAAATAGAGTGTAGTTTACAGAAAAAGGAAACTTTGAAAAAGTTATCTACATGCAGAACTGTAGATGATGGAAATTATGTATTTTTTTTTCATCTTTTGTTAACCGATTTGCAATAAAAATGATGACCATTAGGTCATCCAGATTTTGCTAAACTTGGTGTCATCTGACTCGCTTTCTTGGGGCTGTCCTGCTTGGAGATAGCCAGGAGTCTTTGGGTCTTTCTGACAGGAGAGTCCAGTCATGGCCCACAGGGGAACTGGGGACCACACCATCTGTAGACCCCATGGGTGTCAGCCCCCGCCGAGGCCAGGTGCTGGTGGAGGTGGGGACCTGGCTGCCAGCAAGGCATAGGTAGCCTGTTGGAGGGAACACCCTGGGCAGGAGTCCCCACCAGCTCTTCCGTCACCTTGTCCATCCTGGGGACAGTCCAGGGAGTCCTGCGGCAGGTAGGGGGGATGTGAGGAGGGGTCTTATGGCCCCAGTGAGGACTGTAGCCCCAAGGAAGACCCATGGAAACCACAGCATGTCTGCGTGGGCGGTGTGGATATGGCCTGTGAGTCTGGAAAGCCCTGTGGGACCAGAAGGGGTGTGCTGGTGGGCAGTAGGGGCAGCATGTCAGGTACCCAGGGGTGCAGCACCCAGCACAGTGCAAGCTCCCTTCTGCCCTTATTTATTGATTTCTTTTCAAATTCCAGAAAGAATGCTGGAGAAGGGAAGGTTAAACTGCACTGGCCCACACCTTGAGGGAGTCACAGACCAAAGCTACGTTCCCTCTTAGACTGCCAAGTGCTGCCCATCCTGGGCCTGGCTCTCAGAGAACAAGCGTGAGCCCAAGGTTTCCCCACCATGTTGGGATGCCCTGTCCCTTCTGGGCACTGTGCTGCCCACCAGAAGAGTGAGAGTGGGAGGTTCTTGGAAGGGTTGCCACATTCAGAATTGTGGCAAGTGGTCTGATTTTCATTTTCCAGAGGGAGGACTCAGCCTGAACTCTGCCCAAAGAATTCCCAGGACCCAGACCCAGAAATTCCACTTCTTGGCGTGTGCTCTCTGCAGCTGTGTCCACACCAGCACAGACAGCTAGGTGTCTAGTGTCAGTTAAGGGATGCAAACAGCATGTAGTCTGTCCTTGCTGTGCTGGGAAATCCTAGGTGTCAATTTGGCTGGGCCATTTGGCATACATTCCAAGTGTGTCCCTGAAGGTATGTCTGAGGGTGACTGATGTTTACATTTGTAGAGGAGGAAAAACAGGGCCCTCCCCAATGTGGGTGGGCTTCATCCAATCAGCTAAAGGCATGAGTAGATCAAAGGCAGAGTAAGAAGCTGAGCACCAGCTGCTGAGCCACACCGCTCTCTTCCCACAGACTCCAGACTCCTGCCAGCTTTGGACTGAAAGCCATCGCAGCACCTTTCCCAGGCCTCTGACTTGCTGAGGACAGCTCTTGGGACTTGTCAGCATGCATCAGTTCCTATGAGCAATCTCTTTCCCTCTGTGTGTACATCCCATGGCTCTGTTCTCTGGACAACCAAACCAATAAAAATACAGTGGAATATCATCTAACCATAAAAAGGGACGAAGCTCTGACGCCTGCTACAACATGGATGAAACCTGAGACACTGTGGCTAGTGAAGGGAGCTGTGAAAAAGACCACCTGATGGGGGATTTCACTTATGAGACAAAGCAGCTCCCACGGTGGAGGAGCGGGAGGGACTGCTTGATAGCTCTTGTCTGGCTTTGGGGTGACAGGAGGCTGCGGTGGAGGGGGTGGTACAGCGCCTCGACTGCGCAGCACGGTTCATCTTACGTTCTGTGGGTCTCCCCACAAAACAATATTTTTTTACTCATTTTTGTAGCACAAGGCAGTGAATCCAGGGGTGCTCTACCACTGAGCCACAACTCTAGCCCTTCTTCTTTTTTATGTTGAGACAGTCTGACTAAGCTGTTGACTTGAGCCTGTGATCCTCCTGCCTCAGCTTCCTGAGCAGTTGAGATCACAGGGTGGACACCATGCCTGGCACAATACATTGTTCCCAAAAGAGAGCAGCCTCCAGCAGTGTATGCGCTCCATGAAGTTTGTCCCATGGATGCAAGGACAGGCCTCAGGGGCCCTGCTGCTCTTAAGAACCTGTCTGCTCCCAAAGTCACCAGAGCTCCTGGCGAATGGAGGACCTGGAGAGGAGAGAGACGAGGTCTCTAAGCTGGGGCTTCTGGCATTAGGATGGGCATGCTAGCCATCAGGCCTTGCCCATCTCCTAGCAGAAATATCACAAGGACTAAACCCAGAGTACATGAGGATGCATGGGGACAAGCTGCTTGAAGAAGCAGCCCCAGGCACTGTCCCCTTCTCTCCTGGGGGAGGCCATACCACAGGGGCCTGGCAACTTGCACTCTGAACACGTCAACCCAAGTTGCCCACCCGCCTCCGTGGGCCTCCTCCCTCATGACTGCTGTGCACTTCCGGGGGTCCCACCCCCTTGAGGGAGAGGGGCTTCTTCTGGCTGCAGTGGGGCAGGGTGGGCTCAGCGCTCCCAAAGGCCTTGGGCTGCCTAGCCCAGCCTCCTGGAGGTGGCTCTCTGCCTCCCCCTGCTGACAGTCTTGTGTCAGTGCCCTTTGGCATGCAGAGGGAGGTACTGGGACCTTCCATGTGCCATCCCTGAAGCAGTACTATCACCCATTTTAAGGACAAGGAAGCTGAGGCTCAATGGGGTGGGTAACTTGCTCAAGGTCACCCATTCATGTGAGGGCTGTGAGCCTCTGGGGTCTGTGGCAGGGGTCACTCCTCTTGGGCTCAAGGAGCCACGGTGCCTAGCCCAGCTGCTGTATACTGGGCAACTGCTCTCAGGAGAGGGGCTGGCAGGACACTGGGCAAGAGCCAGCCCACAGCTAGGTACAAGGCAGAATTTCAACCCTGTAGCTGCTCCACTGAGGCCCTTTCTCAGATCCTTGGTCCACCAATCCGGGCCTGCATCTTACACTGCCTCCCAGGCTGCAGAAGTCTCTGGCCTTGCTGTTAGTTGTGCTTATCTGCTGGACAGATGCAGTGGCTGAGGGTGCTGTGGATGCTGAGCAAGTTAAGCTGGGTTCCTGTCCAGTGGGTTCATCCAGAGTCGGCTCTTCCCACCTGTCTGCCCCATGCAACTCTGCTGCTCGTCTCAGGCACCCAAGGCTGCCTCCAGGACTCCGGCCTCCCTACATCACTGCAGAGCCTTCTGGAAGGCAAATCAATGATCATGTGTGACTCAGATGCCCCAGGAAGATTCCAGTTTCCAAATATCCCATGCAAATCTCTTAACAAGACTGCAGAGCCCCACCCCACCAGGCCGCACCTCCTGGCCGTGCGTGAAGAAACAGCTCCACATAGAATGTCACTCCTGCCCCTGCTCCAACAGGTGCTTCACAAGGCCCCCTATGCCACTGGCATATCTGCAGCCACCAAGTGTCTGTGCTGTCCATGCCTCACCTCTCCAGCCAAGCCCAGGCCCAGCAGTGCCTGGCAAGTAGCAAGGGTTCAGTCCAGAAGGAAGTCTCCCCGCTTTTTCCAGACCTGCTGCAGCTGAGAGATGCCAGACAGTTCTCCCTGGTCTCTGCCTGCCCGTACCTTCGCTGTGATTTCTCCTTTGCCACCGTGTGAGGAGAGTTCCAGAAGCCCTTGGAGGCAGCCTAGGACAGGGCATGATCCCCACCTGTTTACAGGTGAGGAAACAGAGACTTGGGAGGCCAGGGAGCCCAAGGCTGTACATCTGGGAGATGGCCAAGGGCCTCTGGCTTCTGAAAGCTCACAGTGCCACTGGACACAGCAGCCAGCCATTGCTCAAGCCGTTTTACCTGTGCTCTGCCAGCCAGGGGATGCCCCACAGTGAAGGGCCCACCTCTGCTGGGAGGAGGGGCTGTGGGGCCTGATTCCCAGCATTGGCCAGGCCTCTATGGGTACCCTTTGGCCACAGGTCAGCTCTAGAAAAACCTGCAAGAGCAGATAGTCATGTGATCTTGCTCCATGCCCCCAACAATGACACACAGGGCTCAGATGCTGCTGACACTGTGAGAGGAATGCTGACATGGTGGCATCTGTCCAGGGAGACTGAGCCACGCTCTGATGTCCTCATGGCTGTGAATGTGTGGAAAAGGGCAGTAGGCCTGAGGGTCCTTCCATGCTGCCCACCATGGTCCCCAGGACTTTGCCTCACCCTCATGGACCTGTGGCCACCCTCTCCTCACACCTGATCTGGTCACATAATGGCCACCCAGAGCCTACACACTGCAAGGCCCATAAATAGAAGCCACACAACACAACAAAGGTATGACCAACTCCGCTTCCTGCCTCCTCCTCCTCCAGAAAGCCCTCCCTGCCAGCCAGACCCACCATGAGGTCCTAATATGCTTTGGACCTGGACCACTCAGTCAGCCCTATCCCCTTCCTCTCTCCTCCAGCTTTCATGTCCAGGACGGGATCTGCACCAGGGGCTAAGTGCAGTGCCAGCTGCAAAGCAGGCCTACTATGAAATCCCCACTCACACTTGAGGCTGACTCTACACCTAGAAGAACTAAAGAGCAGGGGCTCATGGCCAGGGACCACCCACCTTCATGGGACTGCTGCCTCTCCTTCCAGCATCCCCTGGAGGACTGCCCCTGCCTGCCAGTTCCACATGGCAGCTCATTTCTAGGAGGCTACAAGCTCAGGCTGGAGATGCTGAGTAGGGGCCCTCACCCCACCTAACACCTGCAGTCCAGACCAGCACTGTTCAGTAGAAACATAATGCTAGCCACACACACAGAATTTCACACTTCTTAGTAGTTATATTTAAAAAGAAAGAAAGAACAATAACAAAAGAAACAGGTAAAATAAATTTTCATATATTAATCCAATGTGTCCATATATCATTCAACTGGCAATAGAAAGCAACCAAAGTCTCAAGACACAGGCTCCAGGGCTCTTTAAATGCAACTTAAGCCAATAAAATACTTTGTATTCTTTACAATCTCACGCTCAGCCCAGCTTGGTGTGGATCAGCCACATGTTATCTCACATGTGCACCTCACATTCAGCCTAGCTTGGTGTGGATCAGCCACATGTTAAGTATCCAGCGGCCACCATGCTGAGCAGCACAGCTGGAGGAAGAGGCTGCCCAGGTCAGGATTCTGTGATGACCTTGACACAGCCCTGTGCTGTGTGCTCTGCAGTCAGGAGCCTTCTGCCAGCTGCCATCCAGCCCACATGGGGGACTACAGGAAGATAGAGATGTGTGTCCAACCTCCAAGCATGGAGGAGTGTTGGGAAAGGGGACCAGGGGACACTGCAGACAAGCAGAAGGAGGCCTAACCAGGAGTAGGGATGGCTACCCTGGGCAAGCAGCTCCTTGGCAAGGGCCCCATTTGTTGGCAACCTGACACTCTATGCCCCATTGGCCCCAGACAGTCCCTGCTCGAGCCTGTTGTCCTGGTATCCCATTTCAGTCCCCAAACTGCCAGGTGCTCACTGCTTCCCCTTATAGAAAATTCCAATGCTCAGAGAGAATAAGGAAACTGACAAAGGCATAGAGCATCTAGGTGCAGTCTGGGTTGTGACCTCAGGCCCTAGTTCATAGCCCAGAGGCCTGATGGGCTAGTGTAGACACCAGGGTACAGAGAGCCCACTTTGGAAGGAGAAGGGAGAGAGAGCAGCCCCAAAGCCCCTGTAAGCTACTAGGTAAGAATCAATACAACTGTCTCTCTTACTAGTCTTTGCCCTGGTGTCTGGGCAGAGCTGAATTCTGCAGTTCATCTCCTTTCTAGGTTAGAGTCACCAGGGTAGGGCACAAGCCTTCTCAAGACACAGGCTCTAGGGCTCTTTAAATGCAACTTAAGCCTGGGATTGTTGGCCTTGTCCCTCCTGTCAGAGTGACACCTCTCTGTCCAGGGGTCTATTGGGACAAAGTAGCCACAAAGTGCCTTGCCCACTGGGAAGAAGTGGGTCACAAAGGGGGGTCTGGTCCTCGATGTCTCTGCTAGGGGCCCAGGGCTGTCTACCACGTGTCCCCACATTGTTGAAACAGGCTAGAAACCTGGCCTCTGAAAGGCAAATGTTAGCTTTGCCCAGTGGCTCAGGGTGCCACGTCAGCCGGGCTGAAAATCGCCCCGCACCACCGGAGGCTCTGCCTGCTTGGCTGCTCCTCTGCCAGCGTCACTGCAAACAAGCAGCAGAATCACACTCCCTCCTTCTTCCAGGAGGCCTCTCACCCAGGGGCTTTAGCCGCTGGCTACTGCACCCACCGAGGACAGCTGGGCGGGCGGGCGGACGTGCCACCCTGGTGTTCTCTAAAAGGAGCTGGGGGAATCCTGGGTCCTGTCCTCCAGGGCAGGAGTGCAGGTGAGCGGGCCAGGCCTGGGTGGTACTTGTCCCCCTGTCAAGCCCATCGGGAAAATGAAGGTACAGACGAGAGCCCCCGCCTCTTCCCCGAAATCCTCACCGAGGGCTGCAGCTGGGCACCCGGCAGGCGATGGGAGGAGCCGCCGGCGGGCGGCCCGCTCAGGGACTTCACCGTGCCACCGGCTATCTCGCGTTCTACGAGCCCCCCTGCTAGGCGGCCGGGTTCCGCGCTCCGTCTGGGGGACTGCGACTCAGGGCGCAGAGAGGACCGCGCCTCGCCCGGGAGGAGTCAGGTCGGGGCGGCATGGGAGGACGCTGCAGCCGGGCCGGGCGCCACAAGGCTCCGGGGCCCCCCCGGGGGGCCTGCTGGCCGAGGGCCGGCGGGCGTCCTA
>NW_026000052.1:1493235-1546268 GCF_001458135.2 Marmota marmota marmota
GGTGGCGCGTCTCCCGGGACTGCGCCGGGGCCAGGGAAGGCTCAAACCCGGGCCGCCGAGTGCCGGGCCGCCGGCGGCTGGGGCGCGTCCCGGGCGCGCCTCTGGGGCTTGTGGCCATCCCGCCGGCCGACGTGGGCCTGAGGAGCCGGAGCCGGCCCGCGTGGACCTGGTGGTGGCGGCTGCCGGGGAGGGCGTGTTGACAGGGCCAGACAGGGACGCCGCGAAAGAAACCCGCAAGTTTTCAGGAGAGCGCGTCTAGGGGATTTCTGTGGCGGCTTGGCGTGACCCTGGCGTTGAGGGCTCTGAACCTGTTTGGTCCTGGTCGGCCGGAATGCTTTTCCTCTGCGATGCTCCTGTGATCCAAGGGCAGCCTTGTTGATTTGTGATTTCCTGGCAGGGTCATCAGGATGTCGCAAGGGAAGTCGAGGACTATGCTTTTTATTAGGGGTTAGAGGAATGTGGATATTACAGTGGCTTGTCCAGATGTATCAAAGCCACTTAGAATCAGTTTTTGCTGCTTCACTTAAAAACGTTTTTAAGTGGCTTATAGATTGGGCATGGATTGCTTTTACTATTTCGGTTCAAATATGTATGGTGCGTTATGTTAGCAAGATAGACAGTAGTGGGATGCAAGAGTCACAGATGGTTGTTCCTTAGTGGTACTTTCTCAAGTTTAGCACAGTGCAGCCTCCCTGCGGTTTTTTCCTCATCCCCCCTAGGGTTTCTGTGCTGGTATCTTGAAAAGACAAGAGGCAAAATGGTGATTCATTCTTGTTCTTGTGACTTGGTAACCCCTCATAGCGGTTACCTCAGTGAATTTCCAGGTCGTCCTGGAAAAAAGTTTTCTAGGAGATATTGTGTACATCTGAATGTGATCCCTTATGTTTCTATAAACATCTTCATGAGTGTCAGTGCCCCTGTGGATTTTTATCACTTTTAGCAGCATTTAGACTCCTCAGCTCCCTCTGACATTGCCTTCTTCAACACCTGAATGTGTTTGGTACCACTTCTAACTTAGAAGAGAAGGAATTTATTGTGTGTGTGTTTCAAGTACCCCTAGTCTGATAAGAATGCAGTAGAAGGCACGGTGAGGGAGATTGTAGGCAGAGGATAGTTCATTACTTTTCATTGGTGTTCCTTTTGGCTGGAGGCAGTGAGAGGAAAGTGGGTTTCTGTGCTAAGTACTCCAGTCCCACAGCCAGAGACTTATACTGCAAATAGTCTTGCGTAAATATCCCAGTAGCTAGGAGGCAGTTGAGCTAAAGAGTAGGGTTTATGAATAATGCATCTTTGAGAAGATCAGCCACTCTGTCTGAAACAGGTGTCTTTTTGAAAGTTAAAGACTTGCTGAACAGAATAAAAATTTCCATGATCCTGAGATAGATGATAGGCCATTCATTGTTTTACTGTCAATGAGTAGAGAAGAAGATTAAAAGAATAATGTTCAAGTCATAAGATTGCTCCCAATGGAATTGCCATATTGCTAAAAAAAAAAAAAAAAAGAAAAGAAAAGAAAAAAAAAATCCCAGTTAGGATGCTAGCAGCTGCTCTTTTTAGGTGACTGTTTGCTTATAAAACAGTTGCACATTGAGCAGAATTGAGAAAATAATTGTAAGTTTCTATAAATCGTACAGGTGCAACCTGTACAATTTAGATTCTGGTAAAATTTCCATATTAAACAGAGTAGAGATTGGGCCGGAATCCACTGTGAGTAGAATCCTATCAGAAAAAAAACCATATTCTCTTATTTTATAAATGAGAGAAACTAGTTTGTTGCAGAAAGAGAAGTGCCACTCCACTGGACACCCAGTCTTGTCACAGTAATACCTAATGAATGAATCCTCTAGGCCTCTGCTGTATTTTATTTTATGTATTTATGTTTTTGTTTTTAATTGTGCAAGGGTGGTTCTTGTCCTGCAGGAACTCCTAGAATACCTGTTTATTCTTGCAGCCATTTTAGGAGGGGCTTGGAAGTCTCTATGTCCTGCCTGTGGGTACAGGAATTGCTGTATACATGGTGGCTCTGTAGCTAGTTGGACAGATGGAGGCGGATGCAGTTCATAGGGAGAAAGAGGGGGAAGGGAGACTTTGTCTCTACTTTGGGTACATCTAAATGATGCTGTAAATGTTCTTTGTTTTATTATTTTTTTAAATAAAAATTGGGGAGGGGGGAGATTGGGTATTGAATCCAGGGGCGCTTAACCACTGAGCTATATCCCCATCCCTTTTTCTTTTTTATTTTGAGACAGGCTCTTNCTTTTTTAAAAAATATTTATTTTTTAGTTACAGGTGGACACAGTATCTTTATTTTATTTATATGTGGTGCTGAGGATCGAACCCAATGCCTCACACATACTAGGATACCTCTCTACCTCTGAGCTACAACCCCAGCCCTAATCTGTCTTTCTTACTAGTAGGGTTGGCTTTTCCTGCATCTGGTGAGGTGCACAGGGGAGTGTTGAAGACCAATGGGCATTTTCTGGCTATGTGTCAGACTGGAGGTCAGGCTCACCTTGTCTAGCGCATGTGAGGGTCCAGAGAGTCCTTGGGCAGGCCAGGTAGGGAATGCAGAGGGGCAGGGGCTGTCTGAACTCTCAGCTAGCTAGTGTCCAGGCTGTCAGTGTCCTTGTTTTATCTACTCCCAGAATTCTCCAGGGCAGTTCCTGAGGGCAAACTTTCTCTGCTGGGGTGGGTACATGGGAGAGATACAATCCTTAGGATTTAAATAACTTGAAGTCATGCTTAATTCTTTTCTTTTAAATACTTTTTCTGATTGATATCAGGACTTTGAACATATGGGTTTTATGTTTATTTTTCCTTTTTTTCTTTTTCAGCTCAGATTAAGAAGAAACTCTACCCTGCCTTCTCTGTAAGCAGCATCTCCTTGTGCAAGAGGTCCATTATGCAGCCACCACCCCAGGCAGTCCCATCTGGCATGGCTGGACCTCCTCCGGCTGGGAATCCTCGGAGCATGTTCTGGGCTAACAGCCCTCACAGGAGACCAGCCAGTAATAACATACCAGTGACTCCAATAAGTTTCCCATTGCAGCCAGTAACAGATCCGTTTGCTTTTAGTAGACAGACGCTCCAAAATACACCATTGGGTGGTTCCTCTAAAAGTGACCTACCTGTTTTGCATAGCTCAACCCTCCCAGCATTTTCTCAATGGCCTGGTTTGCCTCTGCCTCACACAAATGCCGGGGATAGCTCCCAAGGACCCTACGAGCCTCTGCCAGGACCTCTGTCACAGCCTGGGCCAGATGCCAGTCTACTTCCTACTACATCCATCTCTTCTCTGCTGCCTGGGCCTGAGATGAACAGGAATTCGGAGGTTGGCTCCACCTCAGGGCCTGAAGTTCAGACTCTGCCACATCCACCTCATTACATTCCAGGAGTGGGTCCTGACCAGTCTCATGGGAGCCATCTGCATGGGAGTGGGTCTGGACCTGATCAACCCTTGAATAAGTATACCCCACAAGATGGTGCGGTGGCCCCAGCAGCATCCCCTTTATTCTCCCAGCCTCCTCAACAGATGCCAGGTCAGGGGGCACCAGTGTGGGGAAGCCCACAGCCCTCCCATCAGCACCACTGCCCCTGCCCAGCAGGACTTGTTCAGAGCATAGGACCCCAGGCTCCCAGTGCTCCCCATTTTCCTGCTCCTTCCAACCTGCACCATGGTCTTGGCCAGGAGTCCCATAGCCCACTCGTGTCTCCTCCAGAACCTTTGGCTGCTGGTGGAGGGAATGAAGCAGTCCGCCTGCCTAGTGGAAACCACTCAGCAAGTAACTTGCATCCTGAACATGCGCTGGGGCAGAATTCCAGAAGCAGGAGTACATGGGCAAGCCAGGAATTCAGACAGAATCCAGCAGTGAATAAAGAGCATTTGCCAGACCCTGCCATTGTCAATCCTCTCACTCAGGGAAATAGCCCCGAAAACCACGTGCACTATCCCTCAGCGGCTAGGAGTAGTCGGTCCCCTCCAGAAACAGGCTCAGGAGCACTCTCAATGTTTTTCCAAGGAGAAGAGACAGAAAATGAAGAGAATCTCTCATCTGAAAAAGCCTGCTCCTCTGGGAGGTTGGGCTTCGATGATTTCTCCTCCAGTCCTGCATTGGGCCAGCCACTGCCCCCTGCACACGTAGCTGGTGGCACCTACCAGGCCTTTCCCAAAGGCCCCAGCACTGAGGCCACACAGCAGGAAGGAGACACACAGTCATATTTTTCTCACTCTGCGGGAATCCAGCATGATAAGCAGACCAGTAAAAGTGTTGCTTCTGTTGCCTGGGGTGATGCAGACAGTGCTGGGGCTCATGATGCCACTAGCTCGCGATGTGAAAATGTTGAGAACTTAGAATTCATTCAGAATCAAGAAGTTCTGCCAAGTGAGCCTGCAAGTTTGGACTCTTCCTCTCCCAGTGACCAGTTCCGACATGGGTCCCTTCCCGGACCAGCTGTGAGGCAGAGTGCTGTGGGCCTCACCAGAGGTGGGGGGCTGAATCTCGAGGCTCCTGAGGCACCACTGCATCCCACACGATCTGACAGTGTGTCATCCAGCTATGGCAGCCAAAGCCATAGGAGTCTTCCAGGGTCAGCCAGATCGCAGGAGCCAGTGGGCACGTTCATTCAGCAAGAAGTAGGAAAACCTGAGCATGAAACTGCAGGAGGCTTTTTTAAGCAAATCGGTTCTTCTCCTGTAGGAGGTGAGACAGATGAGACCACTGGAAACCAGAATTACCTGAGCAGCCTGTCCCAGCCCTCTACCCCAAGTCCCCCGAAACCTACAGGGATATTTCAGACAAGTGTAAATAGTTCTTTTGAACCAGTAAAATCCCACTTAGTTGGGGTAAAACCGGTTGAGGCAGATCGTGCCAACGTGGTAGGTGAAGTGAGGGGGAGCCGAGACTGCCAGAAGCAGCACAGATCAGCTGCTGCTCCACCTGATGCCTCCCCAGGTAACCTGGAGCAGCCACCAGATAACATGGAGACACTGTTTGCACCCCAGGCCTGCTCTCTGCCTCATACCACCACCACAGAAACTGGGTATTTGCTTCCGCACACGGTGGGGCCACCTTTGGATGCTGGGCGCCCAACACCTGAGAAGAGGCCCTCAGCCAGGGCCCAGGGGGCCACAAAGTGTGAGAGCCCAGCAACGACTTTGTGGGCACAAGATGAGCTGCCAGATTTTGGTGGCAATGTCCTTCTAGCCCCTGCTGCTCCTGCACTTTATGTTCCTGCAAAACCTCAGCTGTCGGCAGTTGTGCAGCCTCCAGAAGAGGGGGTATCTATGCAGCAGTTGCGGAAGCCAGCTTCTACCCGTGTTTTGCAGAGTCGAGTTGGCCTTGGTGCCTCTGAGAATCTTGAGAACCCTCCAAAGGTGGGGGATGAGGAAACCCTGCAGTCCCAGGCAGGTTCTGGTTATGTGAGTTTACTGTCCTCACCACCCACTGAGTCTCTGCAGAATCAGCCCATCTTGATCGCCCAGCCTGATCAAAGCTATAATTTGGCTCAGCCTATTAATTTTTCTGTGTCCTCACTGAATCCTAATGAGAAGAATCAGTCCTGGGGAGATGCTTTGGTGGCAGATAAATCCGCAGGAAGCAACCAGGCTCTCAGTGGTGATTCTGGAGAACATGCTGCTTTGTCCAGGGTTCCAACAAGTGCTGTCACTGGCTTATCTCTGCCAAACAGTCTTACCCCGAGTAATGTCCCACATAGTTCTGGGTCTTCTGAAATGGTTGCTAATCAGCCTGCCAGTTTGCTGGTTCAAACACCACCCCATCCAGTTCCAAAGAGTATGCGTCCAGAAAGTCAGAATGCTCACAGTTCAGCAAAGGTCCTTCCTGAGTTTGTCAGCAGACCTACGGGAAGCACAATTGCGCTGTCAGTTCCACCCACTCATGGTACTTCGGTATTTGGTAGTGATGAGGCAAATTCCTCCAGTAATCGGGAAGAAACTGTCGGTACTCTAGACTTTACTTTAAGTGGAGCTTCGGGAAATCCTGTGAGAGTGTACAGCCCATCCCATCCTGATGGCCCAGCTTCCCAACAAGCCATTGCCAGTCATCCCAGACAGCCTGGGCCTGGGGCTCCTAACCCAGATCGTTTCTATCAGCAGGTGATGAAAGATGCACAGGACCAGGCTGGCATAGAAAGAGCCCAGCCAGAGCTGGCACCTCCCCAGCCCCAGGCTTCTCTCCAGAATGTGCCCCAGGCGGCATTTCCAGAACCTTCAAATCCAGAAAGCCCCTCCATACAAGGACAGTCCAAAAACTCAACCCAGCCACCAACAAGCCCAGCCCCAGCTGAAACAGGTCAGAAGGTGCCTCCTCGGCCACCTCAGTCCTCCAGTGCGTCAGCCGTGTCCACCAGCTCAAGTCAGGCAGCCGTCCGTTCAGAGCAGCCACGGCTGCACCCACCTGCAAGTGCGTTTGGCCCACCACCTCAGGACCTGGCATCCTACTACTACTACAGGCCACTGTACGATGCTTGCCCGCCTCAGTACCCGCCGCCCTACCCTCCAGAGGCTGGGACGGCCTCCCTCTATTACCAGGTAGAGTTGTTTAACCATCTATCTGCCCTCGCTTTGGCCTGTCAGGTTTCTTCCTCTTGTAGAACCCTCCTCAGTGGTGACTTCTCTGTTTAATTTAGGCCCAATCAGTGCCTCTGAGAAAAGTCCTCCTGGGCCATGAGCACAGGCCCTGTCTTAGAGGTTCCTGTTGAATGTTAGAATATTGGATTATGTTTAATACCAGCATTATGGTATTTTTGTGTAACCCAGTGTCCCCGGGTTACATGATATAAAGAGCCTTTGTTTCCTGGAACCTGTCAGCTTACTGCAGAGTCAGAGCTCTGCGATGCACACTTGAGAAGCCAGCCTAGCCTCTGGAGCTTTGCATGGTTTTAAACAAAAACACCAATATAACAAGTGACAGGAATAACCAGAGAGTTGTTATCCTCAAATGAAAATATTAAGGAAAACCCACGTGTGGAGTAGTGGGGAGAGGTGGGATTCCATAACTCCTTTCAAATGTGCGGTGATTCCACAGCGGAGGGGGAAGGTCCTGACTTGTTCTTTCCTGTCTTTGCAGTGCTGCTAGCTGCTGACTGTTGTTTATTTTAGGTTGCGTTTAATTCTGTGATAGCTTGAAAAAGTATAGTCCAAGTGGTTATTATCTACTTTTCCTCACCTCTGTCCAGAAGGGTAGCATTGTGTTATGGAGAGTTTGAAAATCAGTCTGCTGTATATGGAGCCCGGCAATATTGAACTCTTGTGCTGCCTGAATTCTTGGCCCCCGGTTGTGCAGGAGGGCCTTGATAGGGAGGGGCCTGGGGAGCAGCGTTGGGCTGCCTGTGGCTGTGGCTTGCTCTCTCTCCCAGGGCTAGAGCATCGCCAGTGGTGTACGTGTGGGCATTTGCACATTGGCCCAAAACCATTTTTTCCTTTTGTTGCCGCATCTCTACTAGGTGGTCAGAATGAATCTGTTTCCCCCGATTCCATGTTACCTGCCAGGTGACAGCAAAGGTGGGATATTCAGACACAGGAGGATGTATTTGCTGGCACCTACACATGCCTCTCTTCAGACCCTCTTTAAGCCCTCCTCATGCATCTGCCCTCCTTCGTGACTGGGTTGAGGCCCGGAATATTTTGTGATAGGGCTGGCAGTTTCTTAGAGGAAGTTGTAAGACTCTTTTTGAGGCTGCCCTTGGTTGTAGGACCCCTGGCTCTGTTGCTCACTGAGTGGTGGCCGAGGCAGGCCACACACTTGGTCAGACACAGTCCCTCAAGCAGTCTGCACAGCCCTTCCAGGCTGCCTGCTGACACACTAGCCTTCAGGCCCCTCTGTGCTATCTCCTGAATGGGGCCTGGGCTGTCAGTTTGGGGAAGGCCTTGCAGCCTGCCTGGGGATATGAACTTCGCCTTGTGGTTTCATTTGATGAGAAAGTCTGCCTTCGGCCCTGCTTTTGGAGGGTGGTTGTCTATAGAGTGCGTAGAGCTGGAACTGGCTGCTCTTGATTGGAATCCTGACGGTCCCCAAAACTTCTTCCCACAGGATATGTACGGCCTGTATGAACCTCGATACAGGCCCTATGACAGCTCAGCACCCGCTTACACCGAGAATTACCGCTACTCGGAGCCTGAGCGACCCAGCTCCCGAGCAAGTCACTGCTCCGACCGGCCCACTCCCAGGTAGGAGCTGCATCCCTCACAGCACTAAACTCTTGCACCCATTCATGTGTTTTGTGTCTCTGGCTGTAATGGTAATTTAGTGATTGCCAAGTTCTGTATCTGTAAAGAATTGTGCAAACCTCTTTTAACACGTTCATTCATGTTCATCAGCATGGCCAGATGGCCAGATGTGTGTTTTAGTTAAATTAAACACACTGCCACATGCAGTGCTAGTGGAGCTGGTCAACTGGTATTTGGCCACCTCTGACTCATGCACTCCCTGCCTCTGGACTGGTGATTTCTTCCTGTCAAGTGGTCCTTGCTCAAGCAGTTTGCTGATAGGTGATTAGGGTTCTTAGACTATGGCCATTTTTTTTTTTTTTTTTTTAAAGAGAGAGAGAGAGAGAATATTATTTATTTTTTAGTTTTTCGGCGGACACAACATCTTTATTTGTATGTGGTGCTGAGGATCGAACCCGGGCCGCACGCATGCCAGGCGAGCGTGCTACCGCTTGAGCCACATCCCCAGCCCAACTATGGCCATTTTTAATTGGCGCAGACTTCTCCAGAGTTTCAGACACCTGGAAGAACTGGCCACAGAGACAGAATAATCCTGGGATCTATCAGGCAGCTCCAAAATGCAGGACCTGAAAGCCTATGCCCTGTGCCTGATGGCCTTCTCTGCCAGAAGGCCTGTAAGTGTCTCTGGCCTGCATGTCTCCTACACTGGTGGTCCCTACCTGTTTTGCAGTTGCAGAGGAGATATCTAGAAAGAGCCATGGCATCATGCCTTCCCTGAGTAAACTTCCTGCAGGTCAAAGTCTCAAGTGCAGGTCAAAGTCCTCAAGCCAAGAGACTGCTTCTGATCTCTATGCCTCAGGGTTGTTGGCGGAGATAGTGAAGTAGTGGGGAGTGGATCCTGGTCACTGCTGACTGTGCCGTCTCAGCTCAGTCATTGTTCCTTGTCAGGCAGAGTGAAGGAGTTTTGCCTCACAGGAGTAGGCTTTGTCACAGGGCGTGTTGCTGTAGACTTAGCAATGTACAGGAACGTGGTCCAAAAGCACAAAAGCTCCAACACTTTACATGTGCTTTCTTTCAGAAGTGTCTGAATACTGATCCTTTGTGGCTTTCTGGTGATTTCTTGGAAAACAGAATGCTGTGCCTGTGAACCTTTGCCCATTTAGCTGGCCCCTGGGCCCCTGGTTGTAAAGGCACACACCAGTATGTAGGCATGAGTCGCTGGCCATTCCTGGTGCTGTATAAAGCATGAGGACACTGACATTGGCTTTCTGTCTCCCAAGACATTGTGGACAAGGGGTGCAGCTCAGTGGTGGAGCAACTGCATAGCCTACACAGGCCCCTGGGTTCCATCCTTAGCACTGCAAAATAGAGACTTGGTTGTGAGAAAACTCCAGGGATTTTTCACTGCTGTGTAGGCCATGCCACCTGGGAAGCTGGGCATGGTGGTAGAGAGTTGATTCAGAGCCTGTGAGGGGAGAGAGTGGTTCCTAGAGTCCAGAGGGAGCACACAGAGGAGAGCAGAGCTGGATGAGCTTCTCACCTCCCAGTGTTCCTTCCACTTGCCCACCTGTAGGACCACTTGTAAAGTAACTTCAAGTGGGAGGAGGGGGCTCTGTGCCCTGGCAGACATCTGGGACAGGCAAGGCCAGGCATCCACAGGGTGGTTTCATCCCTGTGTCACAGCCTAGAGGGTAATTTCCTCTTCTCAGCCTTGCTAGGGTGTATGCACATGCATTCATGTATAGTGTTATGCTTACCTTGAGTGTTAGCCAACTACCTTCAGTGTTAGCCATTCCCTCAGCCTGTTGGCTGGTAGCTGCAGGATCTGTGCATGGTCAGAACAGTCTTCTGTGGCAGTGTCCTTCCTGAAGGATGGGCAGGTGGTGAGGTCAGCTGAGGAGGTGGCATGCTGTTGGTTTGGCTCTGTGTCAGGCCACTTTTCTAGAACCACTGCTCTGCAGACGAATGTGATCTCATGTGGCCAACTAGACTGAGCAGCCGAGCAAGTAGAAGGGGATGGATGGCTGGACCTTGCTACTGGTACTGTGCCAGCCAAGCAGTCAGACGTGGCTCAGTGACACTCCTGAAGGAGTATGAGAAAAGCCACATTAAAAAAAAAAATGGCTGTTAGAATAGTCAAATACACTATTAAGTCCTTTTAAGAGTCCTGAAAGTATCAGAACCTATTATACTTGATCATTTGCTGAATCCCACCTTTCTGATAGAGTCAGGGTTGTGGCTTGGTTTATCCAAAGGAATGCATGCCAGGCTCTTCACAGCCGGTGCTCCCCAGGCCAGGGAGAGTACATGTGGCTAGTGATCTGCTGTAAAGGCTAGTGAAATTGGCATTTTAGGTTGATCTTAGGCCCAGCACTTTTTCCTTTTCCTTAGTACATCAAGAACTCTTACAGGATGAAGCCCTGAGAACACAAAGGGTTGTTTTTCTTTTGCTGAGCCCTGTTAGTGAATTTGCTGAGCTGTTTCAGTTAGCCACATAGTGGGAATCCATAATCTCATTCTCTGTTTTGGATCTTCTAATCAGAACATCCTTTTTTCTTTCTTTTGGTACTGGAGATTGAACCCTGGGGCTATTTGCTTTTATTTTGAGACAGGATCTCACTAAGTTGCTGAGGCTGGCCTCAAACTTGAAATCCTCCTGCCTCAGCCTTCCTAGTTGCTGGGATTACAGGCATGCCCCTGTATCTGGCAACCAAAGCACTTTGATGAATGTCATCTTATGTACTTTGTATTGACTGCTGTCTTAGGTAATGTGGTTTTAACAGCTCTGTGTTTTTCAGGCAAGCATATCCTGAAGGGTACTATAATTCCAAGAGTGGATGGAGCAGTCAGAGTGATTACTATGCAAATTACTACTCGGGCCAGTATGATTACGGAGGTATGTGGAGGAATTGCAGCCACTAGCTGCCGTGTTGTCAGAAGGCTGCTCCTTAGTGGGCAGCTGTGTCTGCACTGTGCTTTCCTGGATTAAAGGAGCTGACTTCCTTTTCAGTAACTTCTTTGTGTTTTCATCCATGAGCCAAGGTCATTGAAAGTTCTGTGCATCTGAAGGCACATGTGTCTTCACTGCAGCCGAGGGGGCTCTGTAGTATTGGTAGTGGTCCCTGATGTTTTAGAAGAGTGCAGTATCAGCAATTCTGGGCTGTCTTGTCCATTTGTGACTACTCTGTGAGCTGATGAAATGAAATTAAATAAAAACTCGCTCTCCATTCCCACCAGTCATGTCTGTGTGCTCAGAGACCACCCAAGGCCTACCACTTGGCAGTGATGAACATAGATGGTGCTATCATGGCAGCTGGAGATGCTTTGCCACCCCTCAGGCAGCCTGGGTGGCACATGGCCACCATTAGTAGCCCTGATGGTTACGTCTGCCCTAGCCATGTACTCCTGTGTTTTTAGGGCCCTGCAGCCTCTAGATAGTGCCCACGTGACCCACCCTTCCTGCTTCCAAAAGGGTTGTTTTGCTCCTTGAATGTGTGTTCCTGCTTTAAATAGACATTTTGTACACACTTGGCAAAAATGGTACATCCGTATCCAGTTTGTTCATAGTGTTCCTTTTTGAAATTGTTTTATTTTGGGGGGGTTACTGAGAAATCAACTCATGGGTGCTGTATCCCTGAGCCACATCCCCAACTCTTTTTATTTTTTACTTTGAGACCAGTTTTGCTAAATTGCCCAGGCTAGCTTTGAGCTTGTATCCTCCTGCCTCAACTTTGTGAGTAGCTGGGATTATAGGCCTGAAATTACCTTTTATTATTGAGATTATTTCTTAAAATCTTCTGGGTCATGTTAGGAAGAAGTACTAGTAAAATCTAGACTCAGGGATTAACTATTAAACAGTGGCAGTTGGTTCTGGGGATAGAGCAATGGTAGAGTGCTCTCATGGCATGAGGCATGGACCCCATTCCCATATTAAAAAAAAAAAAGGTAGTAATGATGACAAAATCATTAATAAAGATGTCTTTTAGCACTATTTTCTTTTAAAGCAAAACACTCGTATTGAGAGAACAGCCAGCTGACTGCCAAGAGGTGTCATGGAGACAGGCAGGACACAGCCTTCTCCTCCAGAATCAGGGCTGCCACTGAGGGGTCTTCCCATCCCAGAAGGAGGCTGTGGTTCCTTGAGAGCCCTGGCACTTCCCCAGCCTTTGACAGTGCAGTTCTTCCATGAACTCTTGCTTTCTTTTGACCCCTGCATTCCTCACTTACAGATCCAGGTCGCTGGGATCGCTACTACGGTTCTAGATTCAGGGATCCCCGCACTTGGGACCGAAGGTACTGGTATGATGCTGAGTATGACCCACACAGGAAGGAAAGCTATGCTTATGGCGACAGGTGGGTAAAGTGCACTTGAGTCAGGAAGGCTGGCAGTATAGTATGCTGGGGTGTATGCTTACCCACCCACCCCCCATCCTCAGAGCTGGCCAGAGAGCTGTAGTTCCCGGCCTTTGGGGAGCACTGCCTACTGTTTCAGTCTTGGTCTCAAAGAGGGAGGCTGGGCCACACCTCTCTGGTGCTTCCAGCTCTGGGCTATGAAAGGAGAGCCAACCTGCAGTAGTGCCTGGCCAGTGGCTTGAGTACTAGGGGGCTGGCTCTCTCTTTTTTGTGTCCTTTCTTGTCTGTCTGACCAACAACCCAGAAAAGGGCCACACTTGAGGTACACTTGTAGTCAGGGTCTGAGTGTGACCTTGGGCCTGGCTTCTTGTGCCTGGTCTGCTATAACTAACATTCTTTAGGATGAGAAGTGTGCCTTGGTATTGAGGGGAGGGCAGGGAGCAGTGAGAGCCAGCAATTACATGGTGTCCCAGTTTCCCTTCTCACTCCCATTCTCTGCCTTAACCCCTGTTTCCTTTAGGCCTGAGAAATACGATGACCACTGGAGGTACGACCCTCGTTTCACAGGTAGCTTTGACGATGACACTGAGCCCCCCAGAGACCCTTATGGGGAGGAGGTGGATAGGCGCAGCGTCCACAGTGAGCACTCAGCCCGGAGCCTGCGCAGCACACACAGTCTGCCCAGCCGCCGCAGCAGTCTCAGCTCCCATTCCCACCAGGTGCGTGTGGGCAGTTCTGCGGACCCAGTTCCCTGGTGTAGTTGGATGGTGTGCCCACAACCTTGCTGGCCTCAATGGAACTCACTATCCCTGTTGCTTTCTTTTCCCAGAGTCAGGTTTTCAGAAGCCATAATGTGACTACTGGTTCCTTCGAGGTCCCGCCTCCCCCAGGCTCCTTTCACGGCGATTATGCCTATGGCACCTACAGCAGCAATTTCGGCAGTGCCCATGGCTTTCCAGAGTATAGCTACCCTGCGGACACTGGCTGGCCTGCTGTGGATCAAGGTTTGTCTCAGCAGTTCAGAGGGTGATGGCCAGCTCTGAACCAGAATGAGGGACTCAGTTCTGAATGTGATGGAGATCCATGAGCACTTGCTCACTCAGCTCTCTGCAGCCTGAGGACGCCTCTGTCCCCTCCTATCCTGAGTGGCAGAGCTTGTTGCAACAGACCAGTCCTGGCCCCTGGATTGCAGTGTGGCTCTGGCTCTGAGAGCTGCCAGCCCATCTACGTGTGTGTTGTTAAAGTGTAACAGCCACTAGCCAAGCTTGGGTGGCAGCTCTCCATACCCCCGCACTGGCCCTGTGGGGGTGCAGGCTCAGGGAACTGTTCCCAGACTTGTGCCATGAGTCACACTCTAACCTTCTCTCCAGAGTCCTCGATTAAAAGCCATGTCTTGAAAACACACAGAAATATGTGTAAAGTTGTCAGGTGTAACAGTGCCTCTCTTTCTAGGGTAAAGCCTCACTTGAGTTAAAAGCCTCATTTCCTGCTTGAGGTGCTTGACTGCCATTTCCGTTGGTTGCTCTGTGGCCATCACAGATGGAGAAGGAGCTGGTCAGGGGACTTGGGAGCAAAAACTCTAAGAAGAGATGAGCTGATTGTTTCTTTTCTGATTTATTTACATGTAGTTCCATCAAGACCAACTTCTCCTGAAAAGTTTTCAGTGCCTCACATCTGTGCCAGGTTTGGTCCTGGTGGTCAGCTCATTAAAGTGATCCCCAATCTGCCTTCGGAAGGACAGCCTGCTCTGGTGGAGATCCACAGCATGGAGGTAATACCAGGGACTCAGCCAGCTCTGTGTGCCTCTGGTCTGACATCAATTGCCGCTCGTGTCTCCACGAGCGTGGCTGTGGAATGTGTGTCCTCGGGGTCTGTTCTGTTTGCAGCTTCTTCCTCCTGGAAGGCAGTGTTAGGCAGCTGTTTTTGGGGTTGGACTTGGTTTTATTGTGTGTGCAGTTTTTGTCCTTAATCACACCTTTTGACTTTGGGGATGCTCATTTTATCATTGATTATCTGTAATGGATGTGGTGCTTCACGGACCAAATGGTGGTGGGGGGTTACTGTAAGGGAAGCCATGGTGGGGAAGGCCACCAACCAGCTCTACAGCCCTGAAGGCTCTCCTGTCACGTGCTGGGAACCTGCATCAGTTCTCACTGTAGGAGGAAGTTTGCAGACTCCCGTCACAGCCATGAGAGCACCTGCTTTCTATGTGGGGGCTAGTGTGGTGCCATGCTGGGTGGGGCTGCCTGTGCAAGCTGCTCCCCATGTCCCTCTCATTACAGACCTTGCTGCAGCACACGCCTGAGCAGGAGGAGCTGCGCTCATTCCCAGGGCCGCTTGGCAAGTATGTACCTTGTCAAGCATCACTCAGGTTCTGCACGATACAGCTGCAAAGCTTGCCCCCAGGTCACTGACCTTGCTGGCACTTAACCTGGCACTTGCTCTTTTCCAGAGACGACACCCATAAAGTGGATGTTATTAATTTTGCCCAGAACAAGGCTACAAAATGTTTGCAGAATGAAAATTTAATGGACAAAGAGTCTGCAAGTCTCCTTTGGAATCTCATCATTCTACTGTGCAGACAGAATGGGGTGTGTTACTTCTTAAGTCTTCCATGCCTGTCCTTGTTGGTCTTTGGTCTTAGGATCTGTTCCCCTGTTTGCATCCCAAGCTTGGGTTGTAGGCCTGCTGTGACATGGCTCCCTCAGGAGGGTCCTCTTAGCCGTGACCTGGGGAAGGAGGAGTTGAGGGCATCATCTGAGGGCTCAGTCCTAGGGGGCTGTGGGCCCACTGTGTCTCTGGCTATGTCCTAGCGGGAAAATTGGGTATGCAGAAACCTGGCGAGGACCCTCTCCTGACTGTATGGGGATTGTCTTGTCATCCTGCTGGCAATTCTGTTGATATGAAAGCCTTTAGTTGGCTCTCTGCCATCTCTGTGCACCCCGTAGACCGTGGTGGGAACAGACATCGCAGAGCTTCTGTTGCGTGACCACAGGACGGTGTGGCTCCCAGGGAAGTCACCCAATGAGGCTAACCTGATAGACTTCACTAACGAGGCCGTGGAGCAGGTACAGGAGGAGGAGTCTGGTGAGGCCCAGCTCTCGTTTCTCACGGACAGTCAGACTGCCAGCACCAGCACGCTGGAGAAGGAGACAGAGCGGTTCCGAGAGCTGCTGCTCTATGGCCGCAAGAAGGTGAGCCATGGCCGTGCTTAGGACCATGGGGCTTCTCGCATCCACCTGTTGGCTTGGGTGCTGGGCACTAAGGAGAGATCAGCCATTCTCCCAGGAGCATCAGCAGCTCTGCGAGGGCACGGCAGCAGGTCCTCTGTCAGGACATTGGTGGTGTCTCCTTCCACACAGTGCCATGGTGAGAGCTTGATGGATGGGCGTGAGCTCTGCGTGCTGCTCTGCCGTGTCTCAGGGATGGCAGGGTGTCGCAGATGACCCTGCTCTCACCAAGTGAGGCCTCTGTCCCTAGCTCCTGCAGTGGGCAGTACTGGGTGTTAGGAGGAGGTGCCGAGTGCATGGAGGACAGGATTGGGTTCTAGAGCCATGGAGGCACATTGGCACCCTGGCTGTGGGCTCTGGTTGCATGAATGGAAGGAGGGGCCAGGGTGATGGCAGTGGAGACAGTTTGGCCGCCCAGGAGGGCTGGGCCTAGAGCAGAAAATGTCCTGTACTGGAGGTGCTAAGGGTGAGAATCACTTTGAACTAGCCCATGGGGCCCTGCACCACTCAGAAACTTCATATTTTTGTTTTGGTGCTGGGGACCAAACCCAGAGCCCTGTGCATGCTAAGCACATACTCTTCCAATGGCTGTGCTCCCAGCCTCCTAAGCTCTTTTTTTTTTTTGAGATAGGGTTTTACAGTGTTGCCCATGCTGTTCAAACTCCTGGGCTCAAGTGATCCTCCCTCCTCAGCCTCCCAAGTATCTGGGACTACAGACACATGCCATCACTCATGGTGAAAGCTCGTATTTATTTGATCAACAGGATTTGAACTTCACAATTGAATGAAATTGTGTAACCTATTAGCATTTTATTATACTTACCTTTGTGGTGACATTTTTGCGTCCTAGCTGTAAGTGCAAAATTATACTGCTGGTTGCTTTGGGTGCAACGAAAGTGCATTCATGAAGGCACGGTGTTGTGAGGGTGTCCTTGGAGACTTGTGTGTCATATGGATTGAGGAGTGGGTGCTGATGTGGCCTTCCTCACAGTGCACAGGCTGGTCTGGGGTGATGCTGCCTTGGGCCCTGACTGGTGTGACCAGTAGGCCTGTCTTCATGCTGCAGTAGAGAAGGCAGTATGTACTTACCAAGACTGTCTGCTGCAGGACTGTGAAACTAGGGAAACGGAATGTTGGTTTCTCTGTCCTCTAAACCGAGAACACAGTCTCCAATCTTCTGTCAGGGTGTAATAACACATGGCCGTCGCCTGTTTGTTGCAGTGCTGAGTTACTCTGATGGCTGTCATGAACCCTGACATGTGTTACAGGATGCTTTAGAGTCTGCAATGAAAAATGGCTTATGGGGTCACGCTCTGCTACTTGCAAGTAAGATGGACAGCCGGACACACGCCCGCGTCATGACCAGGTAGGGGCTCATCATCATGTTCCATCTGTGCCATGAGACTGTTCAGCATGGGTTCGGAGGCTTACCTGGCCCTCTTCCTTGAGTCATACTGCTGAGAGATGTAAAATTTTTTGCTAACTGGTGTTTTTTAATATTTTCCATCTTCACCTTTTGTACTTTTTATACTGGAGATATGTGTGTTTTCCCAAAGTGAGACCTCAGTCTGATCGTTCAGTAAAAGGGCTAAGATTGGGCTTTGGTATTTTCAACAGAGCCAGAGTCAAGTCTTTCTCTTCTGTGTCTTGTTTAGGTTTGCCAACAGCCTTCCGATCAATGACCCTCTGCAGACGGTCTATCAGCTCATGTCTGGGCGGATGCCTGCTGCATCCACGGTGAGCACCTTCTCGCGGGTGTGCTCTCGCTGCATCCACCTCTTGCTCTTGCCTTCTCCCTGGGCTCAATTGTTAGGAGATGGAAGTGCTGCTCTTCTGAGGATGAGGGTTTGTTTGGTTTCTTCTAATTGTAGTGTTGTGGGGACGAGAAGTGGGGAGATTGGAGGCCACATCTTGCTATGGTTTTGTCCAACTTGAACAACAACATGGATGTCGAGTCCAGGACCATGGCTACGATGGGCGATACCCTAGGTGGGTCAGGTGTGAGGTAGGCCGTGGGCCGTGGTGCTAGGGACACCAGAGGCCTGGCGTCCCAGGAGCCACAGGCATTCCCTTGGGTGGGTATATCTGTGTGATGCCTATTGGGAGCATTCCCAGGGACTGAGGAAAGCTGCTCTGTCTCTCATCAGCCTCCAAAGGCCTCTTAGATGCTGCACACTTCTGCTACCTTATGGCCCAGGTTGGATTTGGGGTTTATACAAAGAAAACTACAAAACTTGTCTTGATTGGATCAAATCACAGGTAAGGAATCAAATAGATGTAGCGGTATGCTTTCCTTCACAAGGAAAACATCCCTCTCCTTTAGTCTGGAAACGGCAGCCTTGTATCTTTGTCCCAGGGTGGGCCACTTCTGGGTGACTTGCCTCAAGGGTGGTTGTATGTGGCAGAGTAACAATTTCCTTCCTCAACAGTTTGCCGTTTTTAAAGTTTGCCACAAACGAGGCTATCCAGAGGACAGAAGCCTACGAATATGCCCAGTCGCTTGGGGCCCAGACCAGCGCCTTACCTCATTTCCAGGTAAGTGGGATGGGTGCCTGGTCCCTAAAAGCTTGTGGTGGTTGAGGTTTTTGAATTCTTAAGCAAATAATGATGATGGGTTTTAGATATCCTCTTGGAGAGACAAGATGATTTGTGTTTTCCTCAAAAACTAAACCAAATGGCGTTGAGGGCTTTTTAATTTACATTTTGGTTCTTAAGATTTTATGTATCTATTATCTGTTTATGTGTCTACTTATTTATTTATTCATTTACCTGTTTGTACTGGGGATTGAATCCAGGAGTGTTTTATGACTAAGCTATATCCCCAGTCCTTTTTAGTCATTTTTTTGAGATGGCATTAGACTAAATTGCCCAGGCTGGCAATCCTTCTGCTTCAACCTCCCAAGTGGCTGGAGTTCTTAATATTTAAAATATTAAAAAACTAGAATCCTTGATTTCATACTTGAAATTCTACATTTTTTTTTTTTGTTAAATCAGAGCTTTGTAGTTATACGTATGTTATCTGTTTTTAGCATGGGGTATGTGTGGACCTTAAAATACCTCAGAGGTCGGGGACGGGCACTGTGGTTGATGGCCTTGTGGGTGCTCTTTCAGTGATAAACAAGATGTGCAGAGCAGTCCACAACTGGCGGAGTGGCGTGGGAAGGGGTGGGAAGCCCCCAGGTCGCAGCCTTTCTTGTGTTCCAGGTGTTTAAGTTTATCTACTCCTGCCGCCTGGCTGAGATGGGGCTCGCTACACAGGCCTTCCATTACTGTGAGGTGATCGCCAAGAGCATCCTGACGCAGCCCGCCGCATACTCTGCAGTGCTCATCAGCCAGCTGGTCCAGGTGGGTCTCCTGTGCTTCCTACTGGTGCTGTGCTGCCTGTAGGAGACCTGTGGGCACCCAGACATGGGAACGGGGAACGGTATCGGGAAGGGTGGGTTTGTGGCAGATGTCTGAACCTGCATTAGAGACTTAAGCTTTCTTGGAAGGTGTTATGTGTTCTGCAGTCTTAGCATAGGAGTTCTTCGGGTGCCTTGTTGCCAGTACAGAAACTCAGTGGTAAGCTTCAAAATAAGATGATCCCCACCTTCGGTAATTTGCATTTTGAGGGAGTTTGGTATGGTGGTTGAGACAATGAGCTTCGGGTCTCAGTCAGCATCTGTCTGTTACTTGGCAAACCCTAGCTTCTGTACTGTCCTGTGGCGAGGTGCATGGCTGGTGGCCAAGGGCAGGAACAGAAGCCCACAGCCTCTCCTACCTTGTGGTGGCCCCCAGTGCTAGCACTTCAGGATGCTTCTTCTCCTTCACAGCTCCATCTCTGTGCTAGGGAATGTAATATTTAAGAAATTTGTTATTCTGGTAGTTTTTAGACCTATACCAAAGTACCAAGAATAACGAGTGAATCCCATATCCTCACCCCAGCTTCAGCAGGCTTGTTGCATCTATGCCCTGCTATGGCCTGTACACTCAGCCAAGGCTCACACAGGTTCCTAGGTCCACTAAGCACTTGGATGGGGGCGTCATGTGCAGGATCAGGCAGAGTACTGACGCACCTGCCCCAGGTGTGGCACAGGCCTTGCTGGTCCACATGCTTGTGAGTTCATAGGTCTTCAGACCTCACCCTTTTTTGTAGACTCTATCTGATCACCAATATGGTTGGTTTGGGGTGTCACAGGCACACTGTTAAAAAGTGCCCATCAACATGATTCCAGAGCACTGTTCATTTGAAAACAATTGTGAGGGCTGGGAATGTGGCTCAATGGTAGAGTGCTTGCCTAGCATGTGCAAAGCCCCAGCACCATGCAAAAACAAACAAACAAAAAGACCCAAAAACGGTTTTGCTCAGATCCCCTGACAGTGACAGGTGCCTTGGCTTTGGTTCTAGATGTCTTCCCAGTTGCGCCTCTTTGATCCTCAGCTGAGGGAGAAACCGGAGGAGGAGTCCTTTATTGAGCCTGCCTGGCTGGTGCAGCTGCAGCGTGTGGAGAGGCAGATCCAGGTACAGTGCTGGCTTTTACAGCAGCACAGCCTCGTCCAGGACTTGGCACAGAGACTGGACAAGAGGGTCTGTGCCCCTGTGGTTGTTACCTGAAAAGTATTTGATCTCAACAGTGTAGGTGAAGCAGCATGTATGTTGTTAGAATCTCCTCATTGCTCAGGAAGGGCAGTGGGCAGTCCTGGGCTGCTGAGACATCATCCATATACCTGACTCTGTTCTCTTCAGGAGGGTGCTGTGCCATGGAATCAGGATGGGGCCGACCCCCAGGAGTGCCCCAGCACTCCAGGCTCTGAGGTGGATCAGTTGGATGCCCCAGTGCAGGGTCAGCCATCGGGGTTGGGTGCTGACCAGCCCCTGCTGATGCCGAGCACCGAGCCCTCCAGCCAGGGCGTGCATCTGCTGGCCTCAGGTGGGACATGCAGCAGCCCGTGTGCCTGCTCTCTGGGGTCTGCTTCTGAACAGGGAACATCTCACTATGCTAGCAGGAGTTGAGACGTCTCACTATGCTGTCAGGAATTGAGATGTTGTACATTTCCAGGAGGGCTTTGGGGCCCCTCGGTTACCCCCTGGTTTCTCTTTATGCTCCTTCCCTTGGCAAGCCATTGAGTTGCTGAGCTTTCCTTACTTGTCTGCCGAAAGCAACCTCCTGCCTGGCCAGGCCTGTCCCCTGAACTCCAGCTGCCTCACCCATGTGCTTCTCTGAAAGGCTCACAAATGCCAGCTCAGACAGGGCCCTATTGTGCCCCACCAGCAGCCTGAGGAAAAGGCAGCATTCTTCCAGGAGTTAGGGTCCATACCTTTCCCTCGTGCCCCATACCTCTGACCTAGATGACCTAGATGATCTTCTTGCCTGATCCCACCTCACCTGAGAAAAGACAGGTCCTCAGGGCAGCCCACAGTCCTGCGGGCTCAGCCTGTAGCCCTGCTGATCTCACACGCTGCCCCCCAACCCTGTCTTCCAGTTGTACTTCTGTCTTGGGCTGCTGCTGGCCCTGCCATTCTGCCACCTGCCCTCTGCCAAATAGCCAGCCTACTCCATCTGCAGGCTCCCAACCCACCCTGCCAACTCCTTGATGCTTGCTTTGTTATCTGACTGGGTCCCTCCATCAGAACTCTGCTTTGTTTGTTGTATCCAGGGCCCAGCTTGGTGCTGACAGGCCCAGGCCCTACCCATGTGCAGAGTTGGGGGAGGTGTAAGGGTGAGTAGCCTGCTTGACTCGTGGCACAGGAGGGAGGACTCTGGGCCTGTGGCAGGCAGCCCCTCACCAGCCTGTCTTCAGGGTATGCTGTAGGTTGGAGCCTGTTCCCCACATCACAGCCAGGGACGGGTGCAGGCATCTGTTCTGCCCTTGGTCTCCCAGAAAGTGAATGCTCTGCTTTTTGTCTAAACACTGACACCCCTTGATAAAAGGAGTGAGGCTATGCAAAAGAACCTGTAACAACTATGAGTGACATGCATTCAGCTCCCCCATGTGACCAGACCTCCTCTTCTCCATTGTCCCCTGCAGCTCCACAGATGCTCCCTGATGGCCAGCTGGCCCACTCTGCCAGGGTGCCGATGTTCCCAGTGTCACCACCCACAGGAGCCCTGGAGTCAGGTCCTGGCTGTGGATCCCCAGTGTCTGCAGTTGGCTTCCCAGAGCCCTCCAGACCTGATCCTGCAGCTTTGTACACGGGTCTGGGGTTGCCACCTGGTGTACCATCTCTCCAGGAAAATGGCTCCCTGCTCCAGGAGACCAGGAGCCTGGACCCAGGTTTGTCTGCTGAGGTGCTGCTGTCCTGAGAGCAGCACCAAGGTGGCCTTGGTATTCAGGGGTGGTTGGTAGAGGAGACTGGACCAGAGCTCTAGAAGTTACAGGCCAAATGGGTTAAAGGTCTCTGCAGCAGGAGTGCTGCTGCTGGCTTCTGTCATGACTTGGCTGTGTCATGACATGAAGCATAAATGGCCACTCAGGGTACGAAGAAATGGCCTTGGCAGCTTCTCAGGGTCTGCCCCCAGGCTGTCCTTCTGTGTTCCTGTGGGATGCACAGGTGAACGTGGCAGACTTTGGTCTGGAAGTTGGATTGGTGGAGCTCATCCCTGCTCTGTGCCAACTCGTTTTGCCTATTTGAACAAAGGAAAACTTGAGCCTGGCTTTAAAGAACAAAGTAATTTCCCCGCATTGGAAAAGCCTTCAGTCTTGGTTTTCCCAGCAGAGTGGAGCCACGAGTCTCAGCTGGTGTGTGTGCTGGGCCGGCCCTGCTGCCCTTGTCCAAGCCTAGAGCCCACCCAGTTCTCTCTCTGCCTTGGCAGGAATGGTGCCACAGGATGTTCCTGTCGGGAATGTACTTCCCGAGCCAAGTGAGGACTTCGGTGGAAAGTTTGCTGACCTGGTACTGTCCCCATCTTTTCATGACCACTTGTTCTCCATAAAGCTCACTGAGTAGGCACCTAGAGTCTACACTCTTCAGTAGCAAGTAGGAAGATCCTGAAGATTTTTGGAATTACTTGTTAAATTTTTATTAAAGACAAGGGCTCCCAAATCACTTTAACCCTTAAAGTGTGAAGAGATATGGAGACATTGGTTTTGTACAGTGTTGTTCCAACATTCTAGAAGATTCTTTATAGACGCCATGAGCTTTTGTTCTAAGTTCTATTTTTTTTTTTTGGAAGTGATGGAGCTTATACTTGAGGCCCTGTGCATGCTAGGCAAGCACTCTACCAACTGAATTATATGAATTATATCCCCAGCCCCTTTTGTTATAAGTTCTTGACTTGAAATATATCCTGTCCTTGGAACAGTAAAGCAAGGGTCCAGCAGTTTGGAAAGCAGAGTCTTAACCCAGGAGTGACTCTTTTTTTTTGGTACCAGGGATTGAACTCCTGGATACTCGACCACCCACTAAGCCAGATCCCAGCCCTATTTTTTTAAAAAATAATTATTTTTTGTAGTTGTAAATAGTACCTTTATTTTATTTATTTGTTTTTATGTGGTGCTAAGAATAGAACCCAGGGCCTCATGTGCTAGGCGAGTACTCTACTGCTGAGCCACAACCCCAACCCCCACAGCCCTATTTTGTATTTTATTTAGAGACAGGATCTCACTGAGTTGCTTAGTGCCTTGCTTGTGCTGAAGATGGCTTTGAACTCGTGATCCTCCTGCTTTAGCCTCTGAGCTGCTGGGATTACAGGAATGTGTAACCATTCCCAGCATCAGGAGTGACTTTTAAAGGTCTTGTCTTAACACACACACTGCCTGGCTCTGCCTGGGCCTGTCCTCAGTGCAGCCACTGCTCCTTCCAGCTCATGTGGAGTGCTGGAGTGGCTTGCTCAGTGTAGCTGCCACTTCAGAGCACACAGAACTGGGCTGCTCTCACCCTTTCCCCTGCCTGGTCCATTTGGTGGCCTGCCTCACTTGGTTCCCCCGAGGAGCCTGAGGAGAGCTAGCTTCCCTTTCGCCTTTGAACAGGGCTCCTCTAGGATAGCACAGGATGCAGAGATTCCTCCAGCCTGGGATCCCACCAGCTCAGGGTCAGCACAGTCTGCTTCTTCTCTGTCACCTGCATCTGAAACAAAGAGGCCTGCACATGTGGCCAGAAAGGAGACCAAGGAACCCAAGAAGGTATAGTGCAGAGCCACCCACCACACTGTCCTGCTGGGCAGGGAGCCTGGCCTCTCGGAGGCAGCTTTCTTCAGATGTTGGAGCAAGGAAAAGGTGTTTGCTTGTGTTTTTATTAAAGTAACACCTGAAGTTCTGCTCTTGAGATGCAGCATGCATGCCATTGAGTGTAAGGCACACAGCAGCTGAGTGAGGGTCTTGTTGTGCGTGTGAGGTACGCACCACATGGTCAGTGAGGGTGGCTGAGGTCCCCAGAGTGCCCTTGTGGTTGTCACCTGTCAGAGCAGCCCCAGAGCATGACTGGTAGGAGTGGGGCAACAGTCTCCACCTTCTGGGTGTTGTGTGATAGCTCCTGTCATATGTGCTGCATCCTGTCACCCTTCTTCTCAGTAATGGATGTTTGGATGGTGTTTGTTTTGGGGTCATTGTAAATAGAGCCACATGAGTGCTCTTGTCTGTCCCTTGATGTCACTGTGCTTGCTTCTCCTGGTGTCTCCCCTTGAGAGGAGAGTTTAGGCTTCAGGGATGCTGCTGAACGGCTTCCCAAAGGGTGGTGCCAAGTCCTCTGCTCATGGTGGCGGAGAAGTGTTCCAGCAGTGCTGTGGCCCTCCAGGCCTTTGGCTCTGGCATCCTGCTGGGTTGTGGGAGCTTCGCTGTGGTCCGCTGGCCTCTCTGAGGAGCACCTTGCATGTGTTTTACCCTCTCCTTTTTCACCCTGCCCTTTTTATGGTGCTCATTCCAATCTTTCTCCATTTCTAGTGGGGCATCTTAGTGACTTGTGGGAGTCCTGCCTGCACCATGGTGCAAGTCCCGTATTAGGTACATGTGTGTGAATGTCCCCTCCAGGGGGTAGAGAGCTTCTGTGCTCCTGATGGTGTCCTCCCAAGAGCAGGGTGGTATTATTTTCAGAGGGTTCCGTTTGGCAGGACTTAACTTGAATGGCAGGTGTTCTGAACATGAACACGAGTGATCAAAAGATGAATGGAAAGACAAAGCGCAGTGCCTTGCACAGTTTCTCAGTGAGCAGGCAGTGACAGTGCCCAGGACAGGTTGTCTCTGGGACTGCTGGAAAAACAAGACGGAAGTGTCTCTGGCTGCACTGCTTTTCTCTGCTTTTCATTTGGGTTTCTTTTGGGGTGCTAGAGATGGAACCCAGGGCCCTACACATGCTAGGTAAGCTCCACCACTAGCCATGCCACAGCTGTGTGCGTGTGTGTGTGTGTGTGTCTGCACGCACGCACGCACACACCAGGGACTGATCACAGAGACACTTAACCACTGAGCCACATCCCCAGCCCTTTTTGTTTTTATTTTGAAGCAGGGTCTCACTGAGTTCTTAGGGCCTTGCTAAGTTGCTGAACTTGTGATCTTCCTGCCTTAGCCTCCTGAGCTGCTGGGATAACATGTGTTCCACCACTCCTACTCTGTCCTTTTTAATAGAGACAAAGTCTAGCACGTTACACATTAATTACATTGCCTCTCACCCAAATTCCCTCTACCTGGGAAACCAAAGGGCCTTTGTTTTGAGGCCCTCTTGTCTGCTGTTCACTCCTCAGGTAGAGAATGTCCAGGACTTTGTTCATCAGGGTTCAGATGCTTAACCTTCCCAAAGGGATATTGTTTTGGATTTTGTTTAAGATACACATGGGGATTGTGGCATGGCTCAAAGGTGAGCACTTGCCTAGCATGTGCAAAGCCCTGGGTTCCATCCCCAGCATTGTAAAAAATGTATGCGTGCATGCGTGAACACAGCACCCAGCCTCTTTGTGCACAGTTCCATTCACTAAAAGTACGTGCACACTATAGCACACGCTGTGTCCTTCATCTTCCCAGACTGAACAAGAGTCCTCACGGCCCTCAGCCTCTATCCCAAACCCAACCTTCTGTCTTCTCTCTGGGCCCTACTCCTGGTGACCTCACATAAGTGGATGGCATGGTGTCTGTCTTTTGGGGCTGGGCTTGTTTCACCAAGTATGGTGTGCTCACGGCTGTTCTGGTGGCTTTATCTTCAGAGTGAGTCCTGGTTCTCTCGTTGGCTACCTGGGAAAAAAAGGACAGAAGCTTACTTGCCAGATGACAAGAACAAGTCGGTGAGTCTTGCAGAGACAGCATGGTGGAGTTGTGCCTGTTGCGGGCTACACAGTGCTTTTCAGATTCAGAGCAGGCTTGAGAGAAGCATCCTCAGTGATGAGACGCTGATGGCTTGACTTTTCACTCTGCTGTTTGTCTTTTGTCTTTACTTTCTAAATCCTGGTAGATTGTTTGGGATGAAAAGAAGAACCAGTGGGTGAATTTGAATGAGCCAGAGGAGGAGGTAGGCTGTGATTTTTGAGTATTTGCTATGAGGGGTGGGTGCTTGTTTGCTCCTTGATACTCTGGCATGTGGGTCCTCTTTTTGAAGAGTCCTGAGTGGATTTCTGAGCTGTTTCTCCCTCTGCAGAAGAAGGCTCCACCCCCACCTCCAACATCGCTGCCCAGGGCTTCACATGTGGCTCCCCCTGGGCTTACAGGCCCTCCCACAGCCTCCGTGAACATGTTTTCTAGAAAAGCAGGTAATGACCACAGCTGAAGTCAAGGAGTCTGTGTGGTGCACTGTCCTGCAGAGCTGAGCTGTCGCAGTGTGCACCAGCGGGGTGTCTGTCCCAGTACTTTAGAGAAGATGAGTTTTATGGAGAGGAATCTTTGAGGGGAAGAGTCTAGTTCTCCAGTGCAAAGCATCAGCATTGATAACCTATGGGCAGAGGTGTCCCATGAGTCAGAAACACAATCTAGAGCTGTGTGCGGTGGCAACTGCCTCTAATCCCAGCTACTTTAAGGCCAGTCTGCGTGACTTATTGAGACACTGTCTTAAAATTAAAGGTGGGGGTGCAGCTCGGGTAGAGCTCTCCTGGGTTCACTCCCTAGCACCAAAAAAGAAAAACAGAAACGTAACCTATGTGATGTTGCGAGTGGAGCAGGCACTTGCTGCTGGGCAGGAGCCAGCCCAGTCTGCTCTTGGGGATGCCCTCCTCAGAGGGTCCATGCTCACTCTGGTATACTTGGAAGGCAATAGATTAGATGCTGGAGACTACCTGGGCTGCCTGCCTAAATCTGCTTTTCCCACCCCTTGGCAGGCGGATCCAGAGCTCGCTATGTGGATGTGTTGAACCCGAGTGGGGCCTCGCGGGGTGAGCCAGCTCCTGCTCCTGCAGATTTCTTTGCTCCGCTTGCTCCCCTGCCGATTCCTTCTAACCTGTTTACACCAAGCCCAGGTAGGCAGCAAGAGTGTGAGCGGGTCCACATCAGCCCTCTGGTCCCTGACCTCCGACACCACCCTCTAGAAGCAGGACCCACTCAAGGTCATATTCTCCATGCTCCGGCCTCCCTTCCATGGGGGCCTCACATGGACTGGAGCTCATGCCCTTGGGTTATAAAAGATGCCTCAGATCGGGATGGGGTGATGGCCTCATGCCCCCTCTCATTCACAGATGCCGAGGAACCACTTCTTGCAGAAGGAGCTGGCAGGGTAGGACCAGGGCCAGCTGGGGCTCAGGCCAATTTAGAGCCCACCACAGAACCCAAGGTAGGCAGAGTGCCATGGGAAGGTGGGAAGGGACTTGCAGGATGATGGCCCCATCCTGCCACACAATGCCCCCTCTATGAGTCAGAGTCCAGAGCACACACACGAGTATGTTTCGACTTAGGTGAGATCCACAGGAAGTGCAGGGTGGCAGCCAGGAGCTGGGAGCAGCAGGCAACAGCTTCCCTTGGGGAGGGTGAAGTGGCTGTGGACGTGTTGATGCACTGTGTGTGCTCAGAAAGACCTCAATTCTTGGAGTGGGTAATTGCCCCATTTCCTGTTTCCTGGGCAGATGTTAAAAGCCCTGCAGGGGTCACTCCCTGGGTCCTGACTCCCTGCTACAGACTGGATGCACCCAGGGAGGAGAGGAAGGGAGCACCTGGCACAAAATTCCTTCTGGGGCCTAGGCTTGGCCAGCTCGTGTGCATTAACCAGTGGCCCTTTCCTTTGAAAATGCACACGTGCACAGGGAAAGGCAGCTTAGGGTCTGAAGTGTAGAAAGCATGTTCCTGGAGGGGCACTTGTGTGGTCACCATGTTGTGGGAGCTCCCAAGGAGGGCCTTCCTCCACCAAGGCCTCCTTGGAGTGGCATGGAGCTGTAGGCTGAGGGCTGGACGATCCCCAGTGCCACGCCAAGCCAATGGTCTTTCTTTCTTTCTTTAAAAATATTTTTTAGTTATAGTTAAGCATAATATCTTTATTTTGTTTATTATTTTTATGTGGTGCAAAGGATTGAACCTGCTTCACCTCCCTAGAGCCTTAGTTGCCCCTCTGTGATGTGAAAGTGACAGTAGTACCAAAGTAGCAGCTCACACATGCTAGGCAAGCACTCAAACGCTGAGCCCCAGACCCAAGCTTGTTTCTTAACAAACACTTTAGATTGAAAGAGGGATTTTAAGCTAGCGGGCACCTTCCCTTTCTGAAGCACATTGTTTCTGGTGGCCTCAAAGCTTTGTGAAACTGAGCTGTAGCTTGGAGCATGACTGCCTCTGGCATGTTCTTGCTGTTGGCAGCGCTTGCGCTGCAGCTCAGGGACTTACCGTCGCATGGAGTGAGCCAGCTTGCGGACCAGGTTCTGTGGCTGGCAGTCCTCTTTCTCCAGATCTCGCTCTCGTGGCCTTGCCTTTGGCCTGCCCGTGCTGGGCTGTTCTGTGCACCTGTGACTGACACACCTGGTCCTGCTCAGGCACTACTGACCAGGGATGAGTGTTCCTTTGGCTGCCCGGCCCTCCTGGTTAGCTGTCCAGATACTCCCACGACAAGACCCACCCCACGGTGTGGGGAAGCTTGAACACGCTTTGTGTTCTGCTTCTTCTGCACTGGCTTTCCAGTGAGTGGGCCTCGGCCCTGGCTGCACTGACCAGGATGCCTGCCCTCGGAAGAAAGATGGCTTCTTGCTGGTCAGGTGTGAGGAAGTCTCCTGCCATCCGTGGGAGTGTAGCCCTCCTGGCCAATGTGCGGCTGGTCTGGGGAGGTGGAGGAATGCTCCACCTTCAGTGTATGTTGAGGGCCAGGCTCACTCTTGTCACAGAGGCTCAAGGGACATTTTGGCTGCACATGAGACCCTGGATTCTGCTCATACTCCACCTCTGCCAGCTGACGGGCCACCACCAGCAGCCTCTCGGGGCTGCGCTCTGTGTGTCTTCTAAAGTTCAAAGCATTGCACTGTGCATGTTGCTTTTGTTTTTGCGATAGTCCTGTGAGCCATCCAGTAATGACACCCAGTGTTGCCAGTACTGTCCCTGTTCTGCTCCTGTGGCCTGTTTGAGAACATTGGCAGTCCTTCCGGAAGAGTGGCCCGTGTCTGCAGCTGGACAGCAACTTCTGTGCAGTCCTGCCTTTCTGAGGTGACTTCTCTGTGCTTTGCAGGCTCCCGGTGACCACTGCCCTGCAGGGAATCCTCCCAGCGGAACTGTGCCCTTCTATAGCCCTTCCCAGTTGGCACAGGTGAGTGACCTTTGCCTTTCCTGGAGACAGCCCCAACTGGCCTGTTGGCTTGTGACCCTGGCTGCATAGTGGAGGCCTCTCTTCTTCCAAGACTCTCAGAGTTGCACAGCACAGGTGTGAGGAGGCAGCTGCTCCCCATCCCGTTGTCCCTCTCTTCCTTGGTTCTCTCAGGACTGGCGTCTGGCCCCTTTTCTCCTGAGCTGTCCTGTGTCATTGCTGCTGGGCTCTTCAGGCTCAGTGCTTTCTTTCGGCCTGCTGCTCGGGAGTTTAGGGTTTGTCTCACCCCCAGCCCACCTGGAACTCTTGCCCTGCACTGGGTGGACCACAGGAAGCACTGTGTTCCTTCCCTGGGTGCTGGCCTGTGGTATATGGCTTTCCCAAGTTCAGTGCTGTGTGTCTATGGCACTGCTGTCCTGGGCTGAGTCTGGCCTCTGGGCAGCAGGCTCCCACCTGGGCCCTTTCCTGCCTCATCCTGGGATGCAGACCCTGGAGCTGGAGCCCCTGGTTTGGCGTCTTTCACCGTTGCCCTCTGCCCCACCCCTTTGTCTGGGGGTGCTGTCGGGGCACTTTGCAACCCGGGTGCGTGGCCGATTGGCAAGGCCCAGCAGCTTGAACATGCCTTTGCCCTGGTGGTTGGACTGTTGGAATTCCTGACAGTTCTCTTTAGAATCCAAGGTGTTTTTGCCATTTTCTGGTGCCCACTGTTGGGATTCCAGGGTCTTCATCCTTTCTGAAGCTTGAAGGGAAGTGTCTGCCCTCCAGGGCCTCTAGCTCTGTGCTGAGGGAGCCTATGCCGTGGGCTGGACCCCCCGGTGTGCTGGTCTTTGTGTGCCTCTCCAGGGAAATGTTCAGAAGTACTCTCTGATTTCTTTGCCTCTGTCTTCTCTCCTCTCTCCAGTCTCTTGCCTTGGAGTGTGGTCTGGCTGCCATTTCAAGGGGAGTGCGATAGGGGAAGAGGTGTGGGTAGGCATCTTGGGATTCCAAATGCGAAGCTCACCTGGCTTTGTTGTCAACTGGCCACCTGGCCCACGGGCTCTTGATCACATTTGTCCTGCTGGGTGCTAGTGCTCCCTTGATGGCCCTGTCCAGATGAGGCTGTGACCCCCCAACACTGCTGCGTCCCCAGTTACATTTGCACCTAGCTGCTTTCAGCTTCAGATGATGTCACTTCCTTCTCTTCTTTTCACTTCATCTTGTACTTGCCTCGTAGCTTTGCCCCGTCCCTTGCCTTTGGTCCAGCAGGTGTCAAAGAGGGGGAGAAGGTCTGCTCTGCCATTGGTGCCTGGTGGCCTGCTCCATGTGCAGTAGGGAAGCCACCAGCCACTGGCCACCACTCGACTCACCGCACACTCAGCTGCGCCAGCTCTGCAGAACTGGCCTCAGGTCTCATGGCCCTGACAGAATGAACCACTGTGGAAAAAACCCTCTGTATATTCCCATGTACCAGGAATGACCAAGTGCAGCCACCAAGGCCTTCAGGGTGGTGGGTGGACGCACAGTTCCCCAGTTAGTGTCCATTTGATCTGAGTCAGCAGTCCCTGTGGTTCGTCCCACTAACCGGCCTCCTGCTGCGTGGCCCCTGGTGCTGCTCGTCCTGGAGGTGGGCACGCAGGTCAGTGCTGTTTGTTCTGTTCCAGGCCTCCACCAGCTCAGGGAGCTCAAGGCCAGGGAGGATTGGCCAGAGGAAATACCCGGCACTGAACTAGAGTCATCCCCTTTTGGATTTGCACTTGGAACCCTGAGATGACTGTTCTCCACCAAGAACTGGACGGACTGCCTAGGGTCTCCTGCCCCCAGTGGACATGGCAGTACCTCAGAGCCGGTCATACTGTGCATCTCCTCCTTACCGTCCATCTCTATGAATTATTGCAAAATTAATTCCATGGTTCCTTTCAGATGCTGGACAGAGTGAATCTGATTCATTTTTACACGCAAAGCACGGTGTTCCTTTCCTAGTCACTTAGGGTGATCTGAGAATGTGACGCTCTGAGCACATCCCATGAAGCAAGGCTGGATGGGGGTTGCCACTGAGGCCATCGATGCTCCTGGGAAGCCAGGGCCTTGCTCCAACCACCTGACAATTATTGCAAATGAACCTACAATTTCTTGAGGATGTTGAGAAAAAAGACCTAAGAGGAGCCTCGGCCCCACACCTTGCAGGTGCTCACAGCTGGGGAGACAGGTCCTGACCGCAGAGTGCATTTCTCTCTGGTAATAGAAGATATTTCCAGCCTAATTGGGATGCCTGACCTGGTCACTAGGAGGAGCCCCAGAGAGCTGATGTAACCAGCCAGTGTGGGTCTCCCTTCCTGAGTGTTAGCTTGCACGGACACCTGGCCAAGGAGCTGTGCAGGCTGCACCCATGTGCCGTGCCCCTTGGTTGGTGTGCACCAACCAAGTTGGTACATCTTGAAGGGAGGGGCTTGGAATTTTCCCGACAGACCTCTGGAGCCTTGGTCTCTGCCCCAAGTGGAGACCTTCAGCAGCTTCAGGCCCACCAGGCCTCCCACTCTTCCCAGACAGCTTTAAGGCTTCACCGACTGTTCTTAAAACTCCTTATTCTTGTTGATCTAGAGACTGAAGGAAAGGGGAGATTTAAATATTTATAAAAATCAGTAGGTAATAATTTGGGTAGGTTCTGCTGGGGGAACATAAACGGTTTGGCATTTTTGAGTTTTAAGTGTAGAGATTGTAGAATGTGGAATTAGCACAGCCCTTCCCAGTTTTCTGGTTTACTTCATCATCTAGGAAAGACCCCCAGAAAGTTTCCAGACTGCTTCCCAGGCCAGTGTGCCTGGACCCACCAGTTCCCACCACTGAGAGGTGTGCCTGCTGGGACCCTCTCCCTCCAGAGCATCCCTGCTCAGGATGTGACTGCCTGCCACTTGATCCAGGAAGCTCCCTCCGAGGTGGGAGCTGCTATTTTTCCTAAATGCAAATTGTTAAATAAACTATTTTGGGCTCTCAAGTACCTTTTGTGGTTTCCTGTGTTTGCGGGGAGAGTAGTGTGGAGACACCGGGCCTGGGGCATCCCATGGTTGCTGCTATGGTGCTCCGTCGTGGCTGCCTATCGGTCTGCCCGCGGCACCCTCCCTCCGGCGGGCGTGGTCCTCCGGCCACCAGGGGCCGCTGCGGCGGCGCTCGGGGCGGGGCCGGGGTGACCACTGAGCGGGCCGCGTGCGCTGACCCCTGGGCCACGTTCCAGGCCGGGCTCAGCCCCGCGCGGGCGCGGTCGTTGCTGTGGGCGGCCGGGGCCAGCCCGGCCCGCGCCGTCCCCGGCCAGCGCCCGGCGCGGTGGGTGGGCCCTCGGGCGCCGGCAGGGCCTGCGGGGAGCGGCGGGCGCAGGTGAGCCCGGGCGACCCGGCCCGTCGGCCCCACTTGGCCCGGGTGGGGCGGGAGGGCTGGTGTCGCCGCGGCACCCGGAGGTGGGCCCAGGGGCGGGGACAGGCTTCCCCAGCCCCGGGAGGAAGCGCGGACCAGCCCCTCCTGGATGTGTCCCTGGCTGTCACCAGCAGCACCACGGGCATCCTGCAGGACAGCAGGCCCGCCTCCCTGGGGAGACCCTGGGACCCCTAACAGCAAGGTTTCTGGGATTTCCTCCAGGCCTTGGTGACTCCAACCATGCAGGACTGCCCTCCCCAGAAGGACCACCCCAGGCCAAAGGGGGGCCTCCCAGTTTCTCTCCTCTGCTCCCCGTGACCTCCGACTGTGTCCCTGACACCTGAGTTGGTGGCAACTTAGGGAGGAGCTCTCTCAGAGGGCCAGGCTGCTTGGGTGAGGGCTGCCGCACCATGCCGACCAAGGCGACGTGCCTGCGTCACACAGAGGCTCCTGGGCAGCTGGAAGCCAGAATGCTCAAGGGTCGGCTTCCCGGAGCAAACAAAGACCTCCTCCCAATCCCTGGGACCCTGCCCACTCCCCACTGCCAGGACCCTGAGAAGAACCCCGTGCCTTCTTTCAGTGATCCGGCAAAAATCGGCAGTGAGAACCCCCAAGCCCGGGCAAAACCCACCACCCCTCAGCCCCCCACGAGGCCCAGGCTAGAGCGGACCCTGTCCCTAGATGATAAGGGCTGGAGAAGGAGGCGTTTTCCACGGAGCCAGGAGGACCTGGCCACCCAGGGTGGGGCCAGCCCCTACAAGGGCTCTGAGCAGGACATGGCCCCCCAGGCCCCGGCCCACAGTTGCTCCCCACCCTGCCTGAGCACATCTTTGCAGGAGATCCCCAAGCCCCACAGGGCTGTGGGCAGCGAGGGTGGGAGCCCCTCTTCATGGGGTAACTGTCTCTCTGGAATGATCAGCACCTCCCTGGAGTTGCTGCACAGGGAGGCTGCCCCAGCTGGGAACTCCCCGAGGCTAGCCATCCTGTGTCCCCCTCGCCCGCCACCCACCCCGGATCTGAACGTGGCCTCCAACTCCCCAAGGATGGCAAACAAGGTTGACTCCGAGCATGCCGACCACAAGCACCACGCACAGCCCAGGCTGGTACGGGCCCACAGCAGCCTGGGCCCCAGCCGGCCACGGAGCCCCCTGGCCTGTGACACCCACTCCCTTCATTCGGCCAAGTCTTCCTTCAGCCTCCTGGCGCCCATCCGCACCAAGGACGTCCGGAGCAGGTAAGGCTGCTGGGAGGGCAGTCTCGCCATGGCCTGTTTTGGTGCTGGTGAGCAGGCTGTGCAAGCATTCTCTTAAGGAATACCTCACGTGCAGGCAGAGAAGAGGGCAGATCTCCCTTCAGCAGCCATCTCCCATGTGATGCCAGGTGTGCGTCCTAGACACGCTGCCTCTCTGCCTCTGGGCCTCTCCTCCAGGACTTTCCTGCCTGATCACTGCACTGAGGCAGGGTGCTCTTGTAAAAGATGGCGCCCCCATGCTCCATGCCTATGCTGGCTGGCTTGCATTTTGTGCTGGTGGTCCTCCACGTGGAAGGTGGCCTCCTTCTGTTCTGCCTTGAGTGTTTTTCTGTTTAACCACTGTGTGTGAGGGACATTGGGCAGCCATAGGCTGCCTGCAGTCCCCTGCCCTGGGGGGCTCTGGGCACAGGCTGGCATTTCAGCAGGACAGTTAGCAGAACCCACAGGCTGTAGGCAAGGAAAGGCTCTGCCTCCCAGGGGAGCAGCAGCCTGGTGATGCCTGGAACCACAGGGACTCCTGTGCTCTGCTTCAAGACCTGCTCAGCGCTTGTGCTCCAGCCCTGCTCTGTCCCCACAGCTGAGTGGAGATGTCACACCCTGGAGGAGGCATAGGCCCTTGGTTCCTGTGTGTGGCTCTCTGTGATGTTACATAGAGTTTCGTAGCTTGAAAAGAGGCTAGTGCCACCCCAATGTCCTCCTGTCTGCCTGACTCCTATCGTAACCCTAACCAAGGGCCCACAGACGACTTGGGCTCAGCCTGTCAAAACCCATGGCCTCCTCTCCTGAGCCTGGTCTTGTCCTAGGACCTGGGTCTCTGGTCCTGAGGGCTGCCTGCCCTCAGTATTCCGGTGCCATGCTGCTGGAGCACTGGGGTGGAGGGACTGTGAGCAGGCAGAGCAGGAAGTGCTTCCTGCAGGGTTCCCGGTTCTGGAGCAGAAGTCCAGAACAAGGTCCCTTTGAAGGGACCCCTTCCTCCCAGGGCTCCCAGGGCCTCAGGGGCAGCTGGCTGATGGCTGCCTCCCTCCAATCTACCTGTGTCTTCAGGTGGCCACTCAAGGACATCAAGTCCAGGGCCCACCCTAAATACAGTATGAGAGGGGGCAAGGGCGAAGTGCAGCTAGGGCACAGTGGTGGACTGGGACCTGGGGTGTGAGGGAGCAGCCAGTGGCAGGGCTAGCCCAGACCCAGGAAGAAGCACACTCCAGCCCCACCCTCCCCCATCTCAGGCCCACTGCTCGCCTGGGGCTTGTCTCTGTAGCAGGATCAGAGAGGACTAAGATGAAGGGAAAGTGGCCTCAGAAGAGGCAGGCCATGCCCTTGAAGAGCGTGAGAAGCCTGCAGTGTCCATGAACAAGGGCTCTGAAGAGTCCACCTTTGCTAGTGCTGAAGCTCCACAGGCACCAGGGGTGCCAAGGCCCCAAGAGCTGAACCAGCTTTTGTGTCCTGGTGTCTCTGGGGCTGGCATGGCAGACTTGGAGCCTGCTGGGCACCCCCAAGGTGGGAAGGAAGTTAAGTCATGGGATTACAGGGATTTGAGAGACAGAGCAGTCAGATGCAGTGTGGATGCAGCCTGGAAACTGATTGGAAACAGCATGGCTGGCCGTGCCAGATGGTTGAGCAGGTCAGGCCTCGGCAGAAATGGTAGAGCAGGCACAGCCTCCCTGTCCATGGAGATGGGCCCTCCAGATTGTGGAGAAGAGTGGCCTGTGACTAAGGGGACAGTAGCAGGGACCAGGTAGAGAGGAACTGGATTCTCGCCTCCCATTGTGAAAGACATGTCCAGACACTTTGTGGAGGGACACGTGTGTGTCTAGCCACTGCCTGTCCTACCAGTAGCAGGCAGAGACCAGATTACATATCTAAATGGCTAGAAGAAAATCAGAACTTGCAATACTTCACAGTGATGCCCATCCCCTGAAGTCCAGGTTCCATGTCTGTGTGATGGTTTTCAAGGCACGTGTGGCCCTGGAGACTTTTGCACCATGTGGCAGAGCCAGCAGCTGTGACCGACGGGTGGTCCACAGAGCTGCACACGCCTGGTGTCTTTACTGGCAGTGTTGCAGACCCTGTGGCAGGAGAGGCAAGGGGCACCCGCAGTAGGGTCAGCGGCTTGCCGCTATTTCCTGCGGCCCCGCAGCGCTGTGACGTCCATCCCGTTGCAGTTGGGTGGTCGAGATGGGCTCCTCTGCCTTCCTGTCCTAACCCGTCCCACTGTGTTGACCTGAGGAGGAGTGGAGAGCCAGGCCCCTCCCTGAAATACATTATGTCCACCCAACCCTATTCTCAGCACAGAGTTTGGCTTTGCTTCTGTGACTTCCCAGAACCTTACCTACCAAAACAGCCCAAAGTGATGTCCCCATCCTCAAGGAGGGAGCTGTGTGGCTAGCAGCAGGCACAGCTCACTCTCTTGGAATAGGCAGGTTCTCATGCGTGCTCTGGCTCAGGGAACCCCGACTCAAGGGGAGATGGTGCCGACATTCTGTGGGGCTCGGTGTTGCCCCTCTGGGCCCAGGCAGCCCTGCTGCTGGCCTCAAGTCTCGGGGACTGGGAGCCCAGAGAGCATGTCCCTACGGCCACTCCTCCTGGCTGGGCACTGAAGCATTCTGCCTCTTCTCTGCAGGAGCTACCTGGAGGGGAGTCTGCTGGCCAGTGGGGCCCTGCTAGGGGCAGATGAGCTGGCCCAGTACTTCCCAGACCGGAACATGGCCCTCTTTGTGGCCACCTGGAACATGCAGGGCCAGAAGGTAAGAGTGCAGGGTGGCGCCTGAGCAGACAGAACTGCTTCCTGCGTGGCTCTGCTCTTGGGAGCTGAGGCCCGATGCCCCATCGCCAGCCCCAGCAGAGGTGTGCAGGTAGATGCAGGGAAAGCACTGTTCCCTTGAGAGGGCCCCCAGTGCCTACCTGCATCTCCCTGGCCACCAGCTCCATGAGGGGCCAGACAACCGACCTGGCCAAGGTTGACTATACCTGAGGGGTAGGGAGGCCTAGTGGCAAGCAACACAGACTAGATGCCAGATGCCCGTCAAGCACACAGGGGGTCACAGACACAGCCTTGGTCAGTGGGGAGATGGTGATGGACAAGCTTGTGCTCGTGCTCAGGGAGGGAGACTGAGGCAGAGCAGCCTGCCTAGACATGAGGCCTCTAGGGTGTCAAGGCTCCATGGGACGTGGAAACCACACCTCGGTATCAGCTGCAGTAGCCTCAGTTCCCTCGTTCAGAAGGGGTGCCCTGCAGCCACCACTGGGTAGTGGCACAGGTGCTCCATGGCTTCTGCCCAGGCCAGAGGAGCCAGTGGCCTTGATGTAATACTGTCTTGTGCTCCTCTCCATAGGAGCTCCCGCCAAGCCTGGATGAGTTCCTGCTGCCCACCGAGGCCGACTACACCCAGGACTTGTATGTCATTGGGGTGCAGGAGGGCTGCTCTGACAGGTAGGCACCGGCTTGGGTCCCCTCCAAGCCCCTCGGGCCCAGCAGTATCTTCTGTGGACAGCAGTGCTAAGACAGGCCTGAGTCTGAAGCTGTGGGCCAGAGGCCCCATGTGCTAATCTCCATGCCAGGCTGGACATGCAAGTCGGTTTCTTTACAGATACTGATGCAGATAATTTGAGATAGGCAGTTTTCATTTTTTTGTAAACCAATAGTTGATTTACAAGGCTGTAAAGGTAGCAAGGAACAGTGCTGGATTTTTTTTAGGCCACTTTGGCCCTCCGCAGGCTCTTTGTTGACCCAAAGGGCATCACTGGCCGTCCTGACACAGGATGTAGCCTGTGGGCATCCCAGTGAGTTCCTGGGACCTGTTTGGCAGGTACCGTGGGGAGTGGGCACCACGCACTTTAAGGGAGACCCCTGCCCTGCGAGCCCAGCCAAGCAGAGGGTGGGACAGAGGTGCTCGTGAGGGTCCCACAGGGATCTAGAACAGAGGCAGGCTGTTCGAATGGGACTTGGCCTCAGCCCCAGGAGGTGGCCTTCCTTTTGCCCGTCCACCATTCTCAGTGCAAGAAGATGGAGCTCAGTCCTGGGGAATCCCCAGGAGTCCTTTTGGGGGCTTTCCAGCTGTGCTCCCCCCACCCCAGCCACCTACTTCTTCCCCACAGGCGGGAGTGGGAGACACGCCTTCAGGAGACACTGGGCCCCCGCTACGTGCTGCTGTCCTCGGCAGCCCACGGGGTTCTGTACGTGTCCTTGTTCATCCGCAGGGACCTCATCTGGTTCTGCTCAGGTAGGCACCATGTCTCACAGCCCCAGGTGCACTCAGAGGATGGTGGTTCCACACAGGGCCCGTTCTCAGGCAGATGTACTAGTCCTCTGGGACTCGGCCCTGGAGACTGCTGCGGGACACGCAGGCACAGGAATGCACACAGGCACAGGTGGCGTGGGGCCTTTGCGCAGGTTCACTGAGGCTGTTCACCCCACCCCTCACAGAGGTGGAGTGCTCCACGGTGACGACGCGCATCGTGTCCCAGATCAAGACCAAGGGGGCCCTGGGCGTCAGCTTCACCTTCTTTGGCACCTCCTTCCTCTTCATCACATCCCACTTCACCTGTGAGTCGCTGTCAGCCAAGGCCCTGGTTCCCAGAGTCACTCTGCCTTGATAGGACCTGCTGCTCAGGACAGCCACTGAGGCAGAGCTGTCCAGAGCCTCACAGCAGATGGCAGGGTGGGGTGGCCAGGCAAGTCCCTTGGACGTGTGTCTAGAAACCCATGTCCCCACCCATTTCCGTCCTCACAGCTGGTGATGGGAAGGTGGCGGAGCGCCTGCTGGACTACACCAGAACCATCCAAGCCCTGGCTCTGCCTAGGAACGTACCAGACACCAACCCCTACCGTTCCAGTGCAGGTGAGCTGTGCTTGGCAGGTGTCTCGGGCATCTCCTCGCTTGTTCTCTGCATGGTTTAGCAGGAACTGTTTAGGGGTTTGAGAGTCAAGGTCAGGAAATCGCAGGAAGTCACTTGGTGCTGCTGCACAGATGGTGCGTGGACCTGTGAGACCCCCAAGTCCAGCTGGGCCACTCTTGCTCACCTGCTAGCCGGGGTCTGCATCGTTGCCACCTCCCTCCAGGGCAGTGAGGGTCTGAGACAGTGGCCAGTCCGCTATGAGGGTCACTGCTTAGGTGGCTTCTGGCTTGTCTACAGCTGTCCAAATCTGGACAAGCCAGAAGACCTTACTGCCTGCCTCCCCCACTCCCACCAGCTGTCCTGTAATTCTTGGGGGAGGGCACCCAGGTGGAGAAGCTCCATTGCTCGGCCCGGGGTTTGTGCATCTGTCGCTGTGGCCACAGAAGGGGAGACCAGCATGGATGCACTTTTCCCTGTACCCAGCGGATGTCACCACCCGGTTCGATGAGGTGTTCTGGTTTGGAGACTTTAACTTCCGCCTGAGTGGTGGACGCACGGCTGTGGAGGCCATCCTGAAGCAGGGCCTGGATGTGGATGTGCCGGCACTGCTGCAGCATGACCAGCTCATCCAGGAGATGAAGAAAGGTGAGCAGCCTGGGGCTGGCCAGCACGTGTGGGCTTGTGCTGATCTGAGCTAGCCTGTGTTGCAGGGTCCATCTTCAAGGGCTTTCAGGAGCCGGACATCCACTTCCTCCCATCATACAAGTTTGACATTGGGAAGGACACCTATGACAGCACCTCCAAACAGAGGACCCCCTCATACACGGTAGGCACCCAGGCCAGCCTCTACCTCCACAGGATGTCCTCAGGAGAATGACCTCTGCCTTGCTCAGGCTGGCACTCAGGAGCCCTCTCATGCACACCACAGCCTGCCAGGCCAGTGACCCAACCTCAGAGTCTGTTTTGACTGATGGTGCCCTCCTCCAAAGGTGCTGCAAAGCACAGGCAAGCTGGCCCTCAGACACGCTCCGAGTGCCAGGACAGCCTATGCCCCATACTCTCCCAGGCCACAGCTTGTTCTGCAGCCAGGGATCTGGAGGGAAGGAGGAGAGACTCCTGTACAACTTGGCTCCCTGCCAGACCTGAGATCCAGTACTGGGGCAGCTGTGGGGGCAAGGCAGCGCCCGACGGCTCCTAGAGGGCCAGGAGGAAGCAGGCACCACCCCATAGGTCTCTAGAACCCCAGCAGTAAAGCGCTTGAGGGTCATGGCTGGAGGGTTGCTATGGGACACAGCTGGGCAGAGGCAGGCAGGCCAGGTCTGCAGCAGAATGGCACCTCATCAGTGCTCCTGCTTCTGCCGTCTCTTCTGAAGGACCGGGTCTTGTACAGAAGCCGCCATAAGGGCGACATCTGTCCTGTGAAGTACTCTTCCTGCCCTGGGATTAAGACATCTGACCACCGCCCTGTCTATGGCCTTTTCCGGGTGAAAGTGAGGCCTGGCCGAGACAAGTGAGTGTCCCCTGTGCCCGGCTCCCTCCCAGGCTCTGGCTGTGGCTTGGGCTGGGCAGGTGCAGTAAGGTGCGTTGCAACAGGCAAGGTGGGTGGGGTGCTGGCAGCCCCTGGGGTCCAATGTGAAGTTGCTGTCTAGGGAGCTGCTCCCAGTATCCTCAGGGTTGCCCAAGGAGGCTTGTCCTGTGACCTCAGGACCAAGGAAAGGGAGGAGGAGGCTTTAGGAGTCAAGTCTTCCAGATTGGCTGCTGTCTCTCCCAGTGGGCCCCAGGGAGAAGCAGAGCCAGCCCTGAAGGGCAGTGTGGCTGGCGGCCTGGTGCTTGGAGGCCGTAACCCTCAGGTAGCCCTGGGGCTCCATCCAGGGGGCACCCTGGTCCAGGACGGCGCCTGGGCTAGGGAGCTGAGGCATTCCTAACACTGCTTCTCCCTCACAGCATTCCACTAGCTGCTGGCAAGTTTGACCGAGAACTGTACTTGATAGGAATTAAAAGACGGATTTCAAAAGAAATTCAGAAGCAGCAAGCAATAAAGAATCAGAACTCCAGTGCCATCTGCACCATTTCCTGAAGTTATTAGAGGAGGACCTTTGACCTAGAGCGGCTGGAGAAGACTGCAGTGTGTGCTCCTGACACCTGTCATTCATTCTGGGGTCTTGAGGCACTGCTACTAGGGCTGCCCTACTTTCTCACCAAGAAACCCTCAGGCCAGACTGTGCATCCTGGGAAGAAAGCTGCCTTCTTGTACCTGGGCGAGCCTGTACTTAAGACTTGTCCCCACAGGCACCTGGGGGGCTTCTCAGGGTATTGAAACTCCCATGCTCTGGAGTGTGGCAGAGGACCTGCCTAGTGCCACAGCCTCTCCCTCCATTCCTTCATTTGCGGCTCCACACCCAGAGCCAGTTTCTATGTCCCACACAAGCTGGGCCCTTCCTCTCCACACAGGTGTATGGGGGTCAGGCCCTGGGTCTGCCCTACAGCATGCTGAGGCCATGTTGGGATCATGACAGTTGCCCTCTCCCAGGCCTTGAGCCCTCTCTTCCTTGGGCTGAGGCCCATTTGCTGATCCTATCTCCCCCACCCCCAGATGAGTGAGGGCCACCTCCCCTCCCTCCAGAGGCCAAGCCCAGCTATGTGCTGCCTCCGTTTTAGTGATCAGCAGACCATCTGCTTTTGTGACATCAGCCACAGGGTGGTGTTGACAGAGGTGGCACTTCCTGCCCTGGACACTTAGGTTGGGCAGGGAAGCCTAGCTGGGGACTCCGTTCCTTAAAGAGGGCTTTGACCACATCATTGCTCTTTAAGTCTTATATTCTTGACAAGATATAGCCTTGAATGTACAGAGATCTAGGGACATCCACTCTAGTCTTTAAATTATTTATTTTTCCATATTTATATTTTTAAATAAATGCATATATAAAATCTTAAAAACTCTTTGGCCCAAAACTGAATGTTGGAAAGAAAGTCTGTGTGCACACCCTATTCTTACAGTGTTCTTGTTTTAAAAGGCCATGGAACACAAAGGCAGGAAATTGACTCGGCTCGCAACTGCTGACAGTCTTGTCCCGGTCCCTGCTGAGCATTCCTCCTGCAGGCCAGAGGCAACGCAAGGGGAAGACTCGGGTGGACTGAGCTGAAGCCACGAGCAATCCCAGCGAACACTAAGACTTCTATTAATACCAGCTTCCAAAATATGGAATATAAACTTTAAAGCAACTCACCAATGTTTCTGATAAAGCGGGAAAGCGCCCACCATTCCACTTCAATAAAAACTCAATGGTCTGCATGTGTATTTTGCTCAAATGAATCTCAAGTTCCAAATCAATGAACTGAAATTTCTGTTAGTAAGATTCCTGTGGAGCCAGCCTTGGAAGGAGGAAGGTTTTATAGGTTCTTTCTCAGGCCATTTCTGCCACTGGTGCCTCTGTCTTAGTCTGGCCTGAGTTGGAGAGTGCTGAGCCTAACAAGGTCAGAGGTCAAGAGCATACTGATGGACTTGATACATTTAGATGAACGTTTCACATGGCAAATTAGTCTAATAAAAAAATCAAATTAATATAAATGAAGTTGGTGAATTATGGAAAATAGGCTTCATAAAGAACCAAGTAAGGACTAGGCATGATGGTGGTTTTTAAAATGGCTCTTGTTCTCTCAAATACACACTGTCCTTCAGCAAGAGTCCAGGTGTAGCCAGCCCCTGTCTGGCTACCAGAGTTCTCAAGAGTTCAGGACCAACTACACAACCTACCTCATGAAGTGCCCATGAAGGTGACTTTGAGGTGCAAGTTAGTGGCAAAGGGAAGATGAACAGAAAAGGGGTATGGCCAGGGAGGCTGGGAGGAGGGAATGGGAAGGACCGTGATGTGGGGCACAGACCCTGAGAAGAGCAGCCTAGTGGGTATGTGGTTAGGCTCCCAGGGTGCGGGGATTGCTCAGCAGTTGTTGAGGACCTAGGCCAGCACCCCTGCTCTGCCCCAGGTGCTCAGGGCACCTGCAGTGGCATCCTTCCAGCGAGAACAGTCACCTGAGGCACACTGGGACATCCCCAGGCTCCAGTCCCAGCAGACTGCGTTCCCACCAGCAGGCACCAAGCAGACCCTTCCACTGGACGCCCAGGGCGAAGGTTCCAGGTGTCCAGAGTGCAGTGACTACAGGAAAAGAATTCAAAAACAAGCACACTCAGAAGCCAATTCACAAGCATGCCCAGAAGCCCAACTCCCTTGAGACGTGCAGCCCCTCTATCTGCACTAAGAAAGGGCCACGCTTCCTGGCTCTGCAGACCTGGGGACTGCTCCCATCCGTGCAGCAGCACACTGCAATGCCATCCCCCTCCCCTCTGCTGCCACCATCAGTTACCACCGGCCCTCAAGTACAAGCAGCCCCAGCCCTGCACTCACTGATACCCTGGGGCAAGAGGCTTTGAGACACTGGGTTGGACTGGGTGATTCCTCCTAGAGCAGGTTACCAAGGGCCTTTCCCAGCACCCTTGTGCTAGAGGGTGAGGGAGAGCAGAAGGATAAGAGACAGTCACCATCTTATTAGCAGAAACGGGCTCAACTGCTTCTGCTCTGTTCAGTCAGCGTGCCCTTCAATGCCTGCCCTCCAGCTTGGGGGACAAAGGTCATGTTCATTCCCAGCCGGCAAGTTCCAACCTCAAGGGTGTTGTGACTGCTGCTCCCTCGGGTTTCAAAGTCCTGGTGTTCACACTGTTCACGAACCACACACATCTCCACTGAGTTCACACCCAAGGCAACTCACATGGAGACACCTCCCTGCAGCTGGGGTCCCTGAAGATCCTGGAGGGTCTCTACCGAAAGAGCCGGTAAGTTCGCGGCAGTCGCCCATCTCTGCTGGCCAACGCTGCCTGGATGTGCTCGTAAGTGGGCAGGTTGGTCAGATCCCCCAGGGCGGCCACAGCAGGCTTCCCACGCAGCATCTTAGACGCAACCCTCCTGACATCTTCTGGCTTCACATTGCCTGGTGTAGAGTGAGCGAGGATGTCAGGCAAGCACAAGCAGCTCCCCACAAAGCCACCACCACCATATGGCTGAGGGGCTCTCTGCTCCCAGCACCTGGGGGGGGGGGCTGCTGAGGGCTCCAGAGGGTCCAACAGCAGCAGGGTAGACAAGGGCAAGAAGGTCAAAATGACAGTGCAAGCTTTTCTTAGCAAATGGGAAATGTCGCGATGGCATGCCTACTTCAACAGAGGTTGCTGTTCCCAGAATAAGGACTGCCTATCTAGTGGGCACATCTGCAAGGGGTCCAAGGAGGAGGTTGCACTCCTCGGGGCTGCACCTCTGCAGGAGCCACCCTCGAAGAGGGGCCAGAAGCCACCAAGACCCATGTGAAGAACACCACTGCCCAGGAACACACCAAGCAGGCAGCCTGTCTGTCTACAGAAGACAAGACCCGAGACCACATCAGCACACTCGAGGATGGTCCTAAAGAAAGGCAGGGCAGGTGCTTCTCCCCAGCAGGAGGCCAACCCCAGGAGGACAAGATGGCAGTCCCCTTGGGACAGGTGATGCCAGCAGGTAATGCTCGGTCAGCGTGCCCTTCACTGCCTGCCTGCCTGCCTTCCAGCATGGGGGACTAAGGTCATGTTCATTCCCAGCTGGCAAGTTCCAACCTCAAGGGTGTTGTGACTGCTGCTCCCTCGGGTTTCAAAGTCCTGGTGTTCACACTGCTCACGAACCACACACATCTCCACTGAGTTCACACCCAAGGCAACTCACATGGAGACACGTCCCTGCAGCAAGACACCTCCCACCTAACAAGCACTCTGTGCCAGGCTTTAGCTGACCCCAGAAAAGCCCCCGCAAATAAAATGTGTGCTGAGGCATCTGCCAGACCCTCAAGGGCAGGTGCTGACCCAAGGCACTGCTGCTACACAATGTACTGCTCCCCTGGCACTTTTCAGCCACTGGTCCTCCTTGAAAACTCACGTTGACAACCACCCCTTTCAGGCTAGGTCAGGTGCTGAAGTGCCAGCTGACACAGGGTGATACTAGAAGCAAATATGCACCCCAGCCCTTTGACTCCCTGCCAAAGTCACCTGGCAAGGACCAGGCCCGTGGGCAGGGCAGCCATGTCCACAAGGGGCACCCAACTATCCCTCTATAGTGGGGCATAGCCTCATCTGAGTTCAGCCTAGGCTGTGGAAGCTACTGGCTAAGAGCGTGTACTCACAGATGAGCGTGCACAGCTCATGGGGCAGCTTTCTGGAGCGAGTGGCCAGTACCTGCCTCCCCACGTCCTCAAAGATGACAGGCCTGGACTCCAGGTTCATCATGAGCATCGACATCAGCTGTGTCTTGGCCCGCTCCAGCTCCACCTGAGGGTCATATGCTATTACTCAGTTACCCACCTGATCACCAGTAGTCGCCACAAACTGGAAGAGGAACTGGTGAGAATGTGTCCCAGCACAAAGGTCTTCCCTGTATGCAGTAATGAATACAAGAGACAGAGGGATGTCTGGGCCTGAGTCACCAGCACACTCAGCCAGGCTCAGCCACCAAGTTCTCTGGGCAGGAGCTGCACCTGAGAAAGCCTCTGCCATGCTCATGATGGAGAGAAGTGTGCCCTTGATTCTCCTTCATCTCTTGCCCAAATCGCAGCATGTGGGGAACACAAAATACCCAATTAGGGCCCCAAAGCTGGCATACAACAAGAGTAGGAGGAAAATGAGAAAACGCAAAATACGTCCTGGGCGCACTCTCCCGCATGGGGTCCAAGAAGCCCTGATTAGACGTGAACTTAAATTCTGGCTCTAGAGGATCAGTTCCATGGAGGAACAGGTCAGAGTGGCAAGAAGTTGATGTGCGAATGGGCCTGGGAGCCACCATGCTCCAAGAAACACAGTAACACAGAGGGCTGCTATAAGCCGTCTTAACTAAAATAATTCCTCATTAACACAGGTATTTTCAGTTTTCACAACTTCAAGCAAATAACACCATAAATTTATGTCAAATTGACTTCACCTAGGTGGAAAAGTATTTTTTGAGATACAAATGAAAATGAAGAGTGCTGACCTGCAAGCATATTATGTCTGAAATAATGCTTATTTTCTGACTTAAAAATGCATGTGTGGGCACAGTAAGAGAGAAAGCCTGAAGGCCAGGCTGTGCTTCAGGACGCTCAGAGGCAGGCACAACGTCCAGTGCTATGCGGGTATGGACTGGTGACATGGCAGGCTTCCCCACCTGGGCACAAATTGGCTTATTTGGTCCAAAAAGCAACTAGGCTTCCAAACATCAAGGTGAGATATCAAAAATTAAACTAAACAAAATCAGTGGATAAGCTGGGCACTGCAACACCTGACCTCCCAGCAACTCAAGCAGCTGAAGCAGGAGGATTACAAGCTCAAGGCCAGCCTGGGCAACTGAGTGAGACCCTATTTCAAAATAAGAAAGGGCTAGGGGTGCAGCTCGGTGAAAGAGCACCCCTGAATTCAATCTCCAATATCCCCGCAGAAGGCAACAGAAACTTATGTTCAGACATAAATAGCTGGAAAAGGGGCACCCATCTGATATGGCACTGCTTGAATTCACCACCATTCCCTGGGACAGCTGAGGAGTATGCAGACTCCCCTCAGGACCGGCCAGGAGGCCCTGGAGTGGAGCCAGCCAGCACAAGCCCCACTGCTGGCTGCTCCTCCACGTGGCTCTCTCCCCATCTGATGGCAGGTAAAGATTGGAAATGGCTCCAGGCTTACTCACTGCATCCACAGCTCCGCCCATCAAAATAAATTCCTTTGTGATAATTTCTACCATTTCCCGAACCTACAAAGAGAAGGAGATGAGGGTGCACATCAGCCTGCTGACCCCACAAGACCCTGGTCTGCGGGCTGCTGGCTATGCCTCACCTGTCTTGGGTCGGCGCTAGCATGAATGCACAAGAGGCCAGTGTCTTCGTAGCTATGATGGTAGGAGGTCGCATTGTACATCCAGTGGTGCCTGAGGGAACATGGGGTGGCTGGGCAAAGGTGTATGGCCAGTGCCAGGCCACGGGAAACTGGTCCAGACACATGGCAGCCTGAGAACAGCCCTGTCCACTGAAGGCCACCAACCTGTTGAGCACGTTGAGGTAGAGCCTGGAGAACATGCCCTTGCCTGGCCCACCAGCTGAGAAGGAGCCCCCTCCTCCCATCATCATGTTCAGCACAGCGAAAGGGATAAAATCTTCCTCCTACAAGGACGGGGACAGTGTTTAGGCCAGGGCAGAGTTGCCTCCTCGGTTATGCTGCCTGACCCAGGCCTGGACTCACCAGGAAGGAGCAGCTCTCAAGCCCCACCATGATGTGTGTGAGCTCTGGGATAGGGGTTGGGCCAAGGCTGACGTTGGACATGTCTCTCTCTAGCTGTAATCAAGAGCAAACGAGTGTTATGCAGAAATCCAGTGAAGACATGGCAGTGAGTACACGCTGTGCTCAAATGTCCTGAGGCTCAACTGAGACCTGATGAACTCCTTCAAAAATAGGATGTGTTTGTTCTGTCGTGGGACTACACGTACACTAAAGTAAGAGTGTAAATACAAACACCATGGGGCAGGATGCATACCTGTGATCCCAGCCTCAGCAATTTAGTAAGACCCTATATCAAAAAGGACTAGGGAAAGCCAGATGCAGTGGCACAGGCCTATAATCCCAGCAGCTCAGGAAGCTGTGGCAGGAGGATGGCAAGGTCAAAGCCAACCTCAGCAAAAGCAAGGTGCTAAGGAACTCAATGAAACCCTGTCTCTAAATAAAACACAAAATAGGGATGTGGATGTGGTCCAGTGGCTGAGTGGCCCTCAGTTCAAACCCTGGTACCCTTCCCCCCAAAAAAGGGCTGGGGATGGAGGTCAGTGGAAGAGCACCCCTGGGTTTAATCCCCTGTAAAAAAAACAAACAAACCCACAATACACCAGAAGCACATGCCAGAGAAATGCAAAGTGCAAGATCCCCAGAGTTCCCCTCACTACCTTGACAATCCCCCCGGTGTACTGCGCTACAGATCTGTCCACCTCCACAGCCCCAGCACTCCCCCAGGCTGGCTGGGCTCTAAGCAGGTACTTTTCAGCACATTCCACCAAATGCTCATGCTCGATGCCCACTCCAGCCAGAACCATGCGGTCAGGGGTGTAGTAGTTCCTCAGGTAAGAATGGAGCACTTCCCGGTCAATCTTGGCTATGTTTTCTGAAGGGCAGAAACGGTGGAGGCCCACAGTGTTCCCCCTGTATGCAGCCTGAGAGGGGGACGAAGGGAAACAGACACACAGAGAATGTAGGCAGTTCCTGCTCAACCTCTGGAAAACCCAATGCAGGCTGGGCAGTTCAGCTGCAGTCTGGCAGCAGCAGCTCACAAAAAGAGCAAAATAGGAGGGTCATTCTACAGACAAAAATAGTAAAGGTTTTGTAACTGTTGGAAGTGGAAGATGCAAACATCACACTGCAGGTTCAGACATCAGGACTGTCCTGTAGGAGGTTGGGTCTGAAGCTCCACAGTAGAGTGCTTGCCTAGCACAAGCCCTGAGTCCAATCCCCAGCACCACAAAACAATTAAAGACCATGTCTCAACTGTTCCATAACCTGTGAGGACAACAGCAGGGACCTCCCACCCACCCACGTGTGAGAAGCCCCCATGAGAATACGGGCACGTGTGGGTTCATGTTTTACTTCATGAATCATCTCAGTGAGAAGTGGTTCAGGGTCAGGTCGCATGTTCAGGTCCTCCAGCTCAAACTGGACAGCCATCCGTGTCATCTCTATTTCTTCATCTGCAAGGGAACCCAAAGACAAAGTTCAGTCTGCTCGGCGGCACGTGCCCCAAGCAGCAGAGTGGGGCAGAGGTTCTGTGTTGGTGGCACAGTGGTGCCTCTGCCTCCATCAAGGGGCAGCCCGAGGGTACCCAAGTGAGTGAAGGGAAGGCCAGGCAAACAGAAAGCAGAAACCAGGACCTCTTGTCCCCTCTGCCATGAAGCAATCACTTGAATATGATCCACACCTCTGCTGCCTCACCTGTAAAAGGCCCTGAAGACACCTGACCTGAGTGTCAAGGCACAGCTGTAAGGACACCAGGCCCAGCACAAAGGCACTTAGGAAACAGACATAGACCCAGGTCAGGGTGCCATTCCATCAGCTGCCACGGTCAAGAGGATCTTAGGGCAGGACCCTGGCCTCAGGGCACTGAGTCCCGCTGCTGACACAGCACCTGCCAGATCCCTAGGACAACCTGCATCCCTCCCTGCTGGAACTTCAGGTCCTGCAAGTCCATCTGCAAGGCCAAGGACAATGGTGGCCACCATGAAAAATTCTGATAGTGTGCCAGTCAAGGTGTTTAAGGGTAAGTTTGAAGAGCATTTCTTTTCTCTTTTGGTGCTGAGGATTAAACCCATGGTTACTTTGCCACTGAGTCACATCCCCAGCCCTTTTGTTATTTAGAGACAGGGTCTCACTAAGTTGCTAAGGGTCTTGTTAAGTTGCCCAGGCTAACCTAAACTTGCAATCCTTCTGCCTCAGCCTCCCAAGTCACTGCACATGACTTGAACATTTCTGAAATTTCACTAAAAATCTCAAAGGGCCTAGAGAGATGAGTCAAAGCACTAAGCCCTAAGATGCCAAAGATTTTTCTTTCTTTCTTTTTTTGGTACCAGGGATTGAACTCAAGGGCACTGAATCACTGAGCCTCACCCCCAGCCTTATTTCGTATTTTATGTAGAGACAGGGTCTCATTGAATTTCTTAGTGCCTCGCCATTGCTGAGGTTGGCTTTGAACTTGCAATCCTTTCTCAGCCTCCTGAGCTGCTGGGATTACAGGTGTGTGCCATGGTACCCAGTGCCAAGGATTTTTTTCCTCTTCATTTTGGTGCTGGGAATTGAATCCAGGGCCTTGTGCATGCAAAGCACACACTCTGCCAGAGCTACAACCCCAGCCTCACCAGCATCATCCCCAGTGAAACTGTACCAACAATGTGGGGCTGTTCCTCCCAGGTGTGGCCCTTTAACAGTCCCTCTGGCTCCCCACCACCCTGACCACATGCTTACTAGATCCATACCTGTCAGGCGGGGGTGCAGAGTCACCTCAGCCAGCAAGCCAACCACAGTGTCCAGGCCTTTACTGTCAGCAGACACAGCATACATGGTAGTATCTCTGGGAAGACAGCAATGTCAGGTTCTGGGGTCAGGCTCTCAAGCTTTCCTCATCAGCAGGGACTTTCCATCATTTGGTTAAAAACCAACAGAAACTTCCTTTTCCTCTTTTTATATGGTACAGGGGACTGAACCTGGGGCTTCGAGCAAGCGAGGCAAGCACTTGCTCCCAAGCTACACCCAGCCTTTTCTCTTCCCTCTCCCTAGGGCATGGAGTCCAAGCAAGAAGAGCCACAGCGGCAGGCAAGGGAAGCTCTTCAGTAAAGGACACTGTTGAATCAGATGGAGCCAATCCTACCAAGGTTTTTACAAGCCACATTGTCTTGAAAGGAGAAGCGCTTTATCCTATGCTTTCTAAGCCTTACTGAGCAACCCACTGGTCAACATGCGAACGTGCTTCAGCCTCAACAGCTTGGGGACTGAGCCTGTTGTCCAGCTGGACTGTTACTCAGAACAAGGCCCCACACTGAGAAGTGGGCGGTCTGCAGCTCCACTGCCTAAGCTGGAGAGTGGGCTGCATCTGAGTCAGGAAAGGGGCCTGCCTGACCAAGAGAGGATTTACACAGGAAGAGTAGGAAGCTTGAGGCAAAGACATTGGAGGACCTGAACACTAGGCTTCTTCCTTACTAACTGAATTCTTAGTGTTGGTCTTTTATGTAATTTTTTCACATTCAAGTTTAAATAATCAACCATTTTTAATAATCCATGATCTGTCTGCATCACCTCATATGGCCCAGAACTGTCTGAGCATGCTCCACAGCTGGCAGGCAAAGCCCAATCCTCATGTCTCCACACCTATTTTCCGGCTATACAACGAACACAGCTGGTGCCTCGGCTATGCTGAGCTGTGGCATGGCCCTACCTCATCCGTCTAAAAGACCCCTTCAAAAACAATCCCAACGCCTCCTTTCCCATGATTCTTTTCCCCATTCCAGACTGTGTCTGTCACTCTGGGACACCCACCACCCTCAGCTCTTGTGCCCATGCACTGTATGTGGCCCTCTGCTTTATTTGTAAGCATCCCAGGCACAGGGCTGCTCTGACAACAGCCAATACCCTCACTGAAGTGATGGGCAAGTGTTCTTCCGGGTACTGCTTCTCCACGTAAGACATGTCACCTGTGTTCTGCCCCCTTTCTTCACCCAGCTCTGTGTCCTGGCCAGGGCTCCTTTCTCACCACTAATCTCCTTAGCCTCTCTGATGGGAGGGGCTCAGTGAGCCTCTGACCAAGGATGAGAAGCGCAGTTCCACATAGTCACAGAGTAAGTCTCCACATAAAAGACAGTACCTTGAGGTCTGGCAGTCACAGATACCCCCGTGCTTTTCCAAAGTAAGCAGAATTTCATCTTTGTTGTCAAATCGAGCAGTAGACTAGTAAAAGTAAATAAGAAAACTTAAAGAATCTAAATCCCAAAAACAAAATTTTCAAAAAAAAAAAGTAATTTCATTTCCAAAACATACAAATTATCTTTTAAATCTTTTTGTTAGCATTAATTCACTAAGTCATTTATTAAAATAACTTTCCTAAAAAAAGAAAAACTGAAATACCCCTTCCTCAGCAGTCTCAAAAATTCCAAATTGAGTGCTTGAGGGCATAACTCAGTGGTAGAGCACCTGCCCAGCATGCATAATACCCTGGGTTTGATCCTCAGTACACGCCCGCACCCACACATGAAACACCAAACAAATTGAACACTGACCGAAAATGCCAATTTTTCCAAAAAGTGAGCAATTCCGCTAAAATACTTCGCTTCATATCTTGATCCTGAATTAATAAGAACTGGTAACAAAAAGTAAATGGACAGGTTAAATCAGATACTCAAAATAGGAAATCTAAGCAAGACAAACTGTTCAAAGTTGAGACTATGATTTAAGTCAAAACTTCGTGAAGGTAATAAACATGCTCACCATCCTTACAGATAGACACAGTCACACTGTGAAATCCTACACTGAGATGAAAACTTACAAATCACAGAAAGGTCAAAGTTGGGGGGAGGACTATACCCTAAATGTTACCACCCAAAATGGACACTTGGCAGTCATATTTTGGTGAAGTTTTCAGGTTTGTAACATGCTTCCACTCTAAACATGACATGCTAATTACAACCAACAATCAACAAAAGCATGCCACATTAAAATGCCAGAGAACACTTGCAGCACACCATAGTACTTACTTCCTACTGTACAAAACTGTCCAAACTTATTTTGAGATGCCACTTGAAGCCCATTATCCAGCCTGGTAACTTTGGTTTCAAATTTTTCCTGTCCATCGACTGTAGCAAATACAGGCTTGGGTACTCCAGGTAAGGGAGAAGACAGAGGGATGTTGGGATAGGCGCCTCCGCTACTAAACTGTCTGTGTGCAGAGGGTCCAAACCTAGAGGAAAAGCCCAGTTACAACAAACTCAAGGCGGTGCACTTGTGAAGACTGCTTCTGTGCAGTCATGTTCTGTCCACATTAAAAGTCAACATCTCCGTTTCTGAAGATTCATCAAATTATCTTTTAAATCTTTCGTTAGCATTAATTCACTAAGTCATTTACTAAAATAACTTTCCTAAAAAAAAGAAAAACTGAAATACCCCTTCCTCAGCAGTCTCAAAAATTCCAAATTCAGTGCACAAAAGAGTGATCGAGACCCTGGCTCAGTCACAGGGCCGGAGCCCGGGAGGCTGCGCTTTTCGGGTCTTCACGACTACCACCGGGAAACAGGCTTCCAACAGGAAGTCCCTTGAGCTGCAGCTAACCGGGACAGCCTCCTCTTAGTCTAACGGAAGCCGCGGCCCCTACCTGGCCCCGAAGGCCCTGGTAGCACCTACACGGGTTCCCCCTTGGGCTAGTTCCGGCTCGCCAAGCCCGTCCGGTCTTGGCGCCTGCTCACCACCCCCCAAGCCCCAGTTCTCTGTCCCCAAGCCTGCCCCGCGGCATGACGACTCCCCTCTTCGTCTTGCAGCTCAACGGTCACCGAGCGCTCCCTCCCGACCGCCGACGCTTCTGGGGTCAGCGACCGCCCCCGCCTGCCGCCCCGGCATGAACCGCGGGGGAGCCAGGCCCG
>NW_026000052.1:1546289-1555061 GCF_001458135.2 Marmota marmota marmota
AGACAGGCCGCTCTCCTTGTCGCTTTCAGCTGCTGCGTTCTATGAGCGCCGGTCTTGTCTCCCCCAGCTAGACTGTGAGCGCCCCCATGGCGGGGACCTGCACCCGCACTTCTTCGGCATTCGGCCGACATTTATGTGCTATGTCCCCAGCCCGGTGCTGGCTTCCGTGGGAGACACAGGTGAGAGTCGGGGCGCCGGCTGCCCGAGCCGCAGACCCAGCAGGGAGCCCTGAGCGCGCACTGAGTGCCGCCCGGGAGTGCGCCCGCCGAGCTTGCAGTCTGGTTTCGGGGAGCACCCGCCCCCAGCCTGACAGCCCCAGTGCAGGAAGGTCAGTGTGCAGTGGAGCAGGGAGATCACCCGACTTTCCCGGTGGGGGCGAGGACTGGGGCTCTTCCTTCAGTTGGGGAGTTGGAAGCGAGCTGGAGCACTTTCTCCTTGTGGTGGCTAGATCTAGTTCATCTTCATTCCATCCAGACAGTTGTGGTGCAGATGGTTATGTCAGGGTCCCAGTACTTTAGGGGCATCACAAGACAGGAGCTGCACCCAACCCAGATGGGCACCGGAATTCATAGGGAGTGCCTTCACAGTCCCAGGCTGCCAGACTGTATGGGAGCCAAGTCACCTGCCTGGGCCAGAGCCCTGGCGCCTTGTTCCCTGAGTTCCTTTGTTAGTGAGAACCACTGTTGATAGACTCCAGGCCCTTCCCTCCCCAAGCACATAAAGCTTCCTATAATCATGGTAGAGTGACAATGTCTTTTTGCAGATTTTGGCTATGGAAAAGGGAAATGTACTAAGCAAGGCCCAGCAGGAGCTCACGAGACCCATTTTGGAGGTAGAGTAGCTCAGTAATCCTTTCTTTTTCTTTCCGTCCACCACATAGTGCTAGGCACATGTGTGGCCACGGGTGGTCAATATGACAGGATATAAGGGGTGTACCTGGAGCCCAAAAGAGCAGGTGGGGGTAGGATGCCATCTTGACCCTAGAGAAAGAGAGAGGGTGTGAGGGCAGGGAAACCTAAGACAGGATGTCAGGAAGATGGGGCAGTCCCACCCAAGAAGCACGAAGAGGCAGCAGGGCAGGGATTATAGGAACCCTATATATGAGATTGGCACCTGGAAGAGGTTCACTTAACAGTGGGTTAGGTGTGGCAGTTAGGTGTGGGATAGTGGGGGACAGTGGGTACAGAGGTTGGAGGAAGGATTGAGGCAGAGCAGTTACCAAGTCTTGTAGCATATGAGCTTTGAAGCCCCACACCAGTGTCTGGTTGTGGAGTAGAGGCAGCCTGGCCCATCATAAAGATGCCCTGGGTGTAGCTCATTGACAGCACTTGCCTAGCATGTGTGAAACCCTGGGTTCAATCCCCAGTACCACCGGAAAAAAAGAAAAAAAAAAGAGATTCCCAAGGGGTTCCTGTGGGACTCCAGGAATGAGAAATGGAAAGAATTGAGATCTGTTTATTGATCCCTTTTCTGGCAGTTCTTGTTTACTGGTATCATCTGAGTCACAGGGTACAGAGGATGGCATTCTTGAGATGATGTGGTCATGCTTGGAAGAGAGGACTTGGAGGGTTCCCCTTTAACAGTCTCCCTGATGTCCATTCTTTCAGATGACAAACTGGAAGACCTTGAAGAGGCAAATCCATTCTCCTTTAAAGAGTTTCTGAAAACCAAGAACCTTGGTCTGACGAAAGATGACACGACCAATAGCAGAATTTATCCAAAGGTAAGTCTAGGGAGTTGCCCTGGTCACTTCAGAGGACGTCTCTCTATGTTGTGGTGCTTTGGACGAGACATGTGAGTATGTGGGGCAAAGTAAAGCTGCTGCTGCTGCTGCTGCTGAGGAGGGGGCATCATGGGTTTCATCAGCTGTTTGGCCCCTTTGGCAACAGATGGGTCTTTCTTGTCATGTTCCAGGCTGAGCATAGAGAAAGAAAGGTGAGTAGTGGCTTCCAGGTCTCAGTGTTTGCCTCTACTGTTTTTAGGAAGCCTCAAGGCACTCCTTGGGACTGGACCACAGCTCTCCCACCCCCCAGACTGTGGGGTATGGCCTGGAATATCAGCAGCCATTTTTTGAAGACCCCACAGGGGCTGGCGACATCGTGGATGAGGAGGAGGAAGATGAAGACAGTGGGTGGAATGGGGCCTATTTACCATCTGCTGTGGAAAAGACTCACTCCTCCAGGGCCACGGCCAGCACATCACCCTGTGGCACATACCTTTCCTTTTTTTCCACCCCATCGGAGCTGGCAGGGCCCGAGTCTCTGCCCCCCTGGACACTGAGTGACACAGATTCACGCATCTCTCTGGCATCTCCAGCAGGGAGTCCTAGTGCAGAGTTTACAACTCACGGGGAGTCTCTGGGAGACAGACACCTGCGGACACTGCAGATAAGTTATGAAGCAGTAAGTGAGGGGCTGGCACACAAGCACAGTGTAAGGGTCTGAGCAGTGTTCTCCTGGAGGAGGACTGGGGCCCTTCTGCTTCTGGGTGGCCTGGCTCTGCCTTCAGGGACAAGACAGTTGGTCGTGTGACAGCCTGCTATAGAACTCCCCTGATGAGAGCCCTCCTCAAATGTGCTGCTGGTTACTAAGAGGTGTTGTGATGACTTAAGTGGTGCGGCCCATCTAGGAACAGACTGGAATGAAGGGCAGCTGGAATCCTTAGCTCAGGGACATCTTGCTGAGTGCTCTTAGTGAAGGGATTTTTAAAAATTATGATCACCTAAAAACATTAAAAGCTGGGGTAGAACTGGAGTCTGTGACAATAGGTCATCTATGTGAGCGTGCTGCAGAATGATTCCAGTTCCCTGGGGCGGTTCTATTTATCAAGAAATTCCAGGGCTGAGGGTGTGGCTCAGCATCTGGTATGGGCAGGGCCCTCGATTTGATCCCAGTATTATTTAAAAAAAAAAAAAAAATTCTTCCAGAGCCCATTGCAGAAGCACATGCCCCTTTTGAGTGAGACACACTTAAGTTTCTAATAAGGATTTTCTTTTTCTACAGCTGAAAGATGAAAATTCTAAGCTAAGAAGAAAGCTGAATGAGGTTCAGAGCTTCTCTGAAACTCAAACAGAAATGTATGTAAGCTTTTAGTTAGGAGTCAACTTAAACATCTACCACGAAGGAAAATCACCATTTCTAAGTGATAATGAAATGCCCAGAGTTGAACTGTGTCTGGGTTTTATTGTAAAACTTTAACATCAAGCACATTTCTTGTACTCTGTGAAAGCTTTGTCAGGGTGAGACCCAAACCAGCCCAGCTTCTCGCTGGATGGGCAGAGCTTGGAGCAGCTCCCCAAACCTGTGCAGATGCACTAGGTCACTGCTGCCTCACCTCTGTCTGAGGACATGTTCTAAACAGAAGCTTCAAGTGGCTTTTATCCAGCTAATCACATTAAAGTGCTTTTCAAAGTGTTCTCAAAAGTGACCACATGAACTTAACAGCTCGGTTTTATCCTCTGACAAGGGTAAGGACGCTTGAGCGGAAGCTAGAAGCAAAGATGATCAAGGAGGAGAGTGACTACCATGACCTGGAGTCAGTGGTCCAGCAGGTGGAGCAGAACCTGGAGCTGATGACGGTGCGGAAGGCTTCTGCCTGTGGGATGGGAGGAAGCTCCAGAGAAGGCCCAGCTGGACCTGAGGTCAGGCAGATGCCCTCACAGTATTGAGTGTGCAGCTCTCACTCAGGTGGACCAGTGTCCCTTGGCATTGTGCCATGCTCTACTGGGGAGCAGAAGCAGAGCACAGGTTTTATGGGGCCGGCCTCCACTGTCACTGGAGGCAGAAGGGCCAGGAAGGGTGACAGCAGCTCCCTCCTCCCTTTGTCAGACAAGTTTCTTGGGCTGACTATGTTATCAGTGATGCTTTTTGTGTTTATTTTTTGGGCAACAGAAACGGGCTGTAAAGGCAGAAAATCACGTCATAAAGCTGAAACAGGAAATAAACTTGCTCCAGGTAATTAAGGAAAAGATCTTAAGTGTTTTCCCCTTTCATTCGTGGAGTCACATGTGAGTGTGAGAAAGATATTGCAGGGCATGGTGGCAAATGCCTGTAGTCCCAGCTACTTTGGACCCTGAGGCAGGAGGATCGCAAGTTCAAGTCCAGCCTCATCAACTTGGCAAGTTTAAAGTTTAAAATTTTTTAAAAGAGGCTGGGGTGGTAGAGCGCTTGCCTAGCACATGTGAGGCACTGGGTTCGATCCTTTGCACCACGTAAAAGATAAATAAATAAAACAAAGTTTAAAAAAAAAATTTTTTTTAAGGGCTGGGCAGGTTACCCAGTGGTGGAGCATTTGCCTAACACGTGCAAGGTCCCTAATTCTATCCCTGGTACTGAAAAAAGTATGGGAGACCCTTTTCTGGGTTCACCCTATTCGCCCCAGCAGGCAATCTCAAAATCGGGTGGCACAGGCTTTCCACTAGGGCCTCAAATAAATGGAGGGCATGCTCCTCCTGGTCCCATTTTTCATGTTTTTAATAATTTGGCATCTAGGGTGGGCCGTGTACCTGTAAGAAGTCCCCATTTCTTAGGGCTAGATACTGAGCATATCCTGTAGTTAAGGGAGAAATGTTGGGGTTTGTCTCCCTTAGGAAATACCCTCAGCAAGGCAAAGCACCTGTTGGAATGAGTGGGCCAGGGCCCACGGATAAGTCCACACCTCTCCACCAAGGGTGACGTGTGTTTTCTGTTGGGCTGCCTTTAAGTAGTCTCCACTCAGCCATGAAAGTCCTTAGCAGACTTCCACCCTTTTTTCCCAGGCACAGGTCTCCAACTTCAAGCGCGAGAATGAAGCCCTGAGGTCAGGCCAGGGTGCCAGCCTGACGGTGGTAAAGCAAAATACTGACGTGGCCTTACAGAATCTCCGTGTTGTCATGAACAGTGCACATGCCTCCATAAAGTAAGTGCTGTGGGCTGGAGGCCCTGAAACCAGTAAGGGGTGAGACTAGAATGGTCACTACCTGTTTGGGTAATGGCCCAGGCTCTTGGTCTGGGGCTGGACCAAGTTACTCCAGGGAGGGAGGTGTGTTAGGGGGACCCATTAAATCTCCAGGTCATCATATGGGTGGCTGAGCAGTCTTTTTAACCTGCTTTGGAGAAGCAGTCTCCACTTGGAAGGCACAAACATTGTCATGCAGACCCAAGTCCAGCTCCTTAATACTGAGGTTATGGATAAAGGATATAATAGATTTCCTCTTATTATAAAAACTGAATATAGCCAGGCGCAGTGGTGTACACCTGTAATCCCAGCAGCTTGGGAGGCGGAGGCAGGAGGATCGTGAGTTCAAAGCCAGCCTCAGCAAAAGCCGGGTGCTAAGCAACTCAGTAAGACCCTATCTCTAAAATACAAAATAGGGGTGAGATGTGGCACAGTGGTCAAGTGCCCCCCAAGTTCAATCCCTGGTACCAAAAAGAGAGGAAAAAAAATGCATTTGCAGGATTTGCAAAGGCACTAAATTGTTCTTGGTGCAGCAACCCTGCTGGGCAATGTCAGTTGCTGTCATTACTAATAATGATCACAGATGCTCCTTGGCTTACCACGGAACCACATCTCCGTAATCCCACGATTTTGTACATTGACAGTATTGTACATTGAAAATGCATTTAATACCCTTAATCTACCAAACACCAGAGCTTAGCAGCATAGCAGTGTGAAGTCCTGGGTAACTCCTAGGATTGTGTGTGCCTGATGCCTGCTGTTGCTATCCAGCATCCCAAGGGTAACGTGCCACATGTGGCTGATCTGGGAAAAGATCAAACTCCAAGTTCAGTGCCTGTGAAATACGCATAGCTTCCACACCTTCATAAAGTCAAACTATTATAAGTTGGGAACCAGCTGAACTTGTTTCTCACTGGGCTGATCTCTGCAAGATAGTAGTGGCACCGCACTAGAAGTGCTTACAGGCAATGAAGTCCATTCTCCTTTTGAGCAAAGCATCTCCTCAGTGGATCTGAGGGGGTTTTACTCTGGAACCTCTTTGCTTTAGTTCCACTATTGCTTTTTTGCATGTGTTTAGTTCTGGGGGGTTAACCCAGGAGCACTCTACTACAGCTATACCCCAAGCCCTTTTTTTTGGTACCAGGAATTGAACCCAGAGGTGCCTAACTACTGAGCCACATCCCTAGCCCTTTTTTGAGTCTTGCTAAATTGCCCAGGTTAACCTTGAATTTGTAATCCTGCCTCACCCTCCTGAGTTGCTGGGATTATAGATATGTACTATATGTGTGGCTAATTCATTGCTATTGATCAGTTGTAGTTAACAGTCCCCAATATATTTCCATTTCAGGCAGCTGGTTTCTGGAGCTGAAACATTGAATTTTGTGGCTGAAATCCTTAAATCTATAGACAGAATTTCCGAAATTAAAGATGAGGAGGAGAAGTCTTAAGGACCTCTGGATGCTTCCAGCTCCCAGCTCCGTGTGCCCTGATCAGCAGTGCTTCATCTGAATGTGCAATTGTGCCCCAAACTATGCAGTCTTCACTCAGAATATTTATCATGAGATACTAATTTCATGACCTAAAACAGTGTTATTGGCCACCTGCAATAAGAGCAGCTCTTGTCCATGAGTTGCTTTTGTGGTTTATGTGCAGTCCTTCTTGGTGAAATTCTGTTTTGTAGATTCAGTAACCTGTTGGAAGAAATTTTTATAAAATCCAGTGAGTTTTTAAATTACTAAATATGAAAACAAAAGTTCTGTAATAAGTGCTCTTCCATTTTCATCCCAGAACATTGATAAGTTCAGTTGATTATCTTGATTACGTAAGTAGAACACTAAGAACCACCCAGGAATGAGCAGCTTGAACAGGGACATGTGCCTTTTTGCTGTCACTCAGCGCCTATCAGCCTTCCTGGGGTGGTTTCTGTGGTCAGTGGCCCAAGTACAGAGACACCACTTGGTGGACACTGCTATTCCTCCTACAGGGACACAAGGTTGCAGACATTCCACACTGTGAAGGTGTCTAAACTTGGGCTTTGAGCCTTCAGCTTTGAAAAGCTATTTTGGCTGGTGATTTTGATACACATTTCAAGTGTGTTTTTACAGTGAAGCTTAAAGTTCGGTAGTCTAAAGCATGTGCAGAGCCTCATTGGGTAGGCATGAGGTCTTTGGGCTCCTCATACCTGCTTTACTGTTTGGGAGGGCACAACAGGCACCCTGTGCCTTTTGGGCTGTTTTCCTGGAGATGCTATTTTTTACCTTCCTTTTCCCCTCTTGTTCAAACCTACAGGTTTCCTGTTTAAATAAATTCTGAAGTTCACATACACTGTGTTTTCATTCTGACTTGACCAATTTTTTTTTTTTTTTTTTTTTAATACCTTCATTTTGTTTAGTTTTTTTGTGTGGTGCTGGGGAACGAACCCATTGCCTCACACATGCGAGGCAAGTGCCTTACCACTGAGCCACAACCCCAGCCCTTGACCAATTCTTCATGCACAAAAACCACACTGGCTGTCCTCTGATGCTACAGCATGTTTTGCATGTTCTGGTCATTGCTTATGACTTAATAAGCTGGCAGCTCTCCACCCCTCCCCTAGCACATTGTAGGCATGGTATGTGAGCCACATAGCTGTACATTTTGAGGTTGGACAGATAAGATTCTAGCACTGAGTCATTCTTAAGAGCTCATGTGGCTGGATTTTCAGACAAGGCATTGAAAGTGCTAGTCACTGTGGAGTGTCCAACAGCCTGCTCTTCCACCCCTCATTGCTGCTGCCATTGGTGTACAGGGGTCAGAGGGACCAGACAGGGCAGTGTAGCAGGACAATGCTAGAAGGTTCTCCTAGGTGCACAGTAGCTCTGGGAAGCCTCTGAAGGGCTGGGGCTCCCGGGGGGAAGCCTGAGTCACAGATCCACCTTGAGGCCCTGCATGACAGTATTTTATGGGGTGGAGGGACAGGCTGATGTCCCCTTCACCCACTGGACCCAAAGCAGGGTGGCAGCCCTCAGTTAATGCACCTAACACTTGCTGCAATGTCAGCGAGTGAGATGGGGGTGGATACACAGAAGTTTGCGTATTTTTCCCTCGGTATGCTTAAAGTGTTCCAAGGCAAAATCTCTGAAGCACAATCTATGGTGCTGTTTAATCTGTGCCTCTGGGTTTTGAGCCCTACACAAGCAAGACCTGGTACAGTGCAGGCGATAAACTAGCTCTTACCCAAAGAACCAACAGCTTCCTGCTTCCGACATTCACACTCTCCCGCCAGTCCCAGGCTCCTGGGGGGCCCTCACCAGGCCTCACCTTTTGGTGGCTCTAGCTCTTTGACACCAAAAGCCCACCTCATTTCACCCGACAGGCTCCCGCCCCCGACCCGGTACAGTTCTCCAGCCGGCTCATCTTCCATGCATCAGGTCCTGAAAAGAGGCCCGACCCCGCTCAGGCAGCGCTGGGGTGTCCTCAGTCCACGCTGGCAAGCTCAAAGGCACGAACCGCCGGCCCGGCGGCTCTGCAGGCTGGACGTCCGGAAGCACGAAGGTGTGCACACGTAAAGAGGGACTCGGGCCGGCGGGAAGCCCTCCCTCCGGCCGTCACGCAAACCCCACGGGCTACCAGGAGCGAGCTCAGCGGGGTACTGCGCACCCCACACTTCCGCCAATCGGCCGCGGCCTTCCCGTGGTGCTCCGCGCCGCCGGGGCGGGACTTCCGGTGCGCGGCGCTCCACTTCCGCGACCGCAGGAAGCTCGGTGTCTTCGGTCGCTTGGGAGACCGTGCGGCCGTGAAGGCAGGTGAGGCGCAAGCAAGGGGGGGGCAGGGCGGGCGGCGGGTCGGGCCGCCGGG
>NW_026000052.1:1556728-1581513 GCF_001458135.2 Marmota marmota marmota
CCGGCGAGGCCGCGTGGCGCCGAGCGCGCGTCGGCCCGGGACCGGCTGGCCTCCCCGGCCCCTCGCCCCGGCGCAGGGCCGAAGTGTCTCCGAGCCCGTGCTTCTGCGGCTTCCTGGGGTTTATCAGTCCCGCCCCAAGGGGACTCGTGGCCCCGGGGAGCAGCTGGGGCTGAGTGGGCTGTCCAGTGCCCGCCGTCTTCTGGGGAGTCTATGAGGTTCTGCGCTTTGAAGGGAGAGAGGACCAGACAGCAGGGAAGGCCGGTGGCTCCTGACGCAGGAACTTGTGGCCTCGACGTCCTTTCTGCTCGGCCTGAGCAGCGTGGGAGCGAGCGGGATGAGAAGTGGCGCTCTCTGTGCAGCACAAGTTGCCTTTCCCTTTAGGGCCGGGCTTCCAGAAGAACACTGCCTGGCCAGTGTGTGCTGCAGATCTGGTTGGCTTCTCGCTGAGTTGAATTCCAGGTTTAAACGAGGTGCCTTAGCAGGAGCGATTCAGCCAAAGGGCCCCCACTGGCACATACTCTCTTTTACTGCAGGGCAGGACCCCGTCAGTTCTCATCAGGGAGAAGCCATGCCAAGGGCTGGGAAGGTTTTTCTCTTTGTTTTTGATTCTGGGTGTGTGCTTATGTTTTCTAGAATATTCTCTGCCAGTGTTTTATTCTCCCACCCTTCTCTCTTCCCAGCTTCCTTCTCCCTCCAGACTTTACTCACCAGTGTTCCCTGCACAGAAAAAGTTCCCCTGTGCTTCAGCAGATAACTGGTTCAGTGTCAACACTATCACCTGCTATTCCAAGGCTGGAGATAGGGCAGGAAATGGGCAAAGCCTTGCCTCTGGGAGCCTGCTCTCCGGGCCTGTTAATGGCAGTAGCCTAGTTCACCTTGTTTCAGTGACCATTTGTTTAGTGCCTTATGTGCCCAGCCCTGCAGCTCTGGTCATAGGTTCATATTTCACGGGAGCTGAGCATCTGGTCTTAGGCTGCTGGTGACATGGCCCTGCACTTTCTATACTAGGTGACCATTTTCCTTATGGTTGGACCTAGGAGCAGAAACCATGCAGGTAGTCTGTCCATCCACTGCTGGTACTGCTTCTAGCCTTAGCTGGCAGGGGGACATTGATAGGATGTTGGCCCCTGATAGAGCAAAGAGCAGGAGTTCTTGGGGATGCAGAAGGTTGCAGCTCTGGGGTTCCCTAGGCTGGGCCTTCCCTCTGGGGAATCCAGGGCAGGATTCTGCCATCCCCAGTAAGTATGTGTCTGAAGAAGGATGGGTCCTGGCACTTTGATGGTTGTTTGGGGGTTTGGTGTTTTTTTTTTTTTTTTGGTACCATGGATTTAACTCAGGGGCACTTAACCACTGAGACATATCTCTAGCCCCTGCCCCCCCCCACCTTTGTGTGTGTGTATTTTACTTAGATACAGGGTCTCATTGAGTTGCTTAGTGCCTCACTAAGTTGCTGAGGCTGGCTTTGAACTTGTGATCTTCCTGATTCAGCTTCCTGAGCCGCTGGGATTACAAGTGTTGTTTGTTTTTAACACCTCATAATGTATTGTGGAGCAGGCAGAAGTCATGGATGTAGATGCTGAAAGGGAGAAAATAACAAAGGAGATAAAGGAGCTGGAAAGGATTTTGGATCCCAGCTCCTCCAACATCCATGTGGAGGTTTCAGAATCAAGTCTTGATTCGGATTCCGATGCAGGTAAGCCTAGCCATCCTAGAGTGTGGCTGAAAGCGTGTGCACCCTCCGGGTTCTTTTCAGCCTCATGCTGCATAACCAGGTCCTATTTCCTGCCCAAAATAGCCTCTGCCTTTTCCCCAGCCAGAGAGTTAATCCCAGTCCTTTGTTGCTAACTAGCCCATGGGCGTGCTGGTACCCCATCTTTGCTGCCCTCTGGCCTTGGGCTCTAGGGCCCTCTGGGTAAGCATGCTGTCCTGGGAAGAGAGGGTGGGCCCAGAGCTGACTGTTGCACAGACATCCAGGATCTCTTCTATGGGCTCTCCCACAGTCCTCTAGAGGGACCACTTTCCGTTCCCATCATTTCCATCATCACCCTCCAGTACAGTGTATTTGTTTCCAACAGATTCACTGCCCAGTGAAGACTTGGAAGCTGTTGAGCCCCCAATCCTGGTAATTGCTACTTGCCCTTTTTTTTTTTTTGCATTGTAAAATTAGTACATGTTATGAAAACAAAACATCAGAGAGTATTTGTTGTTAAAATTAAAAATTGTCCCCAGAAACAGCCACTGTTAAAAGCTTAGTGGCTGTGCCTTCAGCCTTTTTCCTGAGCTGCTGGGATTACAAGCGTTGTTAGTTTTTAATACCTCATAATGTATTGTGCAGCAGGCAGAAGTCATAGACGCTGAAAGGGAGAAAATAACAAAGGAGATAAAATGCTAACTTTGTTTCTCCACATCATGCACCTGACTGCCTCCTCAGTTTGTCTGCTTTGTCTTAGTTTACCAATCTGAATAATGGGGTTGCTTGAGCAAAGATGAGCATCTAGAACAGCGCCTAGTAAACACCTAGGTTTGTCAGTTGTTATTAATCATTTTGTGTTTATTTTGAGTTTTACTTTAGGAAATTATTGCAATTTGCTTATTTTCTCAGGTTCATAGGTAAAGTCCTCTTGTATGTTTGAGGGCTGTATTGGCCCTCCTCAGGCAGAGGACACAGTCCTGAGGGCTTTGGACCGTCGCCCTCTGGTGGGTGCATTGGTGTCTCCAGCTCTGGGCTGTGATGCTCTGCAGACAATTTCCTCCTCATAACCTGTAGCAGGTGGTACAGAGAGAGAAGCAACATGAGCTAGCGTGAAGTTCAGTGTTCACAGGAACCTTTCTTTTAGTAATTGGAAGCTACTTATTTTCTCACACTGGCCCTACTTCAAACAATTGGATCTCCCTTTGTTGTGGATCAGGAATAGTGGTTGGGGACTCCCACAGACATGCCCTGCCACTCACCTGAGTCACCTCTTGGGTCCACATTTGGTGCTGTTGCACTGGAGTTGTCTCCATGTCCCAGGTGTCCAGTAGCTGGAATGTGGGTTTGTGTCCAGGGCTGTGGGGAGGGGAAATACCCCTATATCCTATTTCTTCATTTCCTGTTTGTGGCTCCTAACTAGGAAGAAGAAAGGTGGGGTGAGGCCAGCAATGATGAGGAAGACCCCAAGGATAAAACCCTCCCTGAAGACCCTGAAACTTGTTTACAGCTGAACATGGTCTATCAGGAGGTCATCCAAGAGAAGCTGGCAGAGGTCAGCTTGCTTTTGGCCCAGAACAGGGAGCAACAGGTAGGGTTGCCCATGCATGCTGACCCCCCTGATCCTGAGAGTCTGCACAACGATGCTCCTAGGACAGGGTTTTGGTTGGTCTGCTCCCCAGCCACCTCCCCTGTTTGTCCCCAAATGGCCTGCAGTTGGCCTTGTTTATGTCCCAGGAGGAGATCCTATGGGATCTGGCTGGGTCCAGAGGCCCCAGGGTGAAGGACGGCAAGAGTCTACCCCCAAACATGTACATCGGTCACTTCATGAAACCGTACTTCAAAGACAGGGTCACTGGAGTGGTGAGTGAGTGAGGCCCTGCTTCTTGTTGGCAGGGCTCAGCACCCTATGGGGAGGGGCTCTCATCTCCACAGTCTGCTGTGAGTGGTCTTAAGTTCCCTTTGGCCCTTCAGGATGACGTGATCCAACTTCCTCAAAACTTTGCTTTATCTTATGAAAGTCAAGGTCTCCTTCTTGAGTAGGCAAACCATCAGGGGCCTATTTCCCTGAGGTGGCACCATGGGCAATTAGGAAGTCTTCCATGTGGAGGTCCCAGTGTTGCTCTTAGCAGGCCTGGGCTCCTTGTCAGCCCTCATGGAGTCACTGAGTCCCCCGCTGTGCCAGTTGGCTCATACCCAGCTGTCGGCTCTGGCTACAGAGGTCTAGTGTCTGGTCTACATGTGAGCAGGCACATGAGCAGGCTGGGAGGAAATGGCTTGAGTCCCAGCCTGGGCCCTGGAGGTGCGTGCTAGACCCTGCAGGTGAATGCAGCCTGGTCTGCCACATGGTGACACCATGCGCTCTGACAGGGGCCTCCTGCCAATGAAGAGACACGAGAGAAGGCTGCTCAGGGAATCAAGGCTTTCGAGGAGCTCCTGGTGACCAAGTGTAAGAGCCCAGCCCAGCCAGTCCTCTGAGTGTGGGGACCCAGGAGGCCTTTCCCATGGCCCTGTCTCTCCTAGGCCTATTTGTCCTGTGGCCTTATGTGCTCCCTCAGGCTTTGATCACTGGGACTGGCCACTTGACCTCTTGCCTTTCTCTTGCTGGGTGGGTTCTTTTAAAAAAAAACCTGTCAAGGGGCAGATGGGGACCACCCCAAACCCCACTAATCCTGCCCTGGCTGGGAATGGTCAGCCCTGTCAGACCCTGCTGTGAACTTGGGGTAGGGCTCAGGTGAGGTCCTTTGCTAGACAAGAGGGGCCGGCATCTGGGTTGCATCTCACTGCCTAACTGGCATCCACAGAACCTCAGCACAGCTTCCTCCTCTGGAGGTGGGACCCGTAGTGATGCCCAGGGTTGCATTGGGTCCTGGGGAGTGTGGAGACTGCTATGGTGTTGTTCCTCTGCAGGGAAGCACTGGGAGAAAGCTTTGCTCCGAAAGTCAGTGGTGAGTGACCGCCTACAGCGCCTGCTTCAGCCCAAGTTACTGAAGTAAGTGGGAAAGGCATAGGTCAGCACAGCTTTTCTTGCAGTGGGAAACCTGGGTAGCCATATGGGCTCGGCAAGGTCCAGCATGCATGTTTCCTCACTCTGCCACAGCCCTACCATCCCCAGAGAGATGCTGGTGCTTGAGCTTTACCCTCCTCTGGAGGAGGTAGCCACAGACATTGCTGGCTCAGGCAGTTTCTTCTCTGGGCCTCTGTTTCCCTCATGCATGAAGCCTGCTCTCTAGGTCTGCTGGTGGGAGTGTCACATGGCCACAGGGTATCACAAAGTGCCACCTGGCTGTGCATGCTCAAAGGGTGCTGCTGCTTTGATAATTAGGTTGGAGGTACAAGTTCCTGCCAGAGCTGGGGCACCAGCAGATCCTCAGGCAGTGCCAGAGGAGGAATCACAGGATCTGATCTGGACTGACGGTCCCTTAGCCCCAGGTTCCCAGTGCCTGTGTACACCTATTGCATGGAGGAGGGAGGATGGTGTCTTTTTGATGGAGCAGATGGCATTTGGCACCAGGAGCCCTGGGCCAGACCAGGGGTTTCCGAGTGTTCACCAGCCCCCTCATGGATTGTATATGGTGAGGGTTTGTGGCAGCAACACACATCAAGTCCTTCTTGAGGCTGTGAGATAGCCAGTTCTTCCCTTCCTGGCCTGAATCAGGATGTCTGCAGCTGTCTGCATCTTGTGCACCCAGGTTTGCATGGTCGTCCAGGCTCTGAGGCACTGGCAGCAGGTAGCTACCACCTGTTTCCACAAACACATGGCAGCTCTTGCCCTGGACGATACTGTTCTGACTGTAGGCACACCCCAGAGGGGGTGCAAAGCTGAGGCAGGAGAAAGGGCACTCCGAGAGCCAGTCCCTGGCCCCCAGGAGCATGGCACCATCCACAGCCTGCTTCCATTTTGCCTTTCAGGCTCGAGTACTTGCGCCAGAAGCAGAGCCGGGTCTCCAGTGAGTCAGAGCAGCAGGCCCTGGAGAAGCAGGTTAGGGAGGCAGAGAAGGAGATCCAGGACATCAAGTGAGCCAGGGCCTTCCAGGGCTCTGGGGAGAACCAGCAGGCCAGGTATGAACCTAACACCCTGTCCCTCCTTCAGCCAGCTTCCAGAGGAGGCCTTGCTGGGGAACAGGCTGGACAACCACGATTGGGAGAAGATTTCCAATATCCATGTGAGTTGGACTCTGGCAGCTGGATGTGGGTCACATTTAGGTAGGCAGGCCACACTTTCCCTGGCCTCTTATCCCCTCAAGTCAAAGGCACATCTAGCAGTTGAGAGGAGCAAGCAGCTTCGTAGGCCCCTCGCCACTGGTGTGAGGCAGCTCTTCTGAAGTGGAAGTTTCTAAGGTTCCCAGCTTTGCATGTGAACCTGTCTCTGCTTTTTCGCTGGGCAAGGCCTTGTGAGCTGGATAGATTCCACTTATTTCTGCCCACAGGAGTGGCTGACAGGCAGAGTAACAGCTCAGTCCAGTGCTGTGTCTGAGTGTGCTTGGAGTTGGTAACCCCAATAGACTCTTTCTTGTTGGCACAGTTTGAAGGAGGCCGCAGTGCAGAGGAGATCCGGAAGTTTTGGCAGAGCTCTGAGCATCCAAGCATCAACAAGCAGGAGTGGAGTGTCAAGGAGGTGGAGCAGCTGAGGGCCATCGCAGCTACGCATGGCCACCTGGAGTGGCACTTAGTTGCAGAGGAGCTGGGGGTAAGGAGCAAGACATGAATTCATTCCCACACCACGGCCCGATTGGCCTCCAAGGGCCTCAGTGCTCGGATCCTGCTGCAGGCCCTGACTGCAATCTCTGCCGCAGTGAGCAGCTGTGCTCCAGGCTTTCTCCTCCGTCAGCCTTCTGTGAAGCTTATTTTGTTGGTATTTTCTAGTTTCTTTTGAGTTCTTAGACTGTTTTTCTGCTCTCCCAGGTGAGGTAGACAGCTGAAGAAAGGCCACAGTTCTGAGAGCAGCCTGGTGCAGAATGTCCTTTTTGTGGATTTCTAGAGAATCTTTAGTTTCAGTTCTTGTTGTTTCTTGGAACCCAGGTTTTTCTAGACTTTGGTTTTTCATTTTTAAATAGGTCTCTGAAGTCCTCGCTGTGCTTGTTGTTCCGGTTATGTTTTTTGTTTATGATCCGGTAATGTGCTCTGAAAAATCTTATTTTTAAAAGTTATCACTTTTTTAAAAAATATTTTTAGTTGTAGATGAACACAATTTCATTTCATTTGTTTCTTTGTTTGTTTTTATGTGGTGCTGAGGATGGAACCAGTGCCTCACATGTGTGCAGCAGGTGCTCTGCCGCTGAGCCCCAGCTCTAGTGATCCCTTCTTATGGCAGAGCACATGGCTGTCACAAATAGCTAGACTTGCCAAAACCTGTGTGTTTGTGTGAGAGAGAAAGTGAGCCATACCCCAGCCCTGCTGTCCACCTGCAGTCTTCCTTCCTCAGCCTCCTGAGTAGCCAGGATTTATAGGTGTGCACCACTGTGCCTGCCCAAAATGTTTAAAAATTAAAAACATTTCTTGAATTGGGCACAATGGCTCATGCCTATAATCCCAGTGACTCAAAGGCTGAGCAGGAGGATCACAATTTCAAGGCCAGCCTCAGCACCTTAGTGAGACCCTGTCTCAATTTAAAGAAGCAGAGTGGTGTGGGGGGGGGTGCTGAGATGTAGCTCATTTGTAGAGCACCTCTGAGTTTGATCCCCAGTACTCCTCCCACAAAACAAAACAACAACAACAACAACAACAAAAAAACGCATTTTCCACTCTGAGGGCCAGTCAGGCAAGTTTGGGACTGAGTGTCTTACTTTCAGACAGCTGAAGAAAGGGCACAGTCTTGCCTTGGTCAGTATGTACCCATGCACACAGCAGACCAGGTTTGGGAGGACAGTATTAGCAAGGCCCACATCAAGAGGTTGGCTGTGCAGCAACCCAGCACAGAGGCATGCCAGCACTGCAGCGAGGGCACCTCTGGGCTCACGCCTCACAGCAGCCTCAGAAGTGTTTGAGAGGAAAGCTCGGAAGCAGACCTCAGGGCTAAGCACTGCCATCCAGCCCCAGGAGTCCTCTGCTCAAGAGCTTGCTTTGAAGAAGAGGGTTCATGTTATGGGAACCTGTCCATAGAAGGCCAGTTTCCCACCAGGAGATAAGCATCAGTTGTGTAGCTAAGGGTTTGTTTGCCGGATTCTCCCTCTTGGTGTCTGGAGCTGTGGATGCCACACCAAGCACCATCCCAGCAGTGCCCATCTTGGAAATCAAGAGCTAGAGGGTACCAGCAACAGGCTTATAGATCTGTGAGGCACAGGGTAGCTCTACTCCTTCCAAGCTGGGTGCTCCCTTCCATCAAGTGTGGGAGTTGACAGGGTGGTTTAGGTATTGTTTGAAGTAGCCATTGACTCAGTATAAATGGTGGAGCCCTCTTCCAGGAGGCTGATGTTTTCCTGGTCCTGGGTAGCGGGTCTGGTGTCGCTACCTAGGAGCCACCTGTAGGAGCTAGAAGAGGAGAATGCTGGTTCACAGAAGCACGTGCCCCATGGCACTCTGGACATCCTTTCATGTGCAGGGCAAAGCCCAGTAACACCTCTGTGCTTTGTTTGGCTTTGGGAAGACCAGCCGCAGCGCCTTCCAGTGCCTGCAGAAATTCCAGGAGCACAACAAAGCCCTGAAGCGCAAGGAGTGGACAGAGGAGGAGGACCGCATGCTCACCCAGCTGGTGCAGGAGATGCGTGTTGGGAGCCACATTCCCTATCGCAGAAGTGAGTGCGCCATATGCCCTAATAGTCTGAGGCCCCACGTAGGCAGGAAAGGGACTTGCTGGAGCAGTTCACCTCTGTGCTTGTGAGAGTTTGGAGGGAAAACAATGGCTGGTCGCCCCAAGTACTGCACAACAGGATCCTTAAGGGTCAGAGTGACTTCTGTGTGCCCATTTGGATGCCAGGCCTCTCAGCCCCACAAACCCTCTATCCATAGTTGTCTACTACATGGAGGGCAGAGACTCCATGCAGCTGATTTATCGGTGGACCAAGAGCTTGGATCCCAGCCTGAAAAAGGGGTTCTGGGCCCCAGAGGAAGATGCTGTAAGTTTGTGAGCCTGAGGAAAGTTGTCTTCAGCGGAGTTCCCCTGGCTCTCCTGAGTGGCTGCTATGCTTGGCATTCGCATCTGAGCCTGACAGGCTCTGGATAGTCAGGTTACAGCTGTAACCAGAAGGTATCATTTGTCTGCCTTTCCCTTCCTATAGAAACTGCTTCAAGCTGTTGCCAAATATGGGGAGCAGGATTGGTTTAAAATCCGGGAAGAGGTGCCAGGTAGGAGCGATGCCCAGTGCAGAGATCGGTAAGTTGCATAGCACCCAGGTGAGGAAGGGCTTGTTTGGGTCACTCTCCTTAGGCTACAGGGCAGGCCAGATGGCTGACCCAGGAATGCTATGCTGTCAATGAGGAGGGTGTGGCCTAAGAATCTCTGCATACCAGAATAAGCTTTGCTTTTTTTTTTTTTTTTTTTTGTGCTGGGGCTCTCTCACTGAGCAACACCCTCAGCCCTTTTTGTTTTTTATTTTGAGACAGGGTCTCACTAAATTGCTGAGGCAGGTCTCAAATTTGCAATTCTCCTGCCTCCACTGCCTGAGTCACTGGGATTATAGGTGTGCCCTGGCATGGATAAAATATTTTTTTACAACCCAGACTTAGAAGACATTTGTACTACTAGTCAACCAGGAGTACGATGCTGGCTTCACTTGGCAGCTCCTGGTTGGTAGATCTCCTGCCCCAGAAAGCAGGTGGGCGAGGCTCCAGGCAGCTACTGCAGCCTGCTCCTTTCTTCCCTCATCTGTTTAGTAGCTCATTGAGATGCAGTTCCCGAACCTCACAACTCACTCTTTTGAAGTGTGGAGGCTAGCAGTCTTTATTGTACTCATTGAGCTATGTGGCACCACCACAGGACTTTTGACAGTCTCATCACTCCAGCAACCTCAGTGACAACACTGAGCCTGGGTCAGGAAACAGGCACAGCTCCAAAGAATGCACACAGGTGGCCAATAAACACATGAAAAGAAGCCATCATCACTATTCATTACCAAAGCAGTCAGCACCATAATGAGATACCACTTCACACCCAGTAGGGTGAACGTTATTTTTTATTTTTTTTTAAAGAAAGGTGGGTGTGGTGACATTCAACCTGTAATCCTAGCTAGTAGGGAGACTGAGGTAGGAGGACGGTGAGTTAAGGCAAGCCTCAGCAACTTAGCAACTACTGTGTCTCAAAATAAAAAATTTAAAAAGGGCTGAGGATTAGTTCAGTGATAGAGCACCCATGAGTTCAATCCTCAGTACTGCTAAGAAGAAAAGGGGAAAAAAAAAAAAAGTACTGGTGAAGATGCAGAAGAGTTGGAGCCCTTGGGTCTGGTGGGGACTTGGGGTGGTGCAAAACCCGGCAGCTCCTCCATGATGAGCAGGGTTCTACCCTGTTCAGTCAGCTTTTTTGCTGTAGTGACTAAAAAACCCAATCAGAACAATTCTAGGGGAAAACAAGTTTATTTGGGGGCTCACAGTTTCAGAGGTCTCTGTCCGTAGAAAGCTTGCTCCATTCCTCAGGGCTCTAGGTAAGGCAGAACATTGTGACAGAAGAGTACAGTGGAGGAAGGTGGCTCATGTGATGACCAGACAGCAGAAACTCCACTCACCAGATACAAAATAGATACCCACCCCAAAGGCCACGCTCCCAGGGACCCACCTCCCGCAGCCCCACCTATCCACCTCCAGCCCCCACTCAGTTAATCCCAACAGGGATTGATTCAGTGATTCGGTTAAGACTCATAACCGAATCATTTCCTTCTAAACCCTTTTAAACCTTGCATTGTCTCACACATAAGCTTTTGGGGAACACCTCACATCCAAACCATAACATACCCAAACTAATCAATAGATACAAAACCCGAAACAATTGGAAGCAGGAATTCATATACTTTGACAGCTGTATTTGAAGAAGCATTGTTCCCAAAGTGGATAAAACAAAATGTGCCATATGCATGCAGTGGAAGACTACTTAGCCTTAAATGGAAGGAAATTCAGCTATGTACTGCATTTCTGTAAATTCTGATGCACATGTGAACCTTGGAAACACTCAGAACATTGGTGTAGAGTGTTTGTTTGTTTGTTTGGTTTGTTTTATTTGGCATATTGGGGGGCAGTACAGGGGATGGAATCCAGGGTTTTACGCATGCTAGGCAAGCACTTCTGAGCTGAATCCCCAGCTGCATATATTTATGTGTACATATCCTCATAAAATATCCACTTTATCCAAAAATGTCCAATTTTTTAAAACATTTTGTTGTAGATGGACATAATACCTTTATTTTATTTATTTATTTTTATGTGGTCCTGAGGATTAAACCCAGTGCCTCACATGTGTTAGGCGAGCTCTGCACCAGTGAGCTTCAAACCCAGCCCCCACAAATGTCAATTTCTTTTGGCCATATCCTGAGGGTGGAATTGCCGGATCAAGTAGTAACTGTGTTCAGCCTTTTGAGGAACTGCCATACTATTGTTAAAAATGTGTTCCCAGCGCAGCCTGGGGTCTAGTATTCCACATCCACACCAGCTCTTGTTTCTCTGATGGTAGCCATCCTAAGGGGTGTGAAGTACTGCCTCGCTGGCTTGGGTTTGCATTTTCCTATGGCTAGTTCTGTGAGATCTTTGCATGATGTCTCTGGGCCAGATATACACATGTATATATGCACTTATCTTTGTTGAAATCTTTTGCCCATCTTTAAAATTGTTTGTCTTTGTGTTATTGACTTATAAGAGTTCTTCACGTAATCCAGATAGAAGCCCCTTATCAGATACGTGATTTGCAGATAGTCTCCCAATCTGTGGCTTATCTTTCTGCTTTCTTTGAAGTAGAAAATTATTAAATTTTGATAAATTTGTTTATATTTTTCTTGTGCTTTTGGTGTTATGTCTGAGAAATCGTTACAGAAGCTGGACAGCTGTGGAAAGTATCTTGGCATCTAAATTGTCCCTTTATTTCCATGTCCCTTTCAGATATCTCAGAAGATTACATTTTAGTTTGAAAAAGGGGCGATGGAATGCAAAAGAAGAGGAGCAGTTAATTGAATTAATAGAAAAATACGGTGTTGGTGAGTTGTGGAAGTGTTCGCTCCTCTAGATCCTGCCAGCCTGGAGCTCATGGTGAAGGCTTGCAGATCCTACAGGCCTATGGTTCACTGCTGCCTGAGATTAGCTCTCTGGCCTCATTTCTTACTGTTTTGACAATGGTGGTGGTCTCTCCCATTACAAATTTGGGGGGTTTTGTTGTGTTGGTTTTGGTGCTGGGGATGGAAACCCCTCATGCCTGCTAGGCAAGCCCTTAGCCACAGAGCCACATTCTGGCTCCCTTTTATGAGTTACTGCGTATTCACTACAGGAAATCTAGAAGTAGAATAAGGCAGCCACCCCAGACCCGAGGCACTGCTGTTGCCGTGTGCCCACCACCACTTGCCCTGTGCAGCTGCTACTCAGCCCTTGCCTGGTCTTGTGACCTGCTGCTTAGCTCACTGTGGCAATGGCACTGACCACTCTCCTGCCTTCAGTGGCTACATTGTATTTCCCTGGAGTGCAGAACATACCTTATTTAATCAGCCTTCTCCTGACAGATATTTAAATTCTTACTACTTCTTTTGTGATTTTTAGCTAAGTCTTCACATTTGTAATATCTCCTCAGAGTTATCCTAGTTAAGGAATTGCTAGGCTTAAGGATATCCAAACACAAAGACTCTTGTCACCTGTTGTCACACTGCCCAATAAAAGCGGCTCCTGGTTTCCCTCCCACCCAGTACTACCCGAAAGGGGGCATAAATCCCTGGAATGTCCAGTGTGCATGGAGCCTGATTATAACAGATTGTGGGAGACCCACGTTTAGAATGTGTGGGTGACTTTTCCTTCTTGGTTGCATGTTTGCCAGTACTTCCCTGATCACCCCAAGACTCGGGTGCTGCCAAACTGCAGGTGCACCAACATAAGTGACGTCTGCTCCTTGCCAAGCCTAGGAAGCTGTGCAGGAAGCCCTTCCCCAGGAGCCCAGGCTCAGCTCCTGCAGGCAGCAAGCCCTCTTTCCAAGCTGATGAGTGTATCCTTGGAGAGAATCAGGATGAAGCTGTTTCCATGTGGTTTTGCTTTTGTAGGTCACTGGGCGAAAATAGCTTCTGAACTACCCCATCGCTCAGGCTCCCAGTGTCTAAGCAAGTGGAAGGTCATGGCTGGGGTAAGATACCTGTTTGTTTGGGGAGCTTTCCTGAAAGTCAGACAGAAGGCCCCATCACCTGGAATACCTGGGGGAGGGGAGGGGAGGGGCCTTCGGTTTTGGGCCCTGGCATTGGGTTGTCTTCAGGCCAGGGGCAGAGGGAGACCAGCCTGGTCAGCAGCTGCTTTCTACCCCTTGAGGTGTTCCTGTTTGAGGGCCTGTCCTTCAAACCTGGGCAGCAGAGGCCTCCAAGTGACCCTTTCCTCCACTTAGAAGAAGAAGAGTCTCCGGAGGAGGCGACGGCGGCCCTGTCGCAGAGTCCGCTGGAGCTCCGATAGCAGCAGCAGCTGTAGCACTGGAGGTGGCGGCAGCAGCAGCAGCAGTAGCAGCAGCAGCAGCGAGGACCCAGAGACAGAGCTAGAGGAACCCCGGAAGGGCCTCAGAGGGCCACTGTCCCCAAAGTACACAGTGCCAGACATGGACCTGTGGGTCCCTGCCAGGCAGAACACCAGCCAGCTGCAGAGGGGAGGGGCTGGGGGCTGCTCAGGACACCCTGCTGCCTTCACTGGCCCTTCTAAGGAGTTTGATGCTACCCAAGGTTGCAGTAGGGAAGCTTCCAGCACAGCCTTGGCTCCTCAGGAATTGAACCAGAGAGAGGCCCCTACCGGGATCCACAGCCCCGTCCCGAGAGGTGTCCAAGACCCACACTTGGCAGACCCTCACCCAGCAAGCCTGGAGGAGCCAGCCTCTGAGGTGGGTTCCAGGCCCCTAGGTGCATCCCTGGATGTATGCAAGGGGAGAAGTGGGTACCCTGTACTCTTGGTGGCCACTGAGGCTGGTGTTCAGTGACACTGTGGCAGCCTGGTGTGTGGCCTAGCCACCAGCCATGTTCCTTTATTGTGCATTAGAAAGTTCTTTTTTGGGCTGATGTTAGAATTGCCCATGTGCAGCAGCCTTTGTAGAGAATAGCAGCCTCCAGTGTTCCCAGCTCTGCTTCAGAAGCCCAGGGGAGACCTGCTTCAGGGCCATGGCTGAGTGGGCACTTGGACTGGGAGGCATTTGTGAAACTTTACATCCAAGTTAGGGGACAGGGAGAAGCCATTTTCCCCCATCTGTGTGACATCTCCTGTGCAGGCTAGCCCAGCTAGTCACGTACATGGACTTGTCGCCCTCTGTTTTAAAAGAGTTGGGGCACTGGGTGCAGAGCAGTGGTGCCCCAGCTGCCCCCGGGTGGAGCATAGCCCACAGCAGCACCCTCACCTCGAGGGCCGTTTCTGGCAGCCTCTCTCCTGGGAGCCAGGCCTGGCTGAGGGCTGCACGTGTCCTGTGCAGACCTTCCCAGCGTGGAGTGGCGCCCATGGCCTGCAGGCTAGGCTCTGGCCCAGGGAAGTCCATAGTAGCACAGGCTTCAGGCCCCCACATCCAGCCTCCTCTCCTGGTCAGGGTGGACAGCATCTGCTGAAAGTACCCCTGATGACAGTACAGAAGGTGCTGAGGACCAGTATGGCCGTCCAGAACCGCACACTGGTGAGGGCCCAAAGCACTTACGTCCTGGTATGAGTGGTCTCTTTCTTGTCTGTGACCATACATTGAGGGAGTTGGGGATACTGTGGCCCTTTTGGCCAGGGGCCCAGGTGCCTTCTTCCTGCAGAAGGAGAGGCTGAGGCAGCCGTCCCCACCTGACTCACCCCCAGGGCCTGGCCCTGGTGACGGCATGGCTGGGCCTTACCTATGGCAGCTGAGGCATGGAACCTTCCAGAATGGACAGCAGCACCGGAGACATAATCTGCACCGGAGGCTCCTCGAGCGTAGACTTCTGTTGGCTGTGACACCATGGGTGGGTGATATCGCCCTGCCCTGCGCACAGGTCCCCCCCAGGCCTGCAGCTGTGCACACTAGAGGTACTACCCATGTACTGGGAGCCTCCTGTGGGGGCTGAGGGTGGAGACAGGGTGCCTGGTGGTCTATCAGGAGTCTGAGAAATGGGCCATGCCTGGGGTCAGGCTGCTGTGAGGGGCAGAGGCAACTGTCCCCACAGGTTTGAGGAAACAGGGCCAGCCTTCCTTCTGCCCTTGCTGGTCTTCCTGCTATGTGAAGGGACAGCTGTGTGGGGTTCTTTGGGTAGTGGGAGGGCTTCTGTCCCTTGGTGCTTGTGTGGGACAGGGTTCTGGCTTCTCCTTGCCCCTGCCTCTACCACCTTGAGAGATCTCGGACTCCCAAAGGCGACCTCGGTAGCTGGAGCTGTTTCCCTTGTGTGCCCTCAGCTAACACCATCAGAATGCAGTTAGAGCCCACCCGGCTGGCCAGCACCCCAGTGTTCACGCTGCTGATTCAGGTGAGCCACCTGAGCAGGAGGCTGTTGGCTTTCTTCTTTTGGTGGAGACTTGAAGTTTGCCAGGGGTTTACTTCTTGAAGTCTGGGTTATCTAAAGTTCCAGTCCTTGGAAACAGTCCTCTGGGGTCGACAGCTTTCAGCAGATAAATATGGAAGGGGCAGCTGGTCATTCCATTTAACCCCTTATGTAAAATGGGGATAGGCACCAGAACCCCAGGTCTAAGTGGAGGATGAGCAAGAGGGAGGAGGCCTGGTGCACACTCAAAGGCTAACCAGAAGGAAGGGAAGGCAGCCTTGGACTGGGGCAGCCCGAGAACCTAAGTCCAATCTGAGGGCACCCGAAGCTCTGGTGGCCTCCAGCTGGCTCCAGCCAAACCTTGGGCTGTGAATCTGATCCTGAGGGCAGCCTCGTGGGGACTACAGTCGGGGCCGCGCCCCCTCCTACTAATAACTTAGGCACTTGGACCCTATGGGGCTGGGGAGGGGGCGTGCCCTTACCCCAGTGTCCCTCAGCTGTTGCAGATCGACACTGCTGGCTGCCTGGATGTTGTTCGTGAGAGGAAGACCCAGCCACCCACATCACTCCAGTCTGGCACCCAGGGCCTGCCACCACATCTTCTGCAGGTAGCAGCCTCAGGGTCCAGTTCCCTTGGAGGAGTGGGGCCCACCTCCCAGAGCAGCCTTCCCTGCTGTGCTCCTCCAGGGAGGGAGACCTATGCATGCCCACAGTGAGGGTCTGAGCCCTGACAGGCTTCTTGGCGAGTCCCAGGCAGGTGCAAGCGGGATGACACCGAGGCGTGCCAGGTTGTGGACCTTGTGCCTCTCCCAGGACACCACCTGTCCCAGGCAGAGGTTGGGAGCTGCAGGCACCTCATACTTCAGAAACTAAACACTCAGGCTTAACAGGAGACCTGGCCCTGGAGCTGTCTCCTGGGGAGGCTGGGAACCACAAAATGGTATCACTAGGCTGCGCATCAAGTACGGCTTCATGGTCTGCACAGGCCACAGACCCCACGCTGCGGCAACCACCAGATGAGCTCTGGCAGGGGCGCCTGCTCCTGGAGCCCCAGCATCAGGCTTTCAGCCACTGTCATGGCCCCTGAGCTCTGTTCAGAGCTGGGCTGAGGGTCTAGAGAGTATCAAAGGTCGGTCTGGGTGGGGAGAGGTGATCTGAGCCCAGCGAGGACATCCTGCAGGCTGACTGTCTCTTTCCTTTTCAGGCTCCCTCCTGTGCCCAGAGCACCCCAGGTACCACCCCCACACTTCTCTCTGTCTTGGTGGGAAAGGCAGCATCTGCCACACTGGTGCCACAGCTCCAAGCAGCACAGCCTGTGGCCCTGTTGGTGGGTGTCTGTTGAATCCCACCCCGGGGCCAAGAGCTGGCTGGGCAAGCCCAGGGCTGCTGGAGTCCTTGCCTGCCTGCCCTGAGGCAGCCCAGGCAGAGAATCAGGAGGCCAGAGGTTGCCTCTAGCAAAGGCTGTTCCTAATGGCAGTCACCAGTCACCCATGCCAGCAGAACCTGGTTCTGGACCTGTCCTAGGACCTTGAGGGGACAGTGCTTTGTCACAGGAGGGGGAACAGTGGGGCCAAATAGCCCTGGTCTGGAAGATTCTTAGGGTTTAGGCTAGTCTCGGGCCATTCATTATTAAGCAGGCTGGGCTGCCTGTACTGTGGTCAGAGCATTGGAGTTTGAGGGTCTATGAGGTGAAAGATCTGGCGGTAAGCAGCTGGAGCCCTTGGTCTAGAACCTGACTCCCATCCCTTCTGTGATGACTCCCATCCCTTCTGTGAAAAAGCTGCCCCCTGCAGGGGCCTCTTGATGTCCCTAGGTCCAGAGCCTGGGCTTCCCATCAGCTGTGGATGTCTGTCCCTCTACAGGATGCCCCTTCCCAAATGTGCCAACCCGGAATGCTACAAAGAGTGCCAGCCACAGAGGGAGCACAGGACAGGAGTCCTGCCAGGCCAACTCCACCTCACCCCAAGTGCCTGTGGCGGCCCCACGCGGTCCCCGACCCAAGCCTAAGACTGTATCAGAGCTGCTTCGGGAGAAGCGGCTCCGTGAGGCTCGTGCCAGGAGGGCCACCCAGGGCCCAACTCTTCCTCCCCAGCTGCTGGTCTCCCCTGTGACCCTTGGGCCCCCTGTGCTGCCAGCCCCTCAGCCTCAGGGTTCCCCAGCCACAGGTCCTGTCTCCAGTACAGACTGCTTTGGGCCTAGGGCCCCCATGGCAGCCAGTGCATGCCCGTCTGGCTGTTGGCAGGAGACTGGGGTTTCAGACAAGGACGAGGGACTCCCCACCCTACAAGCCTTGCCTCTCAGTCCCGCCCCAAGCCCTGGCCAAGTCCCCGTGGGCTGCCCTCTGAGCATTCTGGGACAGTCTCAGGCCCCTACCACATCCCGGAAGCAGGGCCTACCTGAGGTTCTGCCCTTTTTCCCCGCAGCGCCCAGCCCCACTCAACTGCCCATGCAGCCCCTCAACCTGACGCCTGCTCTGGGCACACACAGAAGTGGGACCCCCCTGGCAGCCAGCATCCCCTTGCCTGTCACCTGGGTGCTCACAGCCCAGGGGCTGCTCCCTCTGCCAGTACCAGCAGTGGTGGGCCTCCCTGGTCCCACAGGGCTACCTGTGAAACTCCCACCACCCTGCTGTGAGGCTCCTGCTTGCCCCTCACAGCCCAAGGCCAGTGTGGACACAGAGCCAGCCCCCTCTTCCAGGACTGACACCTCAGCTCCCCCAACTTGCCCCCTATCCCAGAGTCCTCTAGAAGTCGGTGGTAATGTTCCTGGCGCTCTTGGAGAGGCCCAGGTGGTCAAGGAGGCTGCAGTGCCAAGGACGTCTTCCCAGACCAACTGCCCTGAAGCAGAGTCCCCCCGGCCCAGCCAGCTCTCTGTTTCTGTTGGCACTGGTCCCACAAATGGCTCAAGAGGGACACTGGAGCCTGGGGGGCCTCTGGGTCTAGAGAAGCCACAATTGTCTGGGTCCGAGAAGGGGGCCTTGGATCTGAGCCTGCTCTCCCTGGAGAGTGAGGCAGCCACACGGCAGTGGCTAAAGGGACAGCAAGGGGTTCATGTGCCCCCACTGGGGAACAGGCTACCCTACCATCCCCCTACCCTGTCCAGCCTACGAGCACTGTCCAACCTCCTGCTCCACAAGAAGGCCTTAGAGCACAAGGCCTCCTCCCTAGTGGCCAGTGGGGCAGCTGGGGCGCTGCAGACCTCGTTGGAGCTGGTGCGGAGGCAGCTGCAGGACAACCCAGCCTACCTTTTGCTGAAGGCACGGTTCCTGGCAGCCTTCACAGTGCCTGCTCTCCTGGCCACCCTGGCCCCCCATGGCATCCGTACCACCCTGTCAGTGGCCACAAGAGCCAGCTCTGAGAGTGAGGATGAGGACCTCCTGAGTGAGCTGGACCTTGAAAACAGGGACAACTGGTTAGGCTGTGCATCCAGTAGAACACAGGCAAGGCCAGCAACCACGGTCCCCATCCAGGTAAGGGTGCCAGGCTCAGCTGCACTTTCCTGCCTACATGTCCTTCCTGCCTGGCGTGGCAAGTTGGGGCTGATGAAGTGGCACAGGGACACTGGCTGCATGTCCCACAGGAGGAAAAAGCTGGCCCACGCTGCAGAAACTCAGCCCTGCCACTCAGGGTCCCCCCCCCCCCAAGTGCTGGGTGGGTGTTAGGAAGAGCTCGTGGTAGCTGAGCTGGCCAGCTCTGAGCTCTGCCCACCACAGGCACACACCTGACCCAGGGCTTCTGCTTAGGACATTTTCTCATCTGTGTTAGCAATACTTTTCTTTCTTGTCCCACCAGAACCTTGAAACAAAATGTTGGGGACATTGTTGTGGCCTCCTGGCTGCCCCTAGGGAGCCACAGACACCAAAACCCCTGCCCCTGTTGCCAGGTGTCAGACCTTTGTGCCTGACCAGGGTGGGCTTCAGCCTTGCAGGGGTACCTGTGGGCAGCAGCCTCCAGTGATGCCCTCCCCAGGATTTCCAGGTGCAGCCTTCCCCTTCCCCCTGAGGTGGTCGCTCCCTTCCCAGGGGGGCCAAGCCCTGTTCCTCAGCACTGTCCCTGCTGTCCCTTGCCTCAGAGCAGAAGGCTGGCCATGAAGGGTTTCCTTAAAGTGGGTTGGCGATGCCTTTGTGAGGGAGAAAGCCCCCTGTGGGCTCCAGGAAGGCCTGCTGCAGCCCCTCCCTGGCTGGTTCACAATGTGCCCTGTCCTGAGTGAGGACAGATCCAAGAAACTGGCCTGTTCTGTTTGGGTCAAGACTGGCTAGTGCTTTCCCCTCAAGGCCTTTCTCTGTGCCCCCATCCACTGCCCATTGTGGTGGGGGTCACTCTTATTTGTCCTTGCCTGGGCTCTTATTTCAGGGAGCTCTGGTTTCTAGCGAGGGTGCTGTTCCCTCCCACTTGGATACCTTTGATGACCTTGATGTGCTCAGGACCAGGCATGGCCGGCATGCCCGGAAGCAGAAGCCCCTGCTGTGAGCAGCAGGTGAGTCCCAGGCTCTGCAACCAGGAGAGCTGGGTGCCTCCTCTGTTGGGGAGCACCAAAGCTGAAGCCGGGTGTGAGGGTCCACAGGCTGTTTGTGTGTATGGGCCTGGTAGGAACAGGGCCAAGTCACACAGGCTCTCTATCCTCCCACCTACCCACCCTGTGTGCTTCAAGGCCTCTGCACAGCTGTCCCCTCTGCCCATAGGATTACAAGGCTCCTCCCTCCCCTTGCTGAGTCTCCACTCCATCCTGGTGTCACTGATTATGTCACCTACCACATGCTACCTGTGTAGTTATGGTCTACCCATGGCCTTGAGCCCATAAGAGCACTTTGCTTTTGCTCTGGCCCTTGTCCTGGACAGCAAGTGCCTTATAGGCCCTGGTATGTTTGGGTTGAGAAGAGGGAGTCAGGTCAGCCCACCCAGAGGCAAGAGCAGTTGCTTTGACCACAGGACAGGTCCTGGAGCTGGCAGGAGTGGCAGGATGATGTGGCGGAGGGTGGCAGTGTCCTGGTGTTCCAGCTGGTCTTCTGTGCATCCGACCCTGGGTTCCAGTGCCTTTCCCCATGTGGCGCAGTGTCGCTGGCCGTACTGTCTGGGGTCTGGCTGCATGTACTGGGCCCTCCTGGAGTCGAGTGCCCCCCACCATCAGTGTGCTCCTGTGTTTCAGAACAAGGACATAGAGCCCGCGCCTACCCCAAGAGCCCATCGTCCACCGTACAGGAGAAAATAGCCAGGGTCTGGAGAGCTGCTGCCTGTAGTAGGCAGGAAGAAACCCAGCAGAGTGGCCACGTTGGTTGTCCCAGGCTTGGCTGGTCTCTAAGTACAAAGCTCAGTGTTTGAAGGAATAAAGTAAATGTTCGATTTTTCAATTAAAAAGCAAGACAAGCTTTTGTGATTTTGTTGTCTTAGGGTACCGGGTGGTAGACCCAGACTGCCACCAGAATTGTACCACCCGTCAGCTCTGGGGCTGCATGGGACACCAGCTGGCTCAGCCTCCTTTGCTGGACCTTGAGCTCATGGCCCCTGAGCTCTGGAGAGGTTAGAGAAGTAGCTCCTGTCTGTTTTGTGGAAACAGGCTGTGGCTCTGGCCACACTGGCCCCAGGCAGCGTCCCCAGGACCAGTGGCCACCTGCCTGCCCACAGTCACAGCAGCGGCTCCCTCCCTCTGGTGGTTCCTTTCCCGTGGGCATTTCCTGGCTCCGGGCCAGAGCCCAGCCATGTGCCTGCCCCTTTGCTTTCCCAGTCCTGTCTTCTCATGTGGCTTCCCACTCGCCCAGGCCTGGGACCCTCCTGTGGCTTGGTTGTCATCACTTACTTCATTTTCTCACTGGAGATTTCCAGCTCAGAGAAGTAAAAGGAGGGGTGCCTGTCCAGGTCCTGATCGTTTGGGGACCATCACAGGCACTGGACCCGCCCTTCGGCTATTAGGCTCTGCTGCTGCAAGTGTACACCGCCACCAGTATCTAGTTTTCCTCGTTGATTCCTCTAATCTGCGGGTTGTAGAGTTTTCTTAAAATTTATTTCCAAATACTTGGGAATTTTCCAGATATCTTTCTGTTGCTAACTCCTAGCCTAATTCTGATAAGTCTGAGAACATGACTTCAAAGTATATTTGTGGTCCTGGAGATCAAACCTAGCTACAGTTCAGTGGTACAGCTCCCCTAACCTTTTTTATTTTATTTTGAGTCAGGGTCTTAAAAGTTGCCCAAGCTAGCCTCTAACTTGGAATCCTCCTGCCTCAGCCTCCTAAGTCCCTGGGATCACAGGCATGTCCACTGTGTCCAGCAATGTCTTTATTCTTCAGAATACACACCTGGGGCTAGGGGAGTAGCTGAGTGATGGAGCACTTACTCAGTATGTGCAGGTCTGGCTTCCATCCCCAGCACTGCAAAGACAAAACCCCAGAAAAGACACCTTTGTCCCTCATGAACAAATGGGATGCTCTAGGCAGGGGAGCCCCTGCCACTTCCCTGCTGTGACAGCACAGCCTGGGTCACCTCTGCAGTCAACGAGGAGGTGCTGCCAGGGCCTGGAGCTGGAACATCCCTAACTGCCTGCTCCTCCACACATGGGCAGGGCTGCTGGCCCTCCGTGGAATCCAGCAGGAGAGCTGGTCTCGCAGGGTCAGAGGCCATGCAGGGAGTGGTCAGGGGAGCTTCCCACCCTTTCCACTCACCCCTTCTTGGTAGCTGTTGCCTCAGCCTGACCGGGCAGGCCAGGTGTGGCTCCGTCCAATCAGCTCCTCCTGCTGAAGTGGGGCCTGGGGCTCTCCACACCCCTCAGGGACCAGGCTCCAAGGACCACCCTAGATGTGGGCCAGAGAGGACTCTGTTGCCTGTCACCCATTGGCTTTGGCCGAGCTTTGCCTGCCATCAGCTTCTGGGAGTACCCCCCCATGCATCCTGGTAGAAAGGGAGACTGGCATGGGGGTTCCCAGTGGCAAGGACAGGGAGGACATCAGGGTGCCTCACCCCCTGTGGAGGGCTTAAATGTCTAGCTGGACAGTGGGCTGGCAGCAGTGTGCCGCAAACATGTTATTACTCCTGACCTCTGGTAGGTCACCCAGCCCTGAGACCATGTGCCCTCCGGGGTGCCATGGTGGGTTGGCCTCCTCTAGCCCAGGAGGGCCTTTGCCCTTCTTTCCACGTTTTCAGGTGCCCTAAGACCTGGGACCCTGTCCCTGGGCAGGCAGGCTCCTCTGTTCCCCAGAGGACTTCCACTTCCCTCCCCTGGGGCCGCCCTGGCTGTCAAACCAGAAGCAGGCCACCAGGGACTGTCCCCCTGCGGGAGGACAGGCCTGCCTTAGTGGTGTTAACCAGAACACAGCAGGAAGTCAGAGCCTCCCTCTGAGCTCCACCCTCGCTCCCTCCAGCACCAAGCTGCCGACAGCATCTCCCAGAGACCCTGGCAGCCCCAGATCCTGGTGTTCCCACGGCCAGGACAGCACGCAGCTGGCAGGTGGCTCCTGCAGGTAGGCTGGCCTGGAGCCCTTCAGGAGATCGGCATGGGGGAAGGTGGCTGGGAGACCATAGTCTTGCTGGGGACCCTGAAGCACATGCCTAGAGCAGTGCTGTGCTCCCACAGGCCAGCCATGCGGCCTCAGCGATTCCCGGGCCCTGCACGGCCACTCTGCAGAGACCTGTTTGCTCAGAGGAGTCAGTGGTGGGAGTTGGTGTGGGCCATGTGGATTCGGGCCAGAAAGACAGTAAAAGCCCAGTGTTCCCAGGGCTGTCCCCTGGGCCACCAGCCTGGGCAGGGAATCGGTGCAGCAGGAAGCTGAGGAGTTATTCAGAAGAGCATGCCTGTCTCAAGGGCCAGTGGCCCAGCCAGCTCCTCTGGCCGGTCAGGGCCCCATCCCTGTCTCAGGGAGGTAGAGCTGCTCGGCTGCTGCCACCTTGGCCCAGTCCTGAAGCCAGTCACTTGAGCTGTGCACTGGTGAAAGAAGATATCAAAGGGTGGGCCCTCATGGGAAGACCCCTTGTCTACAGCTGGCCTGAGTGTCCCCAGCCTGGCAGGAGCCAGGCCCTCTCTGGGCCAGAGAGTGCAGGGGTCACCAGTGCCCAGGACCTGAGAACCATGAGAGGGTGCGGCAGCAGCTTCCCTGGGCAACAGGCAACCCTGCCAGCCCCTCGCAGCATGCCCGGGTCTAGGGTAATGGCAAATGCCCCCGTGAGCAGCCCTCCACCGCCCTCCCTAAACAGCTCCGTGACACGGGGAGCTGCCATGGAGCTGTTGCATCACCAGCCCATGGCCAGCGGAAGGACTGGGGGGCAGGGGCCTTGGGGGATGAGGAAGTCCTCCACAGCCTGGCTCCCTTCCAAGGCAAAGGTGGGAGGGCCACCAGCCAACCTGCCCCTCGCCCAGCCCGGATGCTGGACAGCCAGGACTCACAGTGCCATGCAGGGTGGCCCCGTGGGACAAACCTCCTCCCACCACTTTGGAATGTCATGGTGCAGGGGAATGTTCTTCTCTTAGACCCCAGCTGTTCCTCTCATATTTACCCAGGTGATTCAGGAAGAAAGCAAGCTGGGCAGAGGGGCAGGGCCGGAGCTCAAAGAAGGAGACGGCTCGGTAGCCTGACAAGGAGCTGTCCCAATGCCTCTGCTGTCCCTGGGGAAATGGTCATGCAGCCAGGAATGTGAGGGTAAACCCCTCAGATGCCCCTGGGTGGGGCTCCCTGGTGGCCCTGCCCAAAGCCCTGGCAGGACACCTGTACACTTGGTGTGGGCTGACCCTGGGGCTAGGCTCCAGGCCAGGGGCACAGCAGGTGGGCATTTACCTCAGCTGCTCTCGCCAGCTCCAGCCACCAGCCTGCGGAGGCCATGTCGGACTATGAGAATGAGGACGAGTGCTGGAATGCCCTGGAGGGCTTCCGGGTCAAGCTCATCTCTGTCATCGACCCTGCCCGCATCACGCCCTACCTGCGCCAGTGCAAGGTTCTGAACCCTGATGACGAGGAGCAGGTGCTCAGTGACCCCAACCTTGTCATCCGCAAGCGGAAAGTGGGTCAGTGTTGCCCCCGCCTGCTGCCCCAAGGATCCAGGCCCCAGGTGGCTGCTTTGTGCCTCCCTGGCCCTGGCCCACCCAGGTGGACTGTGAGCCCCAGCCTCCATCCTGAGGACGGAGTGGAGGTCCCCTCCCATGTTGCTGGAAGCTATGATTGGAGTGGCAGGGAGCTCACACACCACTGAGGCCCTGGGAGGCCTGGGGTGGGCGGGCAGCACTTTGTCCCCATCGTAGGCCACCTGCAGGGCACCTCCATCAGATCATTAGCCTGACCTCTGTGTTGGGCAGGCCAGGCCTGGCCAAAGCCGGGTGGGGCGGGCAGGGGCACACACAGCTTGGGGTACCTTGTGCCCAGAATGTACCCCACCTGCACCTTGGGAGCCTCCTCCCCAGCCCTGGCCCTGCCCCCCCACCCCCAATGCCCCAATCCCCAGCCCTGCCTCTCTGGCCTGCAGGCGTGCTCCTGGACATCCTGCAGAGGACAGGTCACAAGGGCTATGTGGCCTTCCTCGAGAGCCTGGAGCTTTACTACCCACAGCTATATAG
>NW_026000052.1:1583039-1590008 GCF_001458135.2 Marmota marmota marmota
GATCCCGCCCCCACCCCCCACCCCACTCAGGGGTCTGGGCACCTGCATTGCTGGGGTACCCCTGGCCTCCAGAGGGGGAGCTTCTGGGGGTAGGAACCTCTCCCGGCCTCAGAATACCCACTCGCTGTGGGTTCCACCTCTCTACAGCCTTTGTCCCCACAGAGTCCTGTGATTCCCAGCAGGGGCAGCGGGATGCTGTCCTGCAGGTAGCCCACTGGTTTGCTGCATCTCATTAAGATCCTTTTTAGCATGTGCAATGGCCACACCTGTAACCCCAGCTACTCTGGAGGCTGAGGCAGGAGGGTCCCAAATTCCAGGCCAGCCTCAGAACTTAGTGGCCCTATCTCCAAATAAAAATAAAAAGGGCTGGGGATGTAGCTCAGTGTAGAGCACCCCAGAACCCAGGGGTGGGAGCGGGGAAGATCTATTATACAAAGAGAGAAAGAAGGGCTGCCCTGAGCCCTGGCCTGGAGTGGCCTGGGAGAGGATGAAGTGTCCTGTTCACGTCCCCCAAGCGGAACAGAGACCAGGCAGAACTGGCCTGCTGACTCCAGCTGCTGGTCCTCAAGCACCTAGGGTCATTGAGGTTGGGCAGATGCAGGGGCATGGCTCCGTCTGACGCTGCCTGGCCCCCAGACGCATCTGGGGAGTCTGGCCTGACACAGCTGCTGATGACGGAGGTCATGAAACTACAGAAGAAGGTGCAGGACTTGACTGCGCTGCTGAGCTCCAAGGACGACTTCATCAAGGAGCTGCGGGTGAAGGACAGCCTACTGCGCACACACCAGGAGCGGGTGCAGCGGCTCAAGGAGCAGTGCGAGGCTGGCGGCCGCGAGCTTAAGCGCTGCAAGGAGGAGAACTATGACCTGGCCCTTCGCCTGGCGCGCCTCAGCGAGGAGAAGGGCACAGCACTCATGCGGAGCCGCGACCTGCAGCTGGAGGTGAGCGGGTCCCACTCCCCGGCGCACCCTGCTGCCCTGCCTGGAGCCTGGCTGACTGGACCCCCACGCCCCTGCAGGTGGACCGACTCAGGCACAGCCTCATGAAGGCGGAGGACGACTGCAAGGTGGAGCGCAAACACACGCTGAAGCTCAGGCACGCCATGGAGCAGCGGCCCAGCCAGGAGCTGCTGTGGGAGCTGCAGCAGGAGAAGGCCCTGCTGCAGGCCCGTGTGCAGGAGCTGGAGGCCTCCGTGCAGGTGGGGCTGCGCCAGGCTTCCACACCAGGCTTCCGCGGGCGGCTCATGGCTAGGGGCAACACAGGCACTGGCAGCCAGGCAGCCTGGGCCTCCCGGTCATAGTTGCCCTTGGCCGTCTTCAGGAGGGGAAGCTGGACAGGAACAGCCCCTACATCCAGGTGCTGGAGGAGGACTGGCGCCAGGCACTGCGGGACCACCAGGAGCAGGCCAACACCATATTCTCCTTGCGCAAGGACCTCCGCCAGGGCGAGGCCCTCCGCAACCGGGTAGGAGGGTTGGTGGCAGGCACCAGGCCTGGGGTGTTAAGCCAGTGCCCACTGGGCATCTGGAAGGCAGGGTGCTGGATCTCATTTAAATTCTCTGCTGCACCACTTCTGGGGGTACAGCCCTTTGGTGCGGGCTCTTTGCCTGCATTTGCCTGGGAGGGTGGGGGCCATCCTCAGGGCTCACAGTGCCTGTGGCAGAATGGTGGCCATGGCCAGGGTCTCTGCTGGGTCTGGCCCACTGTGGTCTGTGGCCCTTGGAGCCTCCTCCTCGTCCCAGCTGGCCTGACCAAATGTACCCTCAAGTGCCATCCCTGAGGCCAGGTGGCCCAGGGCTGGTTGGCTGAACAGCCCCTCCTGCAGTGCATGGAGGAGAGGGAGATGTTCGAGCTGCAGTGCCTGGCTCTGCGCAAGGACTCCAAAATGTACAAGGACCGCATCGAGGCTGTCCTGCAGCAGATGGAGGAGGTGGCCATCGAGCGGGACCAGGTGAGTGCCTCCTGCCTCGTGCGGAGGTAAGGATGCAGGGAGGGAGCTGGTCCCCAAGCTCATGGCCCATGCAACATGGAGTCCATGGCCAGCTTCCCACCCGGCCCATCCCACTCGGGAAGAGCTGTGGTCACCCTGAGCCTCCTTCTTCCACGCTCCTCTCAGTGCTGTGCGTTAGTATTCTTTTATATATCTTGTACAAAAGAGGGCTTTCCATCAGTCTTATTTTGCAAGCAACTATTTTTAATTTTATTTTTTGTGGTACTGGGGATTGAACCCAGGGGTGCTCTACACTGGCTTGCACCCTCAGTCCTTTCTTTTTTCTTTTCTTTCTTTTTTTTTTTTGAGACAGGGTTTCATTAAGTTGCCCAGGTTGGCTTCAAACTAGTGGTCCTCCTGCCTCAGCTTCCTGAGTAGCTGGATTACAGGTGTGCCCCACAGTGCTCAGCTGCAAGTAGCTTTTTTTAACTTAAAAGAACTGTGGGTGCCTGTCTGGGGAACTCTTGTGGACCCGGCGGAGCATCCCACCACAGGGCTGCATCTGCACCCTGTCTCCCAAGCAGCTTCCTGGAGGCTGTTTCCAGTTGACAGCCGGTGCTCCTGCCAGTGCTGGAGGGTGACTCATGACATGTATCAGGAGTCCTGAACCCAGACTGCTGGGAGTCACCTGTGGAGATACAAGGACCCCAGGAAAATAGCGACTCTGCCTGTCCAGCAGGGGGTCAGCCACCATCCCTGCCTTGGGCACAGACTCCCAGGCAGATTCTCAGGCTGAGGGGCTGGAAAGCCTCTGGTGGGAGGGAGGGGACTGGCTGCACCCCGGGGCTGCTGCCCAGGAGCTGGTCCAGTGCCAGGCACTGGTGGGCTTGGCAAGGCCATGTTTGGCTGTCTCCAAGAGGTCCAGAGTCAGAAGCAGGGACAAGAGGTAGGGAAGCAGCCATTTACCAGTCAAGTCCTGGCCAGGGTGGGGCCCCTGGCCTGTGGGCTACTGATGGTCTCCTAGACTGCTGGCTGCAGTTGGGGTCAGAGTTCTGCCCCACTGTAGTGTGCCCTCCTCTGCTAGCACATTGGTCTCACACCTCAGGGACCCCGGGTAGGACACAGGCATAAAGGAGCATGACAGAAGCTGGGCACAGTGGCCACACCTGTAATCCCAGTGACTCTGGAGGCTGAGGCAGGAGGATCGTAAGTCTGAGGCTTTAGCGAGACCCTGTCTCAAAATAAATAAAACAAAATAAAAAGTGCTGGGATGTGACTCAGTGTATAGCACTTCCAGGTTCAATCCACAGTACCCAAAATAAGAAAAATAGAAGAGCACGACATTCATTTTTAAGAATCTTATGTAGCCACTGGTGGTCATGCTCTGGATTACCAACTGCATCCAGTCCTTACCAATCACAAGAACATGGATAGGGAACAAAGATGTGCTGGGTATCCTCTGGGAATTGAGGGACTCAAGAGTTGACATGGGGCCACAAGGACTGCCCTGAGGGTTGAGAATATGGAGATTTCTAACCTTTTTCCTCCCACAATACTGGAGATTGAACCTGGGGTTCTTTATCATTAGCTACATCCCCAGTCCGATGTGGGTTTTTGTTGTTGTTGTTGTTGTTGTTGTTTGTTTTTGAGATAGAGTCTCACTAAATTGTTGAGGTTGACCTCAAACTTGTGGTCCTCCTACCTCAGCCCCCTGAGTTGCTGGGATCACAGGCATGGCCACTGTGCCCGGCGAGTTTTATCTTCTTCACGCTTGTCCACTTTCCATCATGTGCCTTCATTACTTTACAATCCCCAAATGCCATCTGTGTCCAAGGGAAAGGAGAGGCCTGCGCTGGCTGGTCCCACGCAGCTCCACTGACTCCGAGAGGTGCTAGAAGTCCTGCTGGGAACTTGCTTTAGAAGCTGGGAGTCATGCTGTAAGGAGAGAAGCAAAGAGAAGCCCTGGGCTGAAGGTGGCCTGTGCCTCCTGCAGGCCATGGCCTCCCGGGAGGAACTGCACACGCAGTGTGCCCGGAGCCTCCAGGAGAAGGATGAACTGCGCAAGCGGGTCCGGGAGCTGAGTGAGAAGGCGGATGAGCTGCAGCTGCAGCTGTTCCAGTGCGAGAGCCGGCTGCTGGCCGCGGAGGGCAGGCTCAAGCAGCAGCAGCTGGACACACTCACCCTGGTGGGCTGCAGGACAGGGTGGCCTGCCAGCTCAGCCCTGTGGTCCTGCCTGGGCCAGTCAGTGCAGTGAGGGAGTGGGACCCAGGCGTGCGGCCAGGACAACCCCAGACCTTCCTTGTGGTGCAGTAAGGGCTGCTAACACAGCCCAGGCCTAAGCAGGACGTGGGACTGCTGGACACTGGCTGTGACCAAGTGGAGCCAGCAGGGTGGGGTGGTGAGGAGGAGGGACATTCTAGGCAGAGCCTAGAGAGGGGAGAGCCAGAGCTGAGGCATGTATGGGGGCTCCTGGAGGATGGGGCTGGACTGGGACCCTCGCCATACCCCACCGACCCCACGCTGCTCTAACCAACCCCTGTTCTTTGACCACAGAGCTCTGATCTGGAGGACAGCTCCCCCAGGAACTCCCAGGAGGTGAGCGTGACCCCAGGATGGTGCCCGGCTGGCCTCTGTGAGACTCCCAGCTTCCACCCACCCACAGCCACATTTATGCTCCCAGGGTCCCGCTGAACTGAGCCTCCGCTGCCCAGCTCTGGGCCAGGCAGGGGGAGAGGCCCATTTGCTGGAGGGTACAGTGAGGCCAGGGCAGGGCTGCTGGTGCAAGAGCTCCATTTCCCAGCCCCTCCTCACGCAGCCCAAGCCCCCGAGGAGCTGTACAGAGGGGAGACAGGCACCATGCCTGGCTGGGGTGCAGGAGCTGCGTGGGCTGTGGGGTAGGTGGGGTCCAGTCCTGGTGGGGAGTGGTGGCTGGAAGGGAGGACTAACAGTGACCTGTCTGTCTTTGGAAGCTCTCACTGCCCCTGGATGTGGAGGAGGATGCCCAGCTCTCGGACAGAGGTGAGCGGGTACACCATGCACCATACTCCTCTGGCCCAGAAGCACGGGGCTTGGCCTTCTGGTCCCCCTGAGCCCTGGCCTGTAACTAGTGCCCTGTCTCTTCAATCTTCACGTTCTACTCAGCAGACGGGAAAACTGAGGCTTGGGGGTGTTATCAGGTCAAGGATGCCTAGAGAGCAGAGAATCTGACTCAAACCTGGGGCCCAGCTGGCAGGGTCCTTGGTCCAGTGAGGACAGGTCCCCCTGGGGCAGTGGGTGTGGAGCCTCCACCCTGGGCAGGCCCAGGGAATGCAGAGTAAAACAGGGCTCCCCCACCCTCTCCTCACGAAGCTTCCTGTTGCAGTGGGAGACACAGTAAGCCAGTGTCCAGGCTCAGAAGGCCAGGGATAGAGGAATGGGGCTGCATGCGGGGCAGGGGGTGAGGGGCACCGAGGGGGCTGAAGAGGCTTCCAGGGGGCCAGGCAGATTTCCTCCTGGGCTCATTTTTAAATGGGGCTCTTAGCCCTAGAAACAGACTGGGGGTGCATGGGAACAGCTGGGTGCCTCTGGGAGTGGCCTGGATGTGGGTAGGAGCTGGGGAGGAGTCTGCTCTGAGGATGGGGGCCGGTGGGAGGTGGGGAGGGTGGTGGGGTGCCCCGGGGAGGTTGCGTGGGAAGTCAGAAATACTTCCTCAGGGGTGCCTGAGCCCAGCCTCCACGCAGAGGCAAAAGGGGAAGAAGTGGCAGCAGATGGAGAAGTGGGGGCGGCCATCTGCCACAACCCAGAGACGTGAACTTGAGGCTACAGAGCCCCACGTGTTCAGGGGAGGCAGACTCAGGAGTAGCCAGCTCCCAGGGGGCTGTGGCAGGAGCCAGGCAGCATGGAGGTTGAGCTGAGGGGGAGTGTCAGCTAACAGCAGCTCAGGAGGGGCGGCCAGGCAGGCAGGACACAGCCTGGCACCCCAGCCCTGCTGACCACCAGTACTTCTGCCCTAAGGGCCTCAACTTTGGTCTGCCTAGATCCTGGGAGAGTCAGAGGGGTCCAGCAGCCTGGAATGTTCTGCTTCCAACTGCTGCAGTATCCCAGCCACACCTCTGGAGGCCCTGGGCCCTCCTCTTGAGGTTGCCCCTGCCCACTCCTGAGAGTCACCATGCCTGAAAATGCTACCCAGCAAACTGGGAACACAGCACAGCCTGACGGGGCTTGGGGCCACCTGGGAAAAGTGTCCTGGAACCTTGGGGTCCTTGTTTGTCTGTTTGTCGTTGGTCTTTGGGGGCAGCCAGCTCAGGAGGAATGGACGGTTGATGGAAGGAGTTGTGGGACTCTCTAGGACCAGCAGCTTCTGCCTGCCTCAGAAGGCTTCTCCTGGGAGTGAGGGGAGGCCAGGCTAGGGGTCTGGGCCAGTTTCCTTGCCTGGCAATGGAGAGACTAACTGGCCATGTGAGAACCCAGGAGATCTTGCACTGGGCAGCCGGAGGGGGAGGGGCAGCCATGCTGGGCGTGGCCCCCCAGGGTGGGCAGGACCCACAGGCAAGCTGTCCTTTCCAGGAGGCCTCGCTGAGGGGGAGAGCCAAGAGCAGCCCTTCGCAGCCCCGCAGAAGGTGTGGCTTTCACTAACCCCCCATGTAAGACCCCCAGGTTCCTGCAGCCCTCGATGGGCTTCAGTGACTAATCTCCAGGAAGGTGGTGTCTCCACTAGGGCAGCTGGGGGTGATCCAAGGTCTCTGCTGTGGGTTTTGGGGTGGAGTGTCTGGAACATGAAGTGGAGCCCCTACCTTCTTGGACACAGCTCCAAGAATGGGGGTTTGGGAGGGTGGGGTAGCCATAGAAGGACACCCCATTTCTGGTCTACCCAGCGGGAACTCGGCCTCCTTGTCCATGGCACAGGAGTCCCTCAGCCAAAGGGCCATCTGGGTTGTGTACTAGCAAGAGCCCAGGCGGGAGGCTGAGCGCCCAGTCGGCCTGGCTGCAGGAGCCCGCGCTGCCCTGTCATCAGAAGGCAGCCCTATGCCCGGGCACCTCGGGGGCAGCCCCGATGGCCAG
>NW_026000052.1:1590754-1594828 GCF_001458135.2 Marmota marmota marmota
CTCCTGAGGGGCGGGGCCTTCCCCGGGAGTCTAGTTGCTGGCCTGATGCCGGCCTGATGCTGCCCTGCTCCAGCCAGGTCTGTGGAACAAGGTCCTCTAAGTGCATCTCGAAGCTGGCCTATCACCAGGGCGTGGTCATTGTGACCTGCCCTGGCTGCCAGAGCCACCACATCATCGCAGACAACCTGGGCTGGTTTTCTGACTTGGATGGGAAGAGGTGAGGACACCTGGACTGGGGAGGGGGGGGGCGCGGGGAGAAGGGGGACACTGGTGGCCTGAGCCTGGGGCCTGGGTGAGGAGCCCTACCAGCAGCACACACCTGGCCACCTGGCCTCCCTGGGGAGCCCCTGCCTGGTGGTTTCTAGATCCCCTCAGCAACCCAGTTTCCTTGTCTGTGCAGAGGTGCAGGTAAATCTGAACTTCAGGTGGACCATGGATAGCCTTTGCCGTCACTGTGCTACCCCAAATACAGCAGCTGCCAGTCAGGCCACCTGGGTGGCGCCTGGGGCTCCGCCTCACTGACCAACCTCCGTCCTCTTTGATGGCCTTGCCACTTTCTGGTGTGGAACTTTCTTGTCCTCTGCCAATTTGTGTGCCTGGTCTGCAGCAGCTGGGAGATGTGTGTCAGGCGGTGTGGACTGGCCTTGGCCTGAGGGTCCTGCTCAGAGGCCAGGCTGGCACCCCTGTCTGGGGAGCCAAAGGCTGTGCATTCTGACTTCTGAGCTCTGTATTCTCACATGAGGGAGGGTCGGTGACAGCAGAGTCTGGAAGACCTGTGGTGACTTTCACAGAGTGACCCTTCAAGGTCAGCACACCAGGCACTGGGCTGTCCTCCCATAAGACATCACCAAGTAGAGAAGGGGCATGGGCAGGACTGCTGGGGACTGGTCTCTCCGAGAGATGAGGTGGTCCCTTGGCTCCTGAGGTGGCACTTGCTGGCAGCCATGGGTCGTGAAAATGTGTGAGGTGCCTATATGGCCCTGATGCTGCTGGGTGCTGGGCAGCACTCCTGGATCGAGCTGGCCAGGGTGTGCCCTGCAGGGAGCCAGGTACAGGAGTGACATGCCCCCACTCCTGCCTCACAGGAATATTGAAGAGATCCTGGCATCCAGAGGGGAGAAGGTGCGCAGAGTGGCTGGCCAGGGTGCCCTGGAACTGATTTTGGAGGCTGCAGGGACCCCCAACCCCCCTGCTGCCCCAGAAGAGGGTGAAGGCGAGGATCCTGCCCACCCAGGCAAGACGGAGCAGAGCTGACTCACATGGGACTTCTGCCCTCCAGAAAGATACTTCCTTCAGCCCAGACCTCCCGGACTGGCCTGTGCCCTGTCAGTAAACAGACGTTGCCTGTAGCTCTCTGTCTTTCTTTATTGGAGTCAGAATTACTCCCATGAGCCCCCCGGTGCTGGAGGACCCCAGGCTCACCACCATCCATCCTGCAGAGGAGTTACCTGTACTAGCCCACCACAGGGCCACGTTCAGGTGGGCAGGGGCTGGACATAAAGTCAGAGCACACGTGGCCCTGCCCGTCTGAGCATCCTGTCACTTGCTGTCCCCTGGGACAACGCTGCTGGTGGCTCCCCTCCATGAGCCAGGGCTGACCTCAGTCCTGAGCCTTGGCCGTAGCAAACCAGGCTGCTCATGGTGGCTGTAGCCAGGATGGGTGCTGGGCTGGGAGCTTGGAACGGAGTGCAAGCCAGGCGGAGGGTCCTCTAGGGGCTACCCGGCCTTGCCATACCGCCTGGCAGGTTGGGGTCTCAGACACGTGGGGGACAGCAGGAGCCCCGTGCCCTTCCTGCACACGTGTGGCTTGTCTCAGCTTTGTTTGACTGCTCAGGATGTTCCTGTTTGGGAAGCGAGCAGACGCAAGAGCAGTCTTGGAGAAACATTCTGGCTGCGTGACCTCCACTATCAATCACCAGCCTCGTCTGGCAAGCAGGGGCTGGGGACCTGGTGGGTGCAGAGGGCTGAGCCCAGCTCCACGGGGACACGCCGTGTGGGAACCTCAGCTGGTGATTAGAAGCTCACGCCTCACCCGTGGGAGGCTGGGTGCATCTGCTTCGTGTGCCCTGGCTCGATTACCCCCATCCTTCTCCTGGCAGACAACCTGCTATTAGGCCCACCAGAGCCTCCTGGGCCATTTGTGGAACCTGTCATCGCTCTCAAGGCTGAGCCAGCCCCACCCCAGCCTGCCCTTCTGTGGAGGGCACTGAGGTTGTAGGGACCAGAGGGGGCTTCCCGGAGGCCTTGAAGTGCTGCGGGAAGCCGCCCCCGGGGATGCAGACCAGTGTTTGGGAAGGCTCCAGTGCTGGCCACACACCAGCTGTAGAGCTGGATCTAGAAAACCTGCTCCTGCGGGAAACCGAGGCCCGTAGCATGCACTTGTGTATTCACTGTGCCTTTTCTGTGCTGATGCTTTGGCCTCTGGGCCTCACTGTCCCTGGAGGGCCCACCCCCACTGGACAGCAAAGGCTGTGAACCCTGCTTCCCATGTGCTGAGTGGTCTGTGCAGAGCCCACTCCCCATCCTCCTTGACGGGCTTGCACCTGGGCCATCGTGCCGTACCCTCGTCACCCTGGGCCAGGTATCGGCCAACTGGGCAACCTGTGTGCCCAGAGCCCGCCAGAATTCTCCAAGCAAGCCAAGCCTAAGCTGGTTACCCCTCGTCCCTCCTCCCCACGGAAACACGTCAGAGGCCCTGCCCGCACCACTCTGCCTTGACCGACCAGTGCTTCCCACGTGGCGTGGCGTGGCATGACCGACCGCATCCTTTCTATGGCAACCTCCTGCTGTCAGCCTCTACACATGAGCAAAAAATGGAGCCTGTTGGGAAGTGGCTGGGGACTCAAGACAGCCGCAGAGCCTCCTCTGGAGGACACACAAGCGCCAGGCCAGCTGGGTCCTGCGGTCAGGGAAGTGCCCGGCCACACTGCAATCACAGTTATTTTTTCAGGTCTTGGCCTTCGCAAGCCCAGCGAGCCACCCAGGACTGTGGGCCTCTGAGAGATGACAGGCCCAGTGGGGCCACAGGACCCTTAGTGAGCTGGCTCTCATCACAGCATCCCCGTGCCCCACGGGCGCCTCTCCCTGCTGTGGCCACCTCGCCTTTTCTTCTTTTCTCCCTCGGGAGGAACAGTGGTGACCCCCTGCTTACTGAGACTGCACCCCGCCAGCTCCTGCCTCCAAACCTCCGGGCCAGCTCTTCCCTGCTAGCCTGGGGGAACCAGGCCCAGTCCGCCCCTCCCAGCCCTCGGGATGTCAGGCCTTCTGTGGTCCAGGCGGGTGTGTGGGGGAAAGAAGTCCCATAGTCCAGGCTGGTCCTGGCAGCACAGTGGGCACTGGGAGTGGCTACACCCTCTGGTCACTTCCCGTCCCATTTAGAGGGCCTATTTTCTCTGCCAGCCCCTGCCCACCTCCCCCAGACAGCAGGGAGCCTGAGCTGTTTGACTGGCTCGTCTCCTGGGTGGGGACCCTACGCGGGCTTGAGATGGCCTGGCCTGGGCCTGCGGTGCTGAGGGCTTTGAGAGACTGTGCCAGGTCTTTAGGACCCACAGGAGCTTCCTGGTGGGACGTGAGCACAGCTGTGGCTGCCTGTGCCCAGCTGCCGCCCCTGCTGCCAGCCCTGGACGGGGCCCTGTGGGGTGCCCGCGGCCCGCACACCCAGCATGCTGCAGGTGCTCTCGGGGAGTCGGACCTGCCTGACCGGGATCCTGTGGTTGGGGAGGAGTCTGCATGGCAGCCACAGGGGCTGCCCAGGGGGGGAGGGCTGCTCTCAAGGGCCACCCCTGAGGTGCGTGGCTGAGCTCCCAGCTTGCCCACCCTGGGAAGCACCCCGGGGGCCCTGCCCGGGGACATGGACACAGTGCAAGGGGACTGCTTAACCTGAGCCCAGCCTTCCATCGTCAGTGGCAGCAGGGACCGGCCCCAGATGCCTATGGGTGTTCGGGGCAGGGGCTGGGTGGTGGTGGGTGCTCTGCACATGTCCAGTGGGCCCAGCCCCAGGAAGGCCCACCGCTGCTTCTGACAGAGACGGCACTTGCCTGGCACACTTTATTTCTCAAGGGTGGATGGGGGGCT
>NW_026000052.1:1594853-1599853 GCF_001458135.2 Marmota marmota marmota
GGGGGGGGGGGACGTACCTCTCGGGCTGGAAAGGACCCGCTGACAACACAGCAGAAGTGTGAGCAATAAATACACACGTACATTCAAGTATGAGGGCTCATCCCCAGAGGCCCGCCTCAGAGTGGTCCCCCGCTGAGCCCAGGGTCAGCCCTCCAGCTGGTCCCCTGCCTAGTGCCCAGGCTGTAACATGGGTGGGCACAGGCCCTCCCCAGGCTTGGGGAGGCATCTGGGAGGGCTGCTGCCTTCCCTGGTGTCTGTGAAGGTCACAGGCAGCCCCCGGACTGGTTCAGAAGGGCTGCCCACAGGTGGCGGCCGAGGCCTGTCCAGCAGGGGTTCCATCAGCGCCTGCCCTGGTCTGGGGGTTGGGGGGTTGGTACCCTGTGAGCCAACTCCAATGTGTGGTGGGCTTTTCTCCCCGGGAAGGGGCTGCGTCATCACCCCCAGATGGCGAGGTGAGGGTGCCGTCGCCCACTGAGCTTGGTGCCACCCTAGGCCCAGGCCCCGTCTGTGTTGCTGGCCCGGGGCTCTAAGGCTTGGGGTTTGGGAATGGGTGTTCCTGCCCACCCTTCCCTCTGCTGTGGAGCCAAGGCTGAGCCCTTGGATCCCTGTGGGCTCAGGGCCGCCTGCCAGGGCCAGGGACTATGGGTGGCCCTGGACTGGGCTCTCTGTGACTGCCAACCACAAGGTTATAAGGGGAGACAGGCCCCAGGAAAGGGGTCCTGCCCTGGGGAGTGTTGTCCCCTGCATGGCTACCCCAGGACCAGCTGGGGGACAGAACATGCCTGTGTCCTGACAGCCCCCAGAGAAGACCCCTCTGGGGGCTTGGGAGATGGCCAACTTCACATTTGGCAGGGCTGGACAGTGCCCTGGAGGGGAGGGTCAAGAAGCACCAGGTCTGGGGGCGACATGCTGAAGGCCCAGCCTGGGCAGAGGCAGAGCCAGACCTGCAGGAAGCCAAGGACCGTGGACAGAGGCATGCACCACCCACATGGCACCTCTGGTCTGCGCCTGCTGCCCTGGGGAGGGGTGTGCCGTGGGCGTGTGCCCATGTCAGCTCAGTGGAAAGGGCTGGGGGCTCAGAGCTGGTTCTCAGCCATGGCTTTGGGAGGATCCAGCATCTTGGGGGCCATGGCCGTTGTGGACAGTCGTGAGCTCCCAGCGTGCAGGAGCAGGTGCCCGCAGGTCTGGCTGTGGCAGGCAGCCTTAGCTGGCCCCAGGTTGGCACTGCTGCCGGGGCTCAGGTGGCCCACTGGGCTCCTGCTCTGGGCTCCCAGCGAGGTCCACGCGCTGTTCGTCCATCCGCTTGGCCTGGACCCTCTGGATGAGGCTGAAGAAGTCCTCGTCTGGCATGGTGGGACCTCGGGGCAGCACATCAGGTGGCGGGCAGCGCTGGTCATCGATCCTGGAGGACTGGACAGACACACATGCAGGTTGGTGGTCTTGCCCTCCCCAGGCCCTGGGAGGGGGGCCTGTCCCAACACCCCGAGGTCGGCAGACTTGCCAAAGTCAGAGGCAGTAGGCACTGGCTCAGAGGCCATCTCAGGCCTCCATGTCCACCTGGGAAATTAGCTGAGGGCTTGCCTGGCTCTGGGGTTGTGCTGGGATCGCTGATGTGGACGAGTCTCCTGGGGCTGTGGGCCCCGAGCCTGGGGCTGGCCTGCCCAGCAAAGCAGGCTGAACAATACTTGGGGCTTGGAGTGACCAGGCCCAGGAGACAGCTGCTAGGCGACCCCAAGGCCTGCACCCAAGACTTCCTGACCCCCAGGGACTGACCATGGTGTGGCATCCCTCAGCACTGCCCTGGAACCTGGGTTAGCCCTGGACTGACCCCAGAGGGCCTGTGGGGTGGGGTTCCAGGGCCTGCAGCATGGCGCTCCTTCAGGATCCCCCTGGGGGTGGGTGACTGGCCCCATGGGCCCCACCCGCCCTGGCATGGAGAATGGTCGGCTGGAGGGGCATCTGAGCTTCTCTGCAGGGTCTGGAGAAGAAGGGACGGGAGCCGGCGGAGCCGCTGGAGCATGCATGCGAGAGGGTGGGGGGCTCTGGGCTTCCGAGGAGGGGCTGGCTTGGAGGCGGCTCCTGGCCCACAGCCATGGTGGTGTCCCCTCTGTGGGAATGGACATCAGATCTGGAAACCTGCCGGCCAGGTGCGGGGGCGGCACATCTGTTGCCCCACCCCTGGCCATTTTCCAGAGTCTTTCTGACCTGGAGACCCCAAAACCCCAACCACTGTGCCAGGCCCAGCCAAAGGGCAGGGGCCGAAGGGCAGGTAGACACACGGGTGAGCCTCCCGCTCACAGCCGTGTCCTGCCATCTCCGTGCTGGTGAGGCGGCCCACCCGGCCCATCCCGGGACTCGGCGCTGACCTCGATGTCCACTGTGTGGTCCTGTCTAGCCCATCCCTGCTTGCATCCCACAGCTGGCCAGCAGCTGCAGGGGGGGCCCTTCATTTCCTCCACCCAGAGGTGGAGCTGAGGGGAGCCCTGAGGCCACATCCTGAGGCGCCTGGCAGTGCCCTGTCCGAGCCTGAGCCTGAGGGTGTCCCAGGCTGCTCTTCCCAGGGACTGTCGTCCCCCTGCATGTGGAGGCTCCCAAGAAGGTGGGGTCCAGGGCAGAGCACTCTGGGCACCCAGTGGCACTGGCGACGCAGCCTGCTCACCAGCCTGTGGCTCCCTCCCCTGGAGGGACCCCTCAGGGCTTGAGACAGGGGCCAGCCCACTGCAGGCCCCTAGGTGCAGAAGCCCTGACCCGGCTCTGGGCTGTGGCCCACCTGGTACTTGATGAGCATGTTGAAGAACTCGTCTCCCGGCTCCTGGGGGTCTCCGTCGCCACGGAGGTGCCCCACGTTGTTGTGGGTTATGCGCAGCCCAGGCAGGCTGCCCACACTGGCCCGCTGATCGTCCAGCCGGCGACTCTGAGAGCTGGCGATGAGGTCGAAGAACTCCTCCGTTTGGGGGGAGGCTGTCATCGAGGGCTGGGCTGCAAGGGGCAGAGGGTAAGGCCTGGGTGGGGGGTGGCAGCAGGGCCCGGTGCTGAGGCTGGGGCCCACTGCAGGGCCAGGCCTGACACTGGGGCTGGGGCTAGCAGGGGGCTCGGACCTCTGAGCCCAGCCGGCCTCCAGTGCCTGCCCTGGGGACAGGGCCCAGGGGCTTCTGCTGGCTCACCCTGCTGCAGCTGCACCCGCCTCCAGGGCCTTCTAGGAGGTGACAGGAGAAAGCCTGGCCTCCCGCGCACTGCGAGGCTGCTGCTGCACCCTGACATGGCGCGCTCCAGAAGGGTGGGGTAATTACACGCTTCCTAGGATGCAGCTCTGGGGGCAAGTGCAGGGGGCGGGGGGAGCGCTCTGTGACTAAAGGGCATTTTGCAGCTGGCCTGTCCCACCCTTTAGGGCAAAGCACTTGGGCACTTTCTGGTCAGCACTGGGTCTGGCTGGAGACCCTGGCTGGCCTGGCAGCAGGTGCGTGGCTTAGGGAACACCCGCATGTAGGAAGGATAGAGGCCCAGGCACCTACACTCACCAACCCTCTCCTCCAGGGTGGGGGCAGCCGTGGCCTCTGCGGCCCCCGCCTGGCCCTCCTCCAGGGGACAGCGCTGGTCCTCCATGCGGCTGCTCTGGAACTTGCTCAGCAGGTCAAAGAAGCACTCCTCTTCCGACGACGAGGCCCGTGGGATGCTCTGGAGGGGCGCGGGGTCAGGGCAGCCCGGCCAGCCTGCCTGCCCTGCCTGCCACCCCACTTCTCTCCTCCTGTGGCGGCCACCCCAGGCCAGGCCCCCGTCATCTGCCCCACACGTCCTGCCCCTGCCCGTGCCCTGCCAGCCTCGGGCTGGGATGCTCCCATCTAACCCAGTTCACAGCTCCCACCTCCTGAAGGCCTCCCCACGCCCCACCCACGCTCCACCTGTGTCTGGCCCCCAGCATAGCACTCTCCAGTGTCTGTCGGATGAATGGACAGGCAGATGTGTGACCTGGCCATGACAGGCCGGGAGTTGACATGGCCACTAGACACATACTTCCAGTGGCAACCTGGCAATGATGGTTGATGGGGCCTGTCCTGGGCCCTGGGTGCCACAGAGGGTGGGGAGGTCCCAGGGCCTGCCACCTGTGGTAGGGAGGGCCAGTGGGAGCTCCTACACCCGCGGCCCGGCCCACCAGCCTCAGGGGATCTTCTTGGGCTGTAGGAGCCTGAACAGGAGGACTCAGGTCTGCCAAGATGTGGGCTGCTGAGTGCCAGACACAGCCAGAGCAGCCTCGAGGCAGGAGGCTGAGGCACAGAGGGGCTGTATGACATGTCCAAGGCTCCCCGTAGCAAGAGCAGAGCTGGAATTGGATACAGCAGCCCTGTGGACGGCCCTGTCTCAGGACTGGGGTCAGGAGTCCAAAGGCAGAGGGGACCCTGCTGAGGGAGCCATGGGAACGGGGCAGTCCTACTAGCATGAAGGAAGAGCCCCACCTGTCTCCGGGCCTCAGGTTGACCCCCACCCCTTCACCCGACCTCTTGCCCGGCCCTGGGCTTTGTCCTCCCTTAGGCCTGAGCCCCTCCCCTGCCGAGCCAGGAGGGAAGGGAGAGTGGGTATGCAGGAGCTTAGGTGGCAGACCGCAGGCATGCCTGGGGCTCAAGGAGCCTGCCGGCCCAGGCAGATGGAGGTGGTGTGGACCAGGGCCTGCCTGACCGCTGGGCGTCGGGGGTGCTACACAGGTGCCTCCCCAGGAGGTGGGCTCCTGACCCAGAAGCACAGCCTGGGCTCCACGCCTGCTGCAGGGGCTCTGGAGGGACAAGGCCCCTCACGCCTCAGGAGCATGAGAGGCCCACACGAGAGTCCCACAACTCCTTCCATCAACCGTCCATTCCTCCTGAGCTGGCTGCCCCCAAAGACCAACGACAAACAGACAAACAAGGACCCCAAGGCCTGCACCCAAGACTTCCTGACCCCCAGGGACTGACCATGGTGTGGCATCCCTCAGCACTGCCCTGGAACCTGGGTTAGCCCTGGACTGACCC
>NW_026000052.1:1600729-1620822 GCF_001458135.2 Marmota marmota marmota
CACCTCTCCTGGCCCCCCAGCCCTTCCCGCGTGAGGTTCTGCATTCCTCCCTGCATCCCGCTGCTTTAGTGGAAGTGTCAGACCTGGTCAGGTCCACCCACTCCCGGCTCACAGAGGCCCCTGTGCTCCCCGGCCTCTGCTGCTGCAGGGACACCAGGGACCCCACACTCACGCTGATCACAGGTGCCGCCGGCAGCAGCAGCCAGGAGCTGTGTGGGGTGCCTGCATGTGCCGCACCTCCCGCCCGAAGCACCAAGTGTCGCCTCCCTGCTGCCGGGACCCGGGGGCTCACCCGGTCCTTAAATAGGACTAGGGTGAGGCTCAGCCTCCCAGAGCCCGCCCTCCCGAGCTCACTCGCTCGCACAGCGTGCACGACACACACACACACACACACACACACCACACACACACACACACACCACGCTCTGCTCCGTAAACACTGAGGTGGATTCCCTGAGCTCAGCAGAGCGCTCCCTGGCTCCTGTGGGCGGTCATGCTAGAGGGCTGTGGGGGTGGACAGTTTATTTGAAAGCCCTTTTCCCACCCGATACCAAGGCCCCTGGGCTTCCTTCCAAAGCTGGGCCACCTCTTCCTTCAGCAGGTCCCCAGGCAGCCCTCAGCCTGGCAGTGTGGCCTGGCTTCCACCCCAGCTGGGCTGGCGCCCTGGTGGCCGTGGCCCTGGCTCCTGTGGGCAGCCCCAGCCGGCCTCAGCTGCATTTGCTGTGGCCTTACTCTAGGCACAGGAGGTGCCTCCAGGTCCCCAGTGTCCCTACACAGTCTCCCCATGACAGAGGCGGAGCCCGGATGGAGTAGTGGCTCTCGGCACCTGAAGGAAGTGGGGGCCCTGGCAGTCTCCAGCCGCGAGGCACTGAGGACACCCAGCACCCTCGCGCCCTCGGCAGGCCAGAAGGGTGCTGATCAGGCTGGGGAAGGGCTATTTTTAGACTATTTTCTAGCTGGTTTGATGCAGATGTCCTGGGAGGGGCTCCAGGCTGGCCTCTGACGGGACTCCACCTCGGCCCCCATCAGTGCCCTCCTGCCTGGAGAGGCCTGCCAAGCCCTGGGGACAGGGGAACTACAGGCAGCGGGAGGCTAGGCCTCCAGCCTACACCTGCCTGACCGCCTCTCTGACCCCACTGCCCATCCACACGCCTGGCCATCAGCCCACCCAGCCCTCCCTCTATAAGTTGCAACAAGAGCTGACTGGGGCCAGTGCAGGCTGGAGTGGGGTCTCCTGGACCCTGACCAGGAGGAACCCTGGGTAGATGCCAGCTTCCCACTGTGCCCTCCTTCTGGGGGGAACATGCTCGTGTGACTCATGGGAGAGGGCCAGCCAGAGTGAGGCCAGAGCACCCCTGGACTGGATGCCCTGAGGCCAGGCGTGATGCTAGATACTGCCCTCCCCTGAGCACCCCTAGGGTTGCAGGGGTGGCATGGAGCCAGGAGGAGGGCCAGGATGCCCACCAGGACCTGTCTTCCCAGCGTGACCAGGCTGGCTGTGCCTCCTGGTCTGTGGGGCACCTACCGTGTGAGGTACCTGCACTCGGACGTCCGCACTGTCCAGTGGGGAGTGGCTGCCTCCCCGGGGCCTCCTCTCAGCGGTGTCTGGCCCTTCCTGGTACTTCCTGCTCCTCATGGGGAGAGGGAGTGAGTCCCTGCCTGGCCCCCGCCAGTCCCCTGCATGGTGGGTGTCTCCATTCTGCTCCTGGGGAGGGGAGGCAGGCCAGGTATGGGTGGGGCCATTCTGGGCCAATGTCCACCACCTCGGGACCCTGCAGGGAATGCCAGGAGGGTGCAGTAGACCCCACTTCCTGGGTGCACGCAGTAGGCACCAGGTATCCTGAAGGAGGAGGAAGCTGGCAGGGCTATGTGGCCCTGGGTGGGGCAGGGAGACTCATAAATGTCAGCCTTCCCATTAGCCAATGACAGTGGCCATGGCGTCCCTGTGTCCTGACCCCATGCCAGGCCCCAAGGGCCATCCACAAGCGAACCACGTTACACTAGAGAAACAGGAGGCTCAAAGGGGTTGAGGCCCTGCAAGAGCCTCAAGGCACCCACACCTGGGACCCCAGGTTGTGTCTGGGGTTCAGTGAACCCTGCCAGCTTTTCACCTTGGACAGAGTCTGAGTGGGCAGGGACAGAAGAGTCCAGGGGCTCACCAGGACTGGGATCCAGAGGCTTGGTGGGGGCACTTGGAAGGACCAGGCCTGCCCCTAGGCCCACAGCAGGCAAGGGGGAGGAGCAGGGCCTCCGGGGGCCGGTGGCAGATGGGCTAGTGAAGGCCTCAGACTGTGGGGGCACATTTATCTCCCAGTGGCTGGGCTGAGCCTGGTGGTGGCAGCTTGACAAACACGGCTCCCCAGGCTCATTAACCTGCTGCCCACACACTGGCCGGACCTCTGCTGATGTCCATCCCCAGGCCCCCCAACCCCCACCAAGCCTGGCTCACCCGTTCCAGGGGGAGTCTCAGCAGGTCCCAGGTCTCTGCACTCAACCTCTGGGTCCTCTTGGGCCTGGCCCCTGGAAGACAGTGGTGCCTGTTCAGCTCACGAAGCCAAATGGCCCAGGCCAGCGCCCTTGGGGACTGAGGATTGGGTAGCGCGGCACCCTGCTTTCCAACCACACAGTCCCCTCATGGGCACACTGACACACTCCAGCCAGGTGGGGGCGCCGGGGGTCTGGGTCTGCCCCGGCTCAGGGTGGGCTGGCATTGGTGCTCCCCAGACTTTCCCCAAGGATCTGGACGAGGCCCTCTGCCCACCGCCCGGAATGCCCTTCCACCATCAATGAGGCCCACAGGCTCCATTCAGCGGCTTCCTCTGAAGCCCCCTCACACTCTGGCCTGGGGGCAGGTGGCGCTTCTGGGTTCGTTCGAGTTTACTGTGGACAACCCAAGCCAGGGCTGGGGTGACCAAGGCATCAGATGAGCCCCAAGTCAGTCCCATGCAGGGCCTTTCCCTGGGTTCCTTGGCCCCTGGAGGAATGACTCTGAACCTGGGCACTTGGCAGCTGCTGGCGGGCAGGGCAAGAAGATGAGCCATGGGAACCCATGTCCTCCCAAGAGCAGCTACGTATCCCAAGACTGCCCAGCTGCAGACTCTGTGGTCACCATCCTGCCAAGGGGCCCTGGGCTGGCCTGCAGCTAGACTGCCCCCAGGCCTCTGTCTCAAACATGTCCCTGAGTGGGGACAAGGTGCAGTTCAGTCCTGGATCCAGTTACGGCCCTGTCCCAGCACAGGGACAAAAGTGAGTCTGGCCTTGGGCGGCTACTCACTGAACACCTGCAGGACAGAGCCAGCCAGGGAGAGCTAGCCTGGAGGCCCGTCCATGCAGGGAAGGTTGACCAGAAGAAAGGCGACAGCACAGCATGAAGTTGGAGTGCAGAGAGCCCCCAGGCCAAGCCAGGTGAGCCTTGCAGGGAGGACCAGTGGGGCTGGGCTGGCAGGGACCAAGGGTTGGCACTGGCCCCTTTGAGGAGGTGGCATGTGAGATAGAGGGGGGTGCAGCCAGCCATGGAAAGGCTGGGGACAAGAGAGGGAAGAACCTGGTAATGTGGGCACCTCAGCCTCTGTCCACCCCCACATGCCCTTGCACCTCTCCAAGGACACTGCCCTGCCAGGAAGGGGTGGGCCTTCTCTCCTGGCCTGGCAGACCCTCACCAGACCCTTCACCCCAGTCCTCCTGGGACCCAAGCACCCAGCACCCGCGGACACATGCTAGACACAGCTCATCTCATGGTGGCGTGCGCCCATGGCCAGGGCTCGCGAGGTAGGACCTGTGGATGGGTGGAGGTGCTGCTGGCATCAGTGGACACTCAGAGCCATCCTGGCACTGCCCACATGGGGCTCACCTCATAAAGCAGCCTGTGGATGTCTGCAGCAGGCAAGGGTGGGAGCTGGATGGCCAGACACCCTCCTGTCCAGGCCACCACTGAGCCAGAGAGCAAAACAGCCAGGGCCTGTGGGCACATCCAGTGGACAGCAGGAAGGTGCTGGGCAGAGAGCCACCTTCACCCCACCCCTTGGCCTGGGGGCTCTCAGCTTAACCCCCCAGGACACCAGAGGAAGGGGAGCCAGCTCATGGCAGTCACATGGTGCCCAGGAGCACCTGGGCCTGGGGGACAGGGCTGGAGCACAGCTACCCATCCCAGCCTCTCCAGCACAGCTAGGCCACCCGCCAACATCTCCCCCAAGGCTTAATCATGGACCTGGGCCAGACACCATCAAAGGGTGAGGCAACAGGCCATCATGCTGCACAGCGTACCTGGGTCTCTCCAGTCCCCAGACGCCCCTGCAGAGGAGAGCAGGGGTGCCGTGTGGGCTGTTGGCTGCCACCCTGCAGAGTCCATGCCTCTGCCCCTAACTGGGGAGGGATCTGCCTCCACTCAGAAAGGGGCAATGCCGAGGACTCGCAGAGTGTGAACGTCCAGAGGCTGCAGATGTGCCCAGGAGGATGCTGGTGGGCAGCAGATGTTACCCTAGTGGCCCAGGGTACCAGCTACCAGCACCCCCCAAGCCTGTCCATGGCACTGTCTGATGGTGGGTTCCTAAAAATGGTCAGGGTGGAGAGGACAAGCAGAGGGAGCCAAGGACTTTGGGGACCCAAGCTGGTCCCTCCACAGCAAATGTCCAGTTGTCCTATGAGCCAGTGGCCCAGAGCATCTGCAGCAGGTGGAGGAGGAAAGGCAGGGGAGGCACCTGAGCACCCCCAGGCTCTGAGGAAGCCCCTCCCCGGGCAGACACTGATCCAGAGGGCGCGGTCTGGCAGGAGCCTATTGAGGGATCTGGCCAGGAGGCCAGAAGCCAGCCCCTGAATATGCCAACATGGCCCTGGGCATCCAGGGCCACCCCTGAGCCAGAGAGCAAAGCAGCCAGGGCCTGTGGGCACATCCAGTGGACAGCAGGATGTGCCCCCTACCCCCAACACCAGGGCCCTAGAGCAGGGCTCCTGCCCTAGCCCTTGGCAGTGGTGGCCAGGGTCCTTCCTCTGCCCCTGGAAACAGCCTGGCAGCTGGCTTCTCTCACCCTGGACACTGAGGCACTGGAAGAATGTGGCAGTTCTGCTGAGGGGACAGGAAGGGGCGGGGTCAGGGTTCCTGCTGCCTGAAGAGCTGTTGGTGCCCACCCACCCCCAGATGAGGAAGGCTGGTCTGAGACAGAAATGGAGACAGTCCAAAGCCACGTGGAGCTGGGGGGCAGGCATGCCATGGGAGGGCCCAGGAGTCCTTAGAGAGTTGGGAGGCCCCTTACCACACCCAGTGACAACCTGGCTCCACCTCTCTCTGATGCTCCCTGGAGCTCGGGAACAAGATGCGGTTTCCCCACCTTGTCTGCAGGACCCTGCAGCTGCTCTGGGCCACCTGGCCCTCTACCAGGAGTGGTCTGGGCAGGCTCTGGCTAGCAGAGGTGGAGGTGCCTGGTGGGTGTCTTACAGCAGGCCGCGTGGGCAGGAGGCCCTCTGGGCCCAGCTGAATGGACCCTCTGTCTGGATTCTGAGAGGTCCTGAATCCAGCCACCTCCAACAGCTGCATGCCTTTGGCTGAGCTGCCTGACCAGGGGCCTCAGGCCCTGACACCCCCTGCTGCCTGTGCAACTTCCTGCCCCTCCCCTGCCAGAGTCTGACCTGCACCCTGTCATCATCATTTCTGTGCAGAGCAGCTATGTCCAAGGGCTGTGCCTGGGCACCTCCCACCCCAGCAGCCTACCCTGCCTGCTGACGGCAACTCGGATGGTCCAAATCCCAGTATTTCCTCTTATCAGCCAGAATCTGACCCCTTCTCAGCCCGCTGGGACCTGTGTCTGTCCCCTGCCTGCTACTGCACCCAGCTTGCCCCTCTAGTGCCTTCTCCATGAAGGTCTGGAGACAGACCCGGGCCTTAGTTGGGCTACCACCTGGCCCTCTGGCCACAGAAGTGGTCTATGGCTGTTGGCTCACAAGGCGTCCCCCAGAGATGCTGGGCAGGGGCAGCAGCGTGTAGGGAGGAGCAGAACTGCACGCAGACTCAAGGACAGCAAGTTTTTTTCTCCAGCTGCACAGAAGCCCCCGTTTGTATCAAGCCAGAAAACCCACTGGGTCCTGGATGCCTGCTCTCCACTAGCTGCCCAGCCCACCTACCACAGGGAGGCGACCTCCTGCCCAGCACAAGCCCACGCCCACCCCCCTACAGGGTGAGCTACGCCCATCCACACCCAGGCCCTGCAGGGCCCGGCCCACTCCCTGTGCTGGCTCCCTGCGGCCCCTCCCGCCTCCCTCCTCCCCTGTGAATTCCCCTCACCCTCTCTCCCCAGGAGGCCCTCCTCCACCCTACTGGGTTTGTCTCCCAGGTGCCCTTCTGGCCCCCCCCCCCCGTGTTCCAAACCACACTGACTGTCTCTGGATATGCACCTGCCCAGCCCCAGCCCCACTGGACAGTTTCTGGAAGCCAGGGCCAGCCCACCCCCAGCACTAAGTCCAGATGAATGAAGTAAATGAACCATGTCAGCCTCGCAAAAAAGCCTTTCAACCCCTCCCTCCACCCCAGCACAGGGTCCAGACCAGTGTGGCCTCCAACGCCCCCACGGCCAAGCTCACCTGTGTGGGGGTCTCCCTCGGGGCCACCCCGACCCTCAGGGTACAGGCCTGCCTTCAACAGCTGCATGCTGGGGCCGGACGGACCCAGGCCTAGGGCAGCCACTCTGGAGCACAGACCTCATTCCCACCGTGATCCCGGCATGGATGTCCCCAGATCCACTGCAGCCTGGCCACTGGCAGCCTGGCAGAAGGAGGCTTCTGGGGGCCCCCAGGCTGGGAAGGTCCAGCACACAGCAGAGCAGAGGAGCCAGTGTGGAGGACAGACGCCGCCTTGTCCTGGGGCATTCACCCATGACACGCCCCCATTCCTTGGCTCAGAGGAAAGCTGCAGGAGGACATGGAGCTGGCAGCCTGTGGGCACCTTCCCAGAAGCTGCCAACCCTGCCCCGACCTGCTGCAGGGGGCTCCTGGAGGGCAGTCGCTCTGGCCAGGGGACATGAGGTGGGGACTCTTGACAGAAACTCTCTCGACAGAGCTACCCACCCTCAGAAAATCCCAGCCACAGGCACCAGGGGCCACATGGTGGCACATATCCCCTCTGGGGATCCTGAGGCTGCTGCATGCAGATGGGTGCCCTCAAAGCATAGCCAAACAGGGCCTGAGGTGGGATTCCTGGAGCTGGGGCCAGGTGAGCCGGGGCCAGGTGAGCCGGGGCAGCTGGCCCCCGGCTCAGTCTCCCCATCCCCTGCAGGTGGTCTCAGGGAGCCAGGCAGCACCCACCTCACCAGCCCTTCCCTCCTGTGTACGAATCTATTTGCTTTGCAGAGAACAATCTGTCCTTGTGAGTGCACACTGCTGACCTGCACAGGATGGCCAGCAGTCTGTGAATAAAGCCATTAGAGTGGCCTTGGCCTGCTTGGGCCTCACCTGATTGGAACTCCACGCAGACAGGCTCCCTTGAGCCCAGCCTACTTGTCAGGTGACCTGACACCCCCCTCCCAGAATGCCCTCCCTGGCCATCCTGATGATGGGCACTGACCCCTTGGACTGCTCTGGGAAGGCGGGTAGGTGGGTGGGGAAGCCCTGGAGCTGGGGGCAGTGAGTGGCCCTCTCCTGTCTTTCCTGCCATTGGTCCCATGTGCTCCATGATTGTGATGGAAGGGGCTCAGGATGACTGCTGGCCTTTACTGTCCCAGGCCTCCAGCTGTCCACTACTGCTCTGCCTGCCTCCTGCCTGCCTCCTGCCTGCCCATGTCTGTCCCACCTCTTTCAACGTCACCTGATCCCTGCTCTGCCCTGCCCCTACCCCAGCACCTGGGACACCCAGTCTCACCCTCTGCACACGATGTTTGTCCCACCCACTGTAAGCTCCCAAGAGCAGGGCAGGAGTCTCTCTCCTGATCCAGCACAAGGACTGACAGAGCAGGTGCGGGGATGTCAACATGCCCTGGGGACGGGATGAACAGCCCGAGTTGCCTCTTGGAGACTCTCCACCTCCAGGGGTTCCCTGCCTCCTGGGGCTCCTTGACTCTGGGGCTCCTGACTACGGGGGCTCCCTGCCTCTGGGGCTCTTTCCTTATATGACCACTGTTAACAGCCCCTCGACCTGGGAGGTACCCCCTCCTCGTTGCTTGGCCCCAGGCAGCCGGCCCTGTGCTCCCTGGGAGACTTGCTCCCAGTGACCCTGTCACACCCTGCACAGATACAACCCCACTGTGGCCCAGAGGTGAGAGCCCCTCATGAACAGGACCGCAGCCCAGGAACTCACCCTGTGCCTCATAGCCAGCCAGGTCAGGCTTCTCTGCAGCTGCTGGGCTGGTCAGTCTGCCCAGGGCCAGCTGCAGCTGAGCGACATTCATGCGGGCTGTAAGCTCCCCGTTGCGGTCCCCGATCTGCAGCAAGCAGGGGCAGGTGAGACTGGGCAGGGGACAGTGAGGAGCCCACCATACACCATCCCTGACTTCCTAGGCTGAACCCTGACCCTTGGGTCTCTGAGGGAACTGGGCCTCACTGTGGCCCTGGGAGTGGAGTCGGGCGTCTGTCCTTGGATGTCCCCAGCAGTCCCTAGTCACACCCCATAAGTGCTCAGAGGCTCAAACAGCCTGGTTTTGTGCCACGTGGTAGCTTCCTTCTTGGGCACCCTCTGGTGGGTGGTCAGCTTGGCCAGCCCCAGGGACCCTTGCACAAGGTTCCACAGGACCCTCCTGGGCATCTGCATTGCTCGGAAACAAGCCAGAGAGTGGGGCATGGGGACTCCTGCGTGGAGCTCAGAGGGCTCTGGAGCCCCCTGCCTGTGCTCTGGGGATGTCCGGGCAGGCCATGCTGGCCCCATAGAGAGGCTCTCCAGATTTCTGCTCTCACAGGGATCTCCTGTCCCTCCCCATGTACACCTGGGCACCCAGACTCCACCCACTCAGCGACTCCCACTTGGGGCTATGGTGGTCGGGCAGGCACTGGCCTATCTTCAGCCAGGAAGGCCAAGGGGTCACTAGTGACATCCCTCCCTGACACAGGAGGACTGTCCTGGGCGTCCTCTCCAAGGAGGAGGAGACTCGACTTCCAGGAAGGTGTCCAGCTGAGGGGCCCAGAGGAAGCCTCCAGGGGGCTGGCCTGGTGCCCTGGGCTCCTCCAGTGGTCACCCTCACCTCAGTGGTGGGCACAGGCATCCCCCTGGCCCACCCTGGCTAGTCTCCTCAGAGGTTGGGGTAGGGAAATCAACAGAAGGACCCAGTCATGGGTCCCCTGTGGGGAACAGTGACACTACAGGGGGAAAACAGGTCCCCTGTCCCCTCACTGCCCCCTGCCACACAGTCAAGCAGCCACCAGGCCTCTGAGGGACCTGGTAGCCGAGGAGGCTGCTGCAGACCTAGAAAGACAGAAGGGGAAGTCCAGGAAGGACACCAGCACGCAGAGGTGCGCCTGGCCCTGCAGTCAGAGCAGGCCAGGCGACGCCTGAGGGCCCCGGATGCCCGCAGGAGCAGTGGCCCTGGGAGGGCAGGCCCACTCACCTCCTGGGAGATCTGCAGGTGCTTCTTGGCGAAGGTCAGGGCCTGTGCAGGGCTCCCCATGGACACGTATGTGTTGCCCAAACTCCAGCACGCACGGCCCTCGCCCACTCTGTGGAGGGAAAGAGTCCACACCTGCCCTCCCCAGGCCTGCCCCCATCCCAAGCCCCTGAGCCTGCTGACGGTCAGGGCCCCCTCACGTCAGCTGCCACAGCTAGAACCCCAGTCCCATGGGGTGTGTCCCAAAGGTCCCTAGAGGCACTGACAGGGTAGTCGGACAGCACATCCTGGTCTGCAGTGACCCACAAATCCAGCCACCATCAGGGAGAAGCCCCAACCCACTGCGCCAGTTCCCCTTCCCCTTAAAAGCATGGACTCAGAGGCCCCAGTGTGGGAAGCAGCCTGCCCGAGAGCCTGCACTGCCTTCGGGGCGTTTCTGGCCCCTCAGCGTAGGAGGCAGGCGGGACCAGCGGGGTCAGGGAGCCTCCTGGGAGTGGCTTGCCCCATAATGGCAGGTGAGCCTTTCTCCCCGAGGGTCCCTCCACCCTGGGGTCATTTTCAAAACAAGGTGGAGGTAGCTGAGTGCAGGGCTTGAGGCATCCAGCAGCCCTTCACTGCCCCATAGGCACCACCTCTGGTTCCAGGCCACTGCTGTCCTCCATGGGTTTCCCTGGAGGAAAGCCTGGGGCCACTAGAAGGCAGCCAGTCCAGCAGCCCTGTGCCTCCGAGCCCTCTGTCCACCCGACCTGTGCCCAGGGCTGCATCTCAGGTGTCGTGTTCACACAGGCATTGTGGGGGGCAATGGGCCGGGCCATGGGGGAAGCCCACCAGTGTGTGCCAAGGGTCCCTGTGGGCGGCACTGCCCATGGCGGGAGTGGCTGAGGCCCAGGTGGGGCAGCCCCGCTTGGGGCCACACCACAGTCAGTGGTGCCCCAGGGGCTCAGGCTGAGCCATCTCTCCTCACCACCGCCCTCCCGCTCTCCCACCCCTCCCACCACATCTGTGCGCACCTGTCAGCCAGCTCCTGGGCGATGAGCAGGTGCCTCAGGTGGTACTCGGCTGCCCGCTCATAGTCCTGCAGCAGCGTGTACGTGTTGCCCAGGCTGTAGCATGCCTGCGCCTCCACTGCCTGGTCCCTGAGCTGCCGGGACAGCTGCAGGGTCTTCCTGCGTGGGGTGGGGGTCAGCCTCCAGGAAGCAGGTCCCGTAGCATGTCACTTGGGGTTGACTATGGGCCTGGTCCTGATAACCAGCTCTACCTGGTGGCAACTACTCAGGCCAGAGGCAGAGGTGATGGCCCAGAGCTCTGGCACAAGCTGGGGAAACCGTGACCTTTATCTGCCTTTCCTGGAGCCCCGACCTGGCTCCTGGGGAAGCTGGGTGGTCTCACTCCCCACCTGGAGTCACCTCCTGGGCTGGTGTCCAGTTCTCCCAGGGACCTCCCTCTCCCTGGGGCTGGGGGGATTCCTACTTGTAGTACTCAGCGGCCACATCAAAACGTCCCAGGAAGATGTGGGCATTGCCTAGGTTGCTGTAGGCCCTCCTCTCAGCCGCCTTGTCCCCAAACTCCTTCGCGATGGCCAGGCGCTGTGGAGACAGACACAAGACCCAGGCTCGCAGAACAGCCTGGGATCTGAAGTAAGGCAGGTGTTGCCTCTCCTGCCCAGGGTCGCTGTCCATGTCTGTGTGTCCAGAGGAGCATCCAGGAACCCCAAGATGGAGCACAGGTGCCGGGGTGTGTGGGCACCCTGCCGTCCTGCTCTGCCCAGCTTGGAGACTGCCAGGAGGGCCCCTGGGGCCAAGTGGAGCCGGGCTCTGCTGCTGCAGCGGCCTCGCCCCATGTCCCCAGGCCCAGCTTACCTCCTTGTGGAAGGTTGTGGCCTCTGTGAAGTTCCCCAGCAGGTAGTGGGTGTTGCCCAGGTTGCCGTAAGCCCGGCCCTGGGCCGCCCGGTCACCCAGCTCCTTCACCAGTGACAGGTTCCTCCTAGGAGTGGAGTCTGTCTGAGTCTGTCCCTCCCAGCTGCAGGGAAATGGCCACACCCACCTCCCAGGTGAGAAGGTGCTGGGTGGCCCTCAGGGGTGTGCCATGGACACGGGCCATGGGCTCCTTGAGCTTTAGTGCAGGCCGAGCTCCAGGGCTGGGGGCTGGGTCAGTCCCGCCAGTCCCTGAGGTGAAAGTGGAGGTCTGCTGGTGGGAACAGAGCTGGGGCTGGGTCTGTCCCGCGTCCCTGAGGTGCAAGTGGAGGTCTGCTGGTGGGATCAGAGCAAGGGCTGTGAGCTGGGTGGGGTGTTCTGTGCCTGGGGCTGCTGCCCAGTCCAGTGTGCAGCACAAAGCTCAGGAAGCAGCAGGAAGCTGGACGTGCCCGCTGCCTGCCCCACTCACTCGTAGAAGGCGGAGGCCCTGCGCAGCGTCTCACGCACGTCCGGAGGCAGGTGCCCGGGGTCCTGAGCGGTGCTGCAGCACAGCTGCTTGCCCTTGGCGTGGTACACGTTGCCCATGTTGTACAGTGCTCTCGCCTCCCCGACCTGTGGAGGACCCAGTGGGCAGTGCCCCGCTGTCCACCCAGCAGTTCCTGGCTGGGATGTCACCCCAAGTGTGTGCCAAGCCCGCCAACAGCCGTTCTGGAGCCTTGAGGCGAGGACTCAGGGGACACCTACTCCAGCCATCCCTTCCCCTGCTGCCAACCGGGGTGGTGAAGGTGGCCAGGTCCTCTGCTGCCCTGCTCTAATGCCCCAGGGTAAGAGCTCCTGCTAGGGCTCTCAGCACAGTGTGGCTGCCAGCCACCCTGCCCCTAGCCTCAGTTTCCCCATCCGAACAAGAGGAACAGAAACACTTTTGTCATAGAGTCGTGGGGGGAGATGGGCCAGGGATGGTCAGCCTCCTGCACCAGAGGCTGGGGTGACATCCAGGACGCCTGCCTCTCCTTTCAGAGCACTCCACTGGCGGGGCCCTACAAGGAGTGGCAGGGACACAGGCAGCGCTGGGGAGACGAGCAGAGAGCAGAACCCAGGCTGGGCCAGCTGCTGGGGAGGCCGAGCCTCACGGCAGGAGCTGGGGCAGCCCTGTTTCTGAGGGATCTGGACTCTCCCAAGTCCTTAGGGGTGTCTCTGCCTTCCCTCTTACGGGGGGACAGCTGAGTGGGGATGAGTGGTTCATTGCCTGACCATGCCTGGGTCTGGACCTAGGCCAGGGGGCAGGGGTGGGAGGAGCGGGTGGCCCAGGAAGCTACCCCTTCCCTCATCCCCTGCTCCTGGACCAAGCCCCTCCTCTGTCCCCTGCTCTTAAGCCAACCATCTACCTTGTCCCCCTGCTCCTGGGCAATGTCCAGGTGCCGCTGGCAGCAGACAACAGCCTCATCGAATCGGCCTAGGACCTTGAGGGTGTTGCCCAGGTTCCCACTGGCCTTGGCTTCCCCCATGCGGTCACCAATGGTCCTGGAAAGCAAAGGAGTGAGGATTGGTCAGGTCCCTGAGCCCAGCAGGGAGCCTGAGCAGGTGGCCAGGCCAGGCCAAGGGCACCAGCCTAGGGCTGACCAGGAGCCTGCGTCTCCTGGGTGAGGCTGGGCAGGGTCACTTCCTGTGCTGCCTGCCCTGCTGGCCCCCAGCAGCCTGCAGAGCTGCCATGGTCCACAGGGAGCCCAGGGCCTGCCGTGGCCCCTGCAGGCCTCAGGCGGGGCTGGCAACAGGCACTGGCCTGGCCACGATGTCTGCAGCGAGCCTCTGCTGCACTAGACATCAGGACGTGGGTGCCCAGGCCGCTGGGGGTCCTGTGGGCAGGGCTGGTGGAGGAGGAGCTGCCCAGGCGCGAGGCAAGGTGGGTGCCAGGGACAGGCCACAAATGGGACACAGCACGTGTCGTACCCTCCGCACACACTGACACACGTCGCAGCTTGAGCACAGGCCCTGGGGGGACTGTAAGACCCCAGCCCCTTCCAGGGGTCCTGTCAAGGGCCCTCCCTAGGATAGGGCAGTGTGTGCCCGCCCTCCTGCCACCCCAGGGCAGGTGCGGCTGCCCCTTGGGCCTGTGTCCTGCAGGCACTCACCGGGCCAGCAGCAGGTCATGTCTGTGGAACTGCAGCGCCCGGGCGTGCTCCTTCAGGTAGAAGTAGGCATTGCCCAGCTGGCTGTAGATGGCGCTCAGCGTCTGCAGGTCCTCCGTGCCCACCTGCACAGCGGCCTCGAAGAAGGCCACGCCCGCCTTGAAGTCGCCTGCCTTGCACAGCCGCTCTCCCTCCAGGGCCAGCTCCAGGCACGAGGCCTCCATCCTGGGCAGAGGGAGGGGTATCATGTGCAGCCATCCCTTGAGGACCCAAGCTCCTCCCTGGCCATGCCATGGAAGACGTGCCTCCGCGGGCTGTGGCAGGGCCACCCCGTGCTTGCACACACCTGGCAGCAGCACTGTCCCAGACCTGCATTCCCCTGCAGCTTCCCTCACTGTCTGCCCTTGGCCACCAGGGCCAGGAGCACCACCCGGGGAAGGCATGGGGGCCTCAGTAGTCAGTGTTTGACTTGGCCGAGCTGCAGGGAGCTGGAGCAGACCCCACCTGCCACCTTCCACAGGTCTCAGCAGCACAGCTAAGGGTGCCAGGTGCCCCATGTTCCCAAGAGGCCCTGTGCGAGACCCCCCAATGCCCAGCAAGGGCAACTGAGGCCACAGGAGTAGAATCTGACCCAGCCCCTCCCCATCCTGCACACAGGGCAGGACATGCACCTTCCCAGTAGGAGCACATGCCGGGTCACTGCCAGCCCTCCAGCCTCCAGGGGAGAGCTCTGCTGAGGGTCACCCATCCTGAGACACCCAGAAGCACCACAGCTGCAGCTAGGGCAGGCCTGAGAAACAGCTGAGGAAGGGAGTGGACGCCGATGTGCCCCAGGGTGGACCTGGCCCCTCCAAACCATCCTAGCTTCCGACCATGAATCCTGCCCATGTCCAAGGGCCCAGGTCCCCTTAGTGAAGGCCCACAACCAGCTGGAGGCTGGCAGAAGCCCTAAACTCACAGAGGAACACACAGCTCTCAGGCCTCTGGGGTGCTGTCTCAGGACACAGTTGTCAGGGGAGGAAGACAGGCTGGGGTCACTATCTGCCCCTCCCTGCTGCGGGGCCCTGGAGCTTCGGTCCTGCTTCGATTGGTCACGAGGGCCCAAAGCCTCTGCCCTGCCGGGGCTGGAAGGGTGTTAGCATGGGTGGAGGGCACAACAAGTGGACACTGGCTGGGGGTGAGAGGAGGGTGGCCCCAGTGCCTAGGCAGGAGGACAAGGGGCAGAAGAGGCAGAGGAGGAGGGAGCTACTGGGGAAAGGTGCCACAAGCCCCAGCCCGGGCACCTGGACAAGGGGGGCTTGGCTCTGGGGCAGGCTGGCTGTGGTCCTTATTTTCTCTCTGTTGCTTTTTGAAGTGAACCGTTTGTGGAAAACCTGCAGAGTGATTTGCCAGACCACCAAGTGCCCTGTTCCACGCCAGGCGCTGCCCTGCCAGCCCTGGCCAGCGTGGCTCTGGTCAGGAATGATGGGGGTGTGTCGGGCAGCGTTTCTTGTCTGAACCAAATGTCCCTTTGATGCCAACACAATGTCCCACTCACTTTATTCCTGTGTTATCAAGAAAATGGGGCGTTTTGAACTTTCTCAAGGTAATGGCACCACGTGAACAGATGGGGGTGGATCCCCAAGAGGCTGGCCCAAGCACCCTGCACCCCATGGACTCAGGCTTAGTGCTGGGCCACACTGGCTTGCTCCAAGCCAGGCCTGCTGGGCCCAGGCACTCTTGGCCACCATTCAGCTGGCCAAGAGCTCATGAGGAACTACACTGTGCCTGGCCCGGAGCCTGACTCTGGGTGCCACCCCCTGGGGTCAGGGGGGCTGTGGGGCCTGCCTCTCCTGGCTGCAGCAGTCAAGGACAGCAGGCTTCCTGCTCCTGTCACCTCCCTGCTTCCCAGGGGCCAGCACAGCCCACCTGGCCTCTCAAGGACCAGGGGTCAGGGGCACGGCCTCGACCAGAAGGCCAGACCCCTCAGGCCGCCAGCATGTAGGGTTTCCATCCCTCCCTGCTCAGATCCTCAGCAGTCACCTTGCCGAGCCCTCTGGAAAAGGCCATCCAGATGCCACACTGGTCAGTGTAACCCATGGTTGCCGTGGCAACCTACCACAGGATAGCTCCCCGGCTATGGCCAGTGCCGCGCACAGTCCTCTTAATTAAAGCCTGTTTGTGCCTGCCCAGGGCTGCTGTCCTTTCAGTGCTGTGGAGGAGGGGACCTGGGGTCTGGGGGGGGTCTGCTGCTGGCTAGGGAGTCGCCCCCCCCCCTCACCGTCCTCCAGGCCCAGAGTGCAGCACGGGCTTCCGCCTCAGGAAGGGCTAGGGCCAAAGGGAGTACCAGCATGGCCATCCTGGACCCAGGATGGGTCTAACCCAGGCTAGGAAGGTGGGGAGTCACCTGGCGAGGCACCCGCCCTCCACCTATCAGGACACCCGGTTCTGCTCCACCCTCTAGGCAGCACCCGGCCCCAGCAGGGCACCCATCCTGCACCTCTTCCTCCGAAGGTGGCGCATCTTCTGCACATACAGCCACAGCTCCAGGCCCACGGGCAGCAGCAGGGGACGGGGGCGGGGCGTGCCGTACACCACCTTGCACACTGCTTTCTCCGCCAAACTCAGGGCCACAGGCTGTCCCTCCACGCTGGGAGCGGGCATGGCAGGGACCTGCACCTCTCTCCCACCAGCTGTGGGCCCCAGGGATGGACCAACTTGGGGTTGACCTGTTCCCCCACACCTCCAGGGTGGTCCAGGGCAAAGGTTCAGCGGCCTCTGCTCCAGGAGGAGCAAAGAGGTGCCCTGGGGCCTCTTTCCCTGGGTCCTGATGTGGATCAAGGGATCAAGGGCAGCTCAGAGGCAGGATGAGCACAAACAGGAGGGGCGGGGAGTAGGAGCTAATCCTCCTCCACCTCTTGGGGCTGGGAGGGAGTAGAGGGGCCAAACCCAGCTGCATTCGGGTGCAGTGTGCCCATCTGCCCAGTCAGCACCAGCTTCTCAGCAAACTGACTAGGGTCTGGCCCTGTGCCAGGGCCTGGGTCCTCCAGGAGCCTGGGGCTGCACATAGCGGGTGCTGGTCAGCGCTGGTGGATACAAGAGTGGGGACGGGCACTGCAGCCCCCAAGAACAGACCTGTTCCCATCTGATGTGTACAGAGGCTGGCAGATGGTCTAGCTCTCCCACCTGGAATGCCTGCCAGCTGCCAGGACGGCCCGGCTGAGGGCTGGGCAGGGTCAGTACTTGGCCTTTCCTGTTCTCTGCAGGACCAGGCGTCTAGCCTGCTCCCACCTGACCCCAGCCTGGCCCAGTCTGCAGGCTCAACTGACATAGAACACAGAGTCCTCAGCCTTGCCCAACTGTCTAAGGTAAGCTCTGGGCCCTAGGTCTAGCCAAGGTGTAGGGCCACTTGGGGCATGGGGAGGCTGTCCCTAAGTCAGTGGGGGCTCTCCTAACCCTCCCAAGATCCTGGTTGTCCTCAGTCCCCCAGCCCTGACCCTGTGAGGAGGCAACAGTGTGACCCTCCCTGGGCAAAGGAACTCCCCAGAGTGTAGAGGAGGTACCAGCATCCAGCTTGGACAGAGGGTCACAGGGGCTCAGAGAAGGTCTCGAATCCAGGGCCCCGCAGGGCAGGGCACTGATGGAAGACCAAAGCCTCATAAGGGCCTCCCAGCTGGCTCACCACTGGGTGCTGCCTCACCTGGGACCCTAGGACTACCCGTGAAGCTCCCCACTGCTGTTTGAGGTGGGAGGTCTCCTGAGGTTGAGCAGAATGGACCCAGGGATGGGAAGGAGGGAGGCACAGCTGGGGTCAGAGGGAGCTGGACAGTGGGCCTGGGGGCTCGGCTCCCTGAGAGGATCTGGTGGTCTGAGCAGAATCAGGAACCTCAGGATGGCAGGGAGGGTTTCCAGGGCCTGGGCACTACTCTTCCAGCCACTGACCACCTTACCCCAGGACGCTTGGCTAAGGCAGGCAGGGCAGGATCATCTCCTTGGTCGGTACCTGTTGACATGCCGAACCCAGGTTCTGCACCCTCACGCCAACCGCAGACCCCCTGGGCTCCCAGGCCCTCCATCATGCCTGTGGGCTGCCCTCTCCTGCCCTCTTGGGGACCACGCCAGCCTGGTAGGGACAACTTCCTCACTCAGGAAGAAGATCCTAGATCCTCTGTCCCTCCACACCACCTCTGCAGGCTGTGAGATATTGCCTGTCAGTCTGTCCAGGGCCCATGTGCACTGGGGACCCCGAGGGCTGCAGCCACCCTGGGCAGACAGAGGCCAAGCTATCTGGAGCTCCAGAAGGTCTGTCCGCCCCAAGGTCTACCTGACATCCCACTCTCAGGGTTAGAAATCAGAGATGGAGGGTTCCCCAGGGCTGTGGGCTTAGCGCCCCCCACTGGCCACCCCTATCCTGAGATAGGTAGCCTTCCCACCTGGGATTTGACACCTGGAAGCAGATGCACTGCTTAATTAATAAGCAACATTCTCCACCTCCCAGGAGGAGAAAGACCCTCCCCAGCGCCTGGGGACCAGCCCCACTTTGTCCTCCCCTACACAATGGCCCTGGCCTGATCCTCTTCAACAGGACCAGGATGGCCACCCAGCACCTCTCCACTGAATGAGGCTGACCAATGCCACACCACAGCACCCAGGAGGTGGACTACCCTCTGTCAAGATCCCACCAGTGCCTGTTGGTGACCTGGTTAGTGAAGTGGTGACCAGCTCCCTTGTGGCCAGCTGGCTGACGTGGCGACCATATCCTGCCCAAGCCCTCTGGCCTGGCCTTAGTACCCAATGCAGCATGCTGGGAGAAGCCATCAGCCCATGGCCCCACCTGAAGCACATCACCCTGCTTGCCAGCCACCATTTCTGATGGTGCCCCGTCAGGCCTCCTGACACAACTGTTAGCCTCCACCAGACTCTAAGACGTCCTCTGGTGTCCACTACCAGGCTGGCTCCTTATCCAGTGCCCAGCTCCTACCATGCGCAGCCCTGGGCCCCTCAGCCCTGCTGTCCACTACCTGAATCCTTACAGGCCCCTCCCTCCAGGACTGTTACCCATACCCTGGGCCAATGCTTGCTCACAACTGGCCCCAAATCCCGGCCTCCTGTCCAGCCACCCCTGGAGAGAAACTACAATGACTCCCCTTTAACAGCCAAGGGGGTGGGGAGAGAGCAGGGGGCAGGGAGGGCTGGGGAGCTTGGGAGGAGTGGGGAACTGCTGGAGAGGAAGTGGACATGAGGGCCACCTCGCTGTAGGAGAGACCTGAGGTCAGCTCACAGGGATTCCAAGGGCAGTCATTCCTTAGGGCCCTGTAGGGGACACTGCCTGGGGAGAGGGCATGAGGTGAGCGGTGGGGGTGGCCTGCCCCACACCAGAGAATGCTCCATAGGGTGCCCGTGGCAGCTGCCCGGGTGCACTCTAACGGGCACCCCAAGGTGGGTTCCCTGATGCCCCTCTCCTTCCCAGCCCCAGATGGGAGGCAGGAGAGAAACACCCAAGTCCCCCTCTTGTGGGGCTTCCCAGCCACTTGCCCATCCCCCCAGGCCCATGCTTGGGTATGTGGGGTCTCCCAGAGTAAGGCCCTGAACTGCATGGGGCCCATCCTGCCCACAGACAGTCCTTATCAGTTCTTCCCCTCGCTGGCAGAGGACCCAGAGCAGATGCCACCCTGCACATCCCCCACTCCTGGGAGCCCTGGGGAAGGTCTGAAGGCAGGTCTCCAGCACTGGCTGCCAGCAAACCTGTCCTCAAGCCCCTCCACCCATGGGGGCCAGGAGACAGACCAGGGGTGAGGGGGGCCGTGTCTCTGAGCAGTACACAGGGAAGAACAGGCACTGGAGTGGGAGGGGACACTGGCCACCAAAGCCTCTTTGGAGTGCCCAACAAAGGCTCGCTAGTATCAGACTTCTCTGGGCCAGGCCTCTAGCAGGAGCTTCCTAAGTGTCAGAGGTGGTCAGAGGAAAACAAGACAGCCATCCCTCAGTCAGGGGCCAGTCTGCAGGGCCACTGTAGGGAGCTGGGCATGCCTCTGGGCAGCCCTTGCCCAGCACTCAGGCCCACCCAGCCCAGCCTGAGGCTGAATGAATTGGCAGCACCCTGCCCACTTGGGGGACCATGTGCCCGCAGCCAGGCCCAGTGTACCACTTTGAGGAACACCCTTGACAGGCCAGGAGTCTCCAGGCAGGCACATGGGCAGGGGAAGGGCCACCCTGTCATCCCCGGTGGGCATAGGCACTGTGCCCAGGCGGCTGGATCACATGTGAATCTGCCAGGAGGCAGGTGCCTTTTAGACAGGCACACACCCACCTGGCTGGCTGGCTCCAGCCCCTGGTCCTGCTGGCCTGGGACTAGGGGGGGTGACCAGGGGGGACAGGGCCCCATCCATGACAGCGGGTCTCTGGCCATGCCACCCCCTGCGCCGGGTGTGGGTGTGTGTGTGGCAGCGCCAGCCTGGAGAGGAGCTGCGGGCAGTGGCCCCCCGGCCGTGCTGGACACGCAGCTGCTAGCAGAGCGGTGGAGGCGCCCGTCCCGCGGTCGCCGGGCAATGGGAGGGGGC
>NW_026000052.1:1621546-1641996 GCF_001458135.2 Marmota marmota marmota
CCGGCCACGCCGCGCCGCCCGCTAGGGCGGGAACTGGGGGGCTGGCAGGCCCGCGGGCCACCCCTGCAGGGGTCCAGCGACCGGCCGGCGCCGGGCAGGGCTGCCTGTGACCGGCGCGGCTGCGGTGGTTACCCTCGGGCGCCTTGTCTTGGGCTGAGGAGCCAGCTTTTCCTTGCCTCTCGGCCTCGTCCTCCTCTGCTCCTCCCGTCCAGCCCCTGGCGGTGGGGTGCAGGGCCATGGGGATGCCTGTTTGCCTGCTTTGGGGTGCTGAGGAGGAACACTCTGGCCTGGCAGAGGAGTTGGTGGCACCCTTGCAAGCCCTCACCTCCCTGAAGTTGTGCTCTGGGGACCTCTTGCTGCCCCTTCCAGCCTTGGCCTCCTTGGAGAAGGGGCAGGGAGGGCAGCTGGGGAGCCCACCCAGGGTCCCAGAACCTGTGCTTTGCTGCTGCCTCCTTCCTCTGAAGCCCTGGGAGCAGAATGTGCTGCCCTCAGAGTCTTCCCCCAGCCAGCCTTGGGCACCAATGGGCGACCCAGATTGGTGGTGGGCATCCAGCCCCTGACCTCCTCCTGGGGCCCTTTCTCCTACAAGGCTGCTCCCACAGGGCCCAGGGTGGCTGGGACCACCCAGGGCAGGCCGCCTGCTGGGGTCTCACCTTCTCACTGGTCCTATTTCTCCAGCCCCAGGCCCAGTCTTCCTGGTTCGTCGGGAGACTGCAAGCCCTGGCACTGTGGCTGTGACCCGTGATGGCAAGGGACAGTCCAAGGGGTGGGAAGAGGCTGTGTCCATTCCTCAGGAGCTCCTCCCCACACCCGGCCCTCCTGGGAGAGCTGCCCAAGGTCAGAAAATGCCAAGGCCACCCTAGCCAGACCCCTGCAGAGCAGCCCATAGTGCAGTGGCTTCAGGCGCAGGGGATGTGACACAGACAGGAGATAAAAGGCTCTGGTGGCCCTGAGCGGGTTTGTTTTCCTGGGGAAGAGGCAGGCGGCAAGGAGAACAGGACCATCTGCGTCTGGAGCTGTGGCTGGACTCCCTCCTGCCTCGTCCCACAGGCCCTCCCCCAGAGACCGCAGGAGCCGGCAGGGCCTTGCTCCTGGCTCCACCAGGGCCTGGGTGCTCAGCAGGCTGGAGACACCACTGGCTGAGACACCCCTCTTGCTCGCCACAGTCCCTGGGGGCTCCAGCCAAGAGCAATCTACCCTGGACTCCATGCCACCTCTTGTTCACAAGGGCATCATACAGCTGGGTCTGCCATGGGCCACCTGGGCCAGGCCTGCGCCCCACTGCTGCTGTCTTCCGGAGGCCTGGGGAGCTCTGAAAGGCCCTGTGGGTCCCCTGGTCAGCTGGGACCTGTGCTGAGGAGGCCTGCTAGTGTTACAGACGTCACTGCTGGAAAGATGGTTCTTCCTCCTTAAGCAGGGAAGCAGGAGCCCCCAAGCTGGGAAAGCCAGGCTCATCGAGAGCTCCCAGGGCTTTGAGAGTGAGCTGCCCACACTGTTAGTATGAGCTGGGCTTGGGGCTGTCCCTGGTCCCACTTCTGTGCAGCCTGGCACAAGTTGTTTTCCTCTCTGAACCTCAGTTCTGTCACTGTGAATGTGGATGTATGAACTGCAGGAAGGACAAGGGAGCCTTGGGGCTGCATGTGCTTGTCACAGTGTCACCCCTGCAGCTGTTCCTGACTCAAGTGGGGGTACATGCCTCACCACACTACATAGAGGGGGGTCTTCTCCCATCCAGGGCTTGACTGTCTCCTGTCAAGAGAGCCCACAAGGGCCCCTCCAATTGGAATGGGACAAGGGAAAGCCCAGGTGATGGGCCCAACACACATTGCCGCGTGGACAAGGAGGCCCCGGGAGCAGGTCTAGGGAGAAGGCACTCCCGTCCACTCTGCTGCCCCAGTGTTGTTCTCCCCTTCCCTGGCCGCTCTGTACACACCTGGACACTCACAACAGCCACTTGTAAAGTCCCCTGGTGGCTCTTGGTGCCAGTCAGGCAGACACCCCTGGAGGCCGCGAGCCACCCCTCCCATCCCTACTGGGCCTGAAAGGGCGTCAGAGGGAAGAGAAGCAGTTTCCCATTCTGGACGTATCCCCCTAGCTCCGACCAGCAGCTCAGGGAGAGGGAGGGAGGACGGGCCTCTGGAACACCCCTGTGCAGGGCCAGGGAGCTGGCCCGGGGAGCTGGCCGAGCACTGCCTTCAGAGCACCACACCCAGGGCATGCTTGTGGTGGTCATCACCAGCCCTCCGCCTGGAGCCATGTGCCACGTGCCTGCCCGTAATCACCCGGAGCTCTTGGCATGTGCCACGTCATCCTGCCTGACAGATGAGACAGCAGTGTCATCCAAGCTCACCTGGCTGGGCTGTGGGCACTGAAGCCAAGCTTTGCTTTCCTGGCCCTAAACTTCAGCCCGTGTTACACTTGTCACTCTGAGCCAGCCTCATGGAGGTGACAGCAGGATGGTGGAGGGCTGAGCCCTGGGAGTGAGGAGGCCCGGGCTCAGGAGTTGCAGAGATCAAGGGTGGTGTGGGTCCCTCATGAGCTCCAGCCAGGGAACCCAGCACCTGGTTCTCTCCAGGACCCCCTGGAGGTTCACCAGGGCAGGGACAGATTGGTGGTGGGCATCCAGCCCTGTCCTCCTCCTGGGGCCCCTTCTCCTGCAAAGCTGCTCCCACAGGGCCCAGGGTGGCTGGGACCATCTCAGGTGCCACCAGCAGGCATCCAGCCAACCCAGATCTGATGACTCCGGCAATCTCTTCTGTGGACTCCAAACTGGGGAGGGGAGAGGAGGACCAGGAGTGGGGGAGAGCATGTCAAGTATGCATGCTCAAGTGAAGAGAACATTGTTTTACTACTGTTTCCAAATAATCTTGTTAGCCTGGGAAAGGGCTCCTCCTTCTCATGGATGTGAGCCTGTGCCTGTCACAATGGCCTTGCCCATTGCTCTTTGTCTCCTTGGGGGGCCTTGGAGTTCCTAGGAAGTGGGGGCTGCAGGTGAGTGGAGGGTCCCATGCATGTCCACAGGGATCCCAGAAGGAAACAGTCTGCCCCACCCACGAGGGCTCATGCTCCTCATTGGGTGACACATGCCACCCATACGACTGTGAGACACCTGGCCATGCAGCATTCTTGGGGCACTGGCTGGCAGCTATAAGCTTTGTCACCAGGTGTGTCCCCAGGGCACACAGGAAGCAGGTGCATGCTTGTACACCCCAGGAGCCATCTGTGGGGCTCCTCCTGGGCCTGCCTCTGTCTGTGCCTTGCTGGGCCTGGCAGACGTGTGGCCTGTGAGTGTCAGGGAGACACACATACCCGGGAGAGTCTCTGTGGGCTCCAGGCTCCCCAGGGCAGCTCTAGGCACCCCCAGCCTTGGGTATATGTGGGTGAGGGTCTTCTAACATCAGCCTAAAGCCAACAGAATTAGGACGGTCTACCTGCCACCCAGCATGGCCGGCACAGCCCCTCCAAAACGGAAAGCAGTAGGTTTTCCCTCTGAGGAGTGGTCAGCCTACCCGGGTGCTGCCTGTTCCAGGAGTGGCTATTGTGGGGCTCGTGCAGAACCCTCTGGAAGACATGGTGAATGCCTTCCTTTTCTACTTTTCACACTGTAAGTGTTCTCCTAGATGTCACAGCCATGCTTGAGCACTTGTGTCCCTGCAAGATCTATGCATTGGGACCTCAGCCTCCGTGTGGAGGCAGTAAAAAGAGGGGCCTTAGAGTGGCAACTGAGTCATAAGGCACCACCGTCGCTGATGGGATCAGCAAGAGAGAATCAACCAGGCCCTCTTCGGCCTCTTGCCGGGCTGCCTTCCACCATGTGAGGACACAGGGAGAAGGCCCAATCTGGCAGCATAGAGTAACTCTCTCTAGACCCAAAATCTGCCTGTACCTGGAACTTGGATTTTACAGCCTCCAGAACTGTGAGAAATTAATTTGTTACATGTAAATTACCAGGTCTCAGGTATTTTGTTATACCAGCACAAATGGACTAAGGCACATTTCTAAGGGTTCTTCAAGAACATATGGGGAGGGGGCCGTTTTCCACCCATCCTGTGGGTGTGCTCCAACATCCAGTCCACTGGGGACACTCCACTGCTTCCTTTCCCCTCTGTCAGGGCAGAACACCTGTAGGATCCAGGTGGGCAGGGACCACCCAGAGCCGCAGCTCCAGGCACATGCTATGAATGCAGAGGGCCTCTCTCAGTTTGGACCCTGCTCATCTGGAACATGGGGAAATCACATCCCTGAGACTCCTGGGCTCAGCAAGAGTGCCACAGGGGGCACGGCAAGTTCCTATCATGGCATGAAGGTGGCCCAGGGGTTCTCTCTCCCTTGAGTCAAGACCAGATGGTTGGAAGCCCTGGCTGCATCACTATGTGGGACCTGGCAGGGCTATGACAACGTGGAAAGGAGGTCCTGGCCTGGCCATCAGAGAAAGGGACCAGCCAGGGTGCGGGTTTAAACCCAGCTCAGCTGCTCACGAGCTGGGGCTTTGTCTGGGCCTCTCCTGTCAGACTGGAACCTGGTGAATGAGGTCCTACCAACAAAGCCCTCGGCATGGACAGTGGTCACTGTGAAGCCTGTGCTGACCCCTCCAACCATCCTGAGCTGCATGTTCCTGCCTGGCCTGGGGCTCTGGGCAGGTGGTCCTGGATCTCCCCAGAGCATGGGGCTCATCTGTGGGCCTGGAAGCTTGCTCGCCCTCATTTGGCACAAGACTGGAGGGATCCCAGGAACCTCCAGGGCCAACAGGCTGGAGGACAGGAGCTGCCTGCTGGCCAGGGGCCCAGAGAAGTGACAGGAACAAGAGCAAGCTGCAGGGCCTGGCCCTCCTGGACTGCCCTTCCCCGGCCTCTCTCCCCTGGCCTGACCAGTGGCTACAGGCCAGCTCCTCTGTGTAGTGTCCGCCACCTAGGTGCCAGCCGCCATACCTGAAGTAGCCGCAGAACCTGGAGGAGGCCACCCACCTCCACGGAGCCCCCTGTGGTCTCTGGGTGTCCTCCTGGAAGCCAGTGGTCCCAGCCCCGATCATCTAGCCCCCTGGCCTCCCTTGCCCTCAGAGGCCAGTGCCCCAGCCACAAGCCAGGTAGGCAGGTCGAACAGAGGGGCATGTGTCAGCCCTGAGTCCTGGCAGGGGCCATGGGGGGTGCAGCAGCTGGGGTACAACCTTGCCAGGGGTTGAGGACAGGGACTGCTTGCCGTGAGTGGGGAGGGTGCAGAGCAGGGTGCCAGGCGCAGGCTTCTGGAGCTCGTGGGGACCCTAAAAGGGCTCTGCATGGGGGTCCCCCCAGCCCCTGTAGCTACTGGTTGTTGTGGAGCCTTCCTGCTTGGCTCCACATGAAAATGGAAATCAGCCAAGTGACCTCCTCTCCCCAGGAGCAGGGAACACCTCTCCAGTCTCTCCCTCTTCCCTGGGGACTAAGATGGCCCGCTCAGAGCCAACAGGTTCACAGTTAGGGAGAAGACCCCCTCCTGACCAGCAGCAGCCGCAGAGTCGAGAGGGCCAGGCTGGAGCCACCGTGAATGTGAAGCTGGGGGCAGCTGACGCCCAGTACCATCCCGCTCCACCAGCTGCACTTCCCTTCTGGGATGCAGGCTGGCCACAAGCATCGACTCGGACCCCTCAGAAGCTCCATTAAAATGACAGCAAGGCATCGGTTCACTTTATTCATTTATTTATTTATTTAGAGCTGGTCCTGCTCATTGCTAGCTGCACACAGTGGCTTATCACAGGCTCCATCCTACTTTGGTGCTTAGTATGGGACACCTACTCAGGGTGGATACTGTAGCCCAAAACTCCTGGGCTCAAGGGTTCCTCTGGCTCAGCCTCCTGAAGAGCTGGGGCCACAGGCCTGCACCATGGCCAGCTGGCATTTAAACTGCACTCACCAAGACCAAGATGATGGTGGGAACCAGTGCACCCCCTGGACTGGAGGAAGCTGAGTGCTGGCAGCAGGGCCCGGGGAGCAGGCGGAGGCCCCAGGCCTGGGAGGCACGGGCCAGCGTCTGTGCCTTCCTCACAAACCTGATGTGTCTCTGGAGGGGTGACCCTCAGGGTGGGACAGCTGAGGGCTGGCTGCCTGTGCTGATGGCCAGGGAGCTGGGGGATGTTGTATCCTGAATGCCCCCAGCACCCTGGCTGCCTCTGCACTTCTCCCCCAGGCAGGAGCACAGAAAACCTTCAGGGGTCTGCTCCACCGGAGGGAAAGGCCGACTCGTCCCCTCCTTCAGTGCCACAGTTTCCTCCCCATATCCAGGTCAGGTTCTCCGTGAGCAGACAGTGGGACGGGGTTTGGATGCAGGACATGCAGTGGGGCAGCACCTGGCAGAGGGAGGGTCTGAGCTCCACCCAGGCCTGCCAGGCCTGCAGGGTTCAGGGCTCTGGGCAAGTGTGGCCCATGGGCTGAAGTGGCTGGGCCCTTGCCCCTGTTGCTTAGTCCCTGAGAAGAGAGTGGCCCTGGTTAGGTGACTCTCTGCCAGTGAGGGAGCCCCTGATGGGCTGGGGACGGTCCTGCAGCTGGGCCCTGTCTTTCCTGGAGGGGTGTCCGTGCTTGCTGGGGACCACCCCTCACTCATGAGGTTCTGTTTTCCAGGATTCCTGAGGGTCACGGGCCTGCTTTGGTATAAGTGGATTCCCTAGTCTTATGGGATGTTGTGGGGGACCAGGCACCCCGTAACCTCAGAGGATGGTGCTGGCTGAGGCCCTGCGAATGCAAACCCAACCCATACCCAGAAAGCACGTGTGCTCGGGGAGAAGGGACGGCTGGCCCTGTGGAACAGAGGCCCTGGGGGAGCCTGGCCTTGGTGAGCACAGCACCCTATGTGCTGAGCCTGCCTCTGCAGCTGGTGGCCTGGGCACTGTTGGGCAGCGGTGCTGGACTGACCTGGTCCCCAGGAGTTTACAGCATCCCTGCACCATGCCACGCGTTGGTGGTGGGTGACAGTGCTCAGCTGGCTGGGCAGAGCCCTGGACTTAGTTGCTGGCCGTCTCCTGCTGGCGGGTGCTCTGGGACAGAGATCCCAGCGTGAAGGTCTTCATGCACTGTTCTACTACCGGGTGCCCATCGCCATACCTCCACACACATGTCCTTCCCTGATGGTCAGTCTTTCTCGGTTTGGTTCCTAGCTGGCCACTTGCCATTGCCCGTGACTGTGTAGTCTCCCTTCCCACACTTACTGCCCTCCCCATCCACCTTGGCCTCCCAGGGCTGCCACGGGGTAGACTGAGTCACGGCCACCATCTTTCTGGGGTTGTACTGGGCCAGCCTATCCATAACGGGCTGTGGCCAGCTCTTCCTCCTCTGGCTGGCCCCACCAGACCCCACTGGAGCCAGAGGAGTGGGCTGGAGGAGGGTGCAGATGCCCCATCCTAGGTGTGCCCACCTTCCCTGGGCAGTGGCCATGCTGAGTCCGCCCCACCCTAGTACTGGGTCTGATGGGACCCTGCTCACAACAGGTAGTTCTTGCCCATCAAACTGGCTCTTGACCAGATGATTGCTCCGTGTGGGATCCAGAAGCACATGGGGGTGCACTCTCCAAAGGCCAGGTGTCTCAGTCTGCTTGGGCTGCTGAATCACCTGGGCACCACGGGACTTAGTATGGGCATACAGGGCCACATCTCGGTCCGGGGCTGGAGTCCATGATGGTGGCTTTGGCTGCCCTAGTTGCTGGCAAGGGCTCTTTCTGCACCAGTGTCCTTTGTTGCTCTGTCTTCACGTGGCCTGCTGGGGTTGAGAGGGCCAGCACTGACCGGGGCCCTGCTCTCAGGTCATTAGACCTCAACCTCCTGTAGCCACACTGGGGTTGGGGCTTCAACATGACTTCTGGAGACGTACCTACATTTGGTCCATGACAGCATGTGACTCGCTACAGTGGATGTCAGCTGGCTTCAACCCCAGGGACCTGGGCCGTGAGTCTCTGGCTGGCACTCGCCCCTCCCCCACCCCCTGGGTTCTACTGCATCCAACACCACACGGTCTGCTGGTCGCACAGCCTGGGGACAGGTCTGCCTACACAGCAGCTGGCCCTGTGCTGAGTCCTGCTCAAACCTGGCAGCCTCACAGTCACCTGAAAGTAGCCAGAGAATGTCCCTGGGTGTGGCCTGTGTACCAGCAGAGCCTTGACCGTCCCACAGGTGTGACCTAGCTTTGACCCTGGAAGGGATGCCCAGCAACGCCCTGACCGCTAGGCCTGTAGAATTTTTATGGATGAGGCAGCCCTCAGAATTTCTGGGTGAGTGAGCACGAGGCAGGCAGCTGCCACCTGAGGCCACCACCCCTTAGCACCACCGAGGCCTCTTGCTCAATCAGCCAGCTGCATCATGCCACTGAGGAAACGTGGCCAAGGCAGGAGGTGAGGCGGCCCTGGCAGGGCTGAGCATGGTTGCAGGAGGCATGTCTAGAATGCGGGGTGATAGAGGGGAGGGGAGGGGAAGGGGGGATAGGAAGGGCAGCAGAATAAAATAGACATTATGACTGCTGTATGTATGTACGTGACTGCATGACCAATGTGATTCTGCAGCCTGTACACTCAGAAAAATGAGAAATCAGACCCCATTTGATTCAAATGCATGATATGTCAAGATCATTGTACTGTCATGTGTAAGTAATAAAAAAATAAAATAGAATGCGGGGTGCTGAGGAGGACGGGGCTCTGAGCCTCCTCTCTCACACTAGCAGAGACCTGCCTCTGTTCCAGAGGCTGGGATGGTCCCCTGCTGGGCAGAGTCACTGGCCATGCCGGGGTCTGACTGCTTCAGCTGGACAGGGCTGGTAACCAGGCAGAGCTGTGGGGGGCCCAGCAGCACTGCTCCCTTGAGGTCCTCTAGGACACTGGCCCCACTGGCCCCCACATGCAGGACAGCCTGCTGGCCAGGAGGGACATGCTTCACAGGCTCCTGCAACCCCCTTACTGTGATCTTTCATCCCCCAGACCAGGGTGGCCCAGCGGGGGTGCACCAGCCCCAGTGCAGTCCAGAGGCAGGAGAGTGGCCGCTGTGAGCTGGATCCTGGTGGAGCCTGGAAATCCCTGCTCCAACAGGGAGCAGTGACTGGGCTCCACAGTGCCCACAGCCCTGACCAGGCCTCCCTTTCTCAGAGCAGTGACCGCAGGGCCCTGTAGAGAGGGACTGAGGGTCAGCTTCAGACTGTTGTGTGCTTCCCCTCTCTGGCCAACTCTTCAGGCCCTGGGCTCCTGTGCAAAGCCGGCTTTCTGCTGGGCGACATCCCCCATTCGGTCACCATCTTTAACCTACGCTGCAGGAAGGGGCTGGGCTGCCCCATTGGTGGCTGCAGTCTCTCTTGCCCATGGAGGTCACCATGTCATTGCCATCTCCATGACTCTCTGTGCTCCCAGCACAAAGGCAGAGTGGCACCCTCAGAGGAGCTGTGTGGGCGCTCAGCGTGAGCGGGTGCAGAAAGACCCTGGGTGCCAGCCCTGCTTCTGGTGTGGGGGGAACCAACCAGTGTGTAGGTCGTAAGAGTCTGGGTCCTTGCTACCTGGGTGGGCCCAACACGCAGTGCTGGGGCCACTGCCTCTGACATGGAGCAGAAGCCCAGGAGGAAGGGCCCCGAGGGCCGGAGCAGAGCGGGTACAGACGCCAGTGGTGTGGATGGCCAGCACCCTGAGTGCAGGGGCAGGCGCGTTTTGAGACCCGGCAGCAGCCTGACTCTGCTGGTTCAGAGGGAGTTTTCCGACACTTGCCCCTGGGAGGATGTGGCTCACTGCTGCCACCTGAGGCCTCCTGTGCCTCCCTGAGAGGGCCAGTGGTGTCCCTGCTGCTATAAGCCAGAGAGAACGCAGCAGAGGAGGTGGTGAGGCTGGAGTGCCAGGGCCGGGAGGAAAGCACAGGTCCAACTGAAGTGTGAGGTCTGCACTAGAATGTGCTTTCAAAGCTAGAGACCTATTTGAGTAGGTGCATTTCCTTAAAAAAAAAAAATTAGGTTTGTTTTGGTATGTGGGGTTTGGGGACCTGAGACTTCCTGGCCTACACACACCTGTGTTCCCCCACCTCCAGCAACTGTGACAGGGACCTCAGCATCCATGGGGCAGTGCCAGGAAGCATCCAGGCCCAAGCTGGGGAGCATGCAGATAGCGAGGGACCGGAGCTGGGTCCGGGCAGCAGGAGGGCGGCTGGGCCCTCTGGGAATGTGGAGGTCATATCTGACTGACTTGGATGACATCACCCAGGGTGAGGGGACACTGGTAGGGGATATCCAGAAACCCTCCCAGGATCTCAGCTCCTCCCTGCAGGTTCCAGACTCCACGCTCAGCCCCGGGGCAGGGCTTCTCCCTGTTTCTCTGAGGTTGAAGGACAAAGTCAACCGTATCCCCACTTGCCCAGAACCAGTGCACACCTGGCCCAAAGCACACCTGGGCAAGTTTTCAGGAGCCTGAGAACTGGCCCTCGTCCAGGATAGCCAGGCCCCTCCTGGCGTGGCGGGGAGATGGCCTGGGCAAGTCCACAAAGCTCTAGCACCCAGTCTGCTGACCACAGGCGTCACCCTCCCAGATTGTCTGGCCATGGGCGGAGCCACTTCCAGGGTGGTCTTGCTGTGGGGAGCCCAGCTCTGGTTGAGGAGGCCTTGCCTAGGACTGTGTTGAGCAACTATCCAGGGCCCAGGGCTGCTGCCCTGGAGGCTGCCTCAGGAGGCAGAGTCCCCCCACCCAAGTATTCCAAAGACCAGGACGATCCCAGCTTGTGCCCAAACCAAATTTGCTAAATATCTAGAGGAGTTTCTTGGAAGGGGGCTATTTTCCAGTGTTCTTGGGGTGGGTGATGGGTGGCCTAGAGCCCCTCAGTTCCTGCTTCCACCACCTCCCTGCAGGGGACTCCCAAACCACGATGGGGAGAGGGCGCCACCTGCTGGCAGCCTAGGAGGGCTACAACCAGCTGCCTGTTCTCAGTGAGGACGCCTAGGCCCCCAGGGCTCCAGGCCTTGCACATTGAAAAACTCAAGTCTAAGGACCCCTGGGAAAACTTCAACACCAGGAGTAAGGGTGGTTGGTCCCAGGAGACTGAGGCCAGCAGCCCTGTGCCCCCACGGCCACCTGCCACAGTCCTGCATGTGTCCTGTAGCTGTGGTTCTACAGATTTTGACTTTGGTGTCACTGGACCTAGCGGTGCCAGTCTACCTACCTGCCTGTCCGCCTGCCAGCCAGGCCCCAGCCAGGCAGCCCCCGCCACAGGTACCATGTTTCAGAAGCTTGGAGCTAGAATTCTGCCACCGGGGTCCTATTAGCTCCAGCTGCCAGGTGCATTGTTAAAGGCCAGCTGTGCTGATGGTCCCTGGGGAGGGGGCAGTCAGGAGGGGACAGCAATCTGGCAGGGGGAAGTGCCAAGGTCCACTAGGCCTGAGACACGCCCCACTGCCCCAGGGGGCCCAGTGGGGATGGGGTGTCCCAAGTGCCTGCCCACCCCCTCCCCAGTGAGGTTGGTGTTGGGTGGTGCGGAGACCTCCAGGTTCTGTCCCTCCTCCTCCCCACATATGGGACCCAGCAGGGTACAGGGCCTCAGGTGTGCACCCCACCCTGACCTCAAAGTGGTGGTTACTCGGGTGAGGCTCCTGGCTCCTGGCTCCTGGCTCCTGGCACAGGAATACAAGTCCCCTGGGCTGCACAGGGAGGAGGAGGAGCTGCAAACTCTGGTAGGGCTGGGGTTTCTCTGGCAACCTCTGGGCGGGGCAGCTTCCCTCAGCAACTGGGCACCTGGAGTCCTTAGCTCCAGGGCACTCGCACTGTGGACTCCTCTGGCCTTGTAGTGTGGCTGCTGCCCAGCGTCCTCCTGCAGACAGGGAGACCTGGAGCCCTCCAGTGGGTGAGTACCTGGGGAGATCTACCTGAACCCTGCCCAGTCTGCACCAAGCACCTGGAGGAGGGGGCTGGGGCAGAAGGGGGGCAGAGATAGGGAGCAGGGGGCACAGGCTCCCTGTTCCTCTACCCAGCTCCCCTGGGGGAATCTTCCTGTGTTGCCCCCTCTGAGGGTGTGGGCCCCGAGGCAGAGCGAGACTGCCTTGGGAGGGCTTCTCCCCTGCCCTGCCTGCAGGGCTGCCTCCCTCCGAGCTCAGGTGAGCTCCTGTGAGCACTGTCACCATCTCCGTCTGTGAAGTGGGAATGAGCTTTGCCCAGACCTGACGGGGCTGACGTGAGGCTCAGTATTGGGCCCACCTGGCAAATCCATTATCCTGACAGTGGGGTGGGGACAAGGAGAGGCTGCACTGGCCAGGACAGCCCAGCCCAGTATGGGCAACCTGCTAAAGCTCTCTGGCATGTGGCCTGGCTCCCTGGCTGACCCGCCTTGCTGTAGAGCCCCCATTAGGGTCTGTGAGGTAAGTCTGGAGCAGTCCAGGACGGAGGCCCAGAGCTAGACCCTCAAGGCCCTGGCCCTCTGCTGGCCATCTGAGCCCTTGAGGGGGCTCTGGTCCCTGAGGAAGTGGTGCTGTGTGCTCGGGCTCCTTTTTCAGGTGGCACCCCCTTGCTGGGGGGTCAGGTCACAAGTCCCACAGCTGTGTGCTGCTCTGAGGACCCATGATTTGAGGGAGGTGGTACTGAGAGGGGTCCCTGCTCTGCATATGTGACAGTTGGCAAGGTCACAGCCTCCCTCACAGGGAAGTGTGGAGTCAAGGCCACCCCAGGTAAGGTGTTGCAGGCAGGGTCTGGGTGCCCTGGAGGGCCAGCTCAGGAGGCCCGTTCCTCACGGGCCTTCTCAGGTGGGAGGTAGGTGCCCGCCCTGGCTGTGGAGGAGGCTGACCAGGCCTGGGGTCGGGTGTGGAGGGGCTGCCTGGGACCTCCCTCTGTGGCGAGGCCCTGGTGGAGCCTCTCCTTGGCACCTGGATGTGTCCCCCAGGGTCTTCTTCTGGGTCTTATGAGCTGGCGGTGCAGCTGGGGTCTCTGCAGGAGCAGTGACAGCCCTCCCTGCCCGCCGCCGCCTCGGACTACAGCACCCGCGACAGGACAGCTTGCCACGTGCCATCTCTGCCTCGTCTCACTCCTTGGCCTCTTCCATCTGGCTTCCCAGTGGCACCCACTCCCCACGGTCTTCCCAAGTCCCAGCCTGCTGTCGCTCCTTCCCGCCCTGGCATCTGCTGCCTCTGTGTCCCCTGTCTCCTGGGGCAAGGCCAGTGGAAGCTTCAGTGGGCTGGACGGACGGGCTGCCCAGACTCACACCCACAGAAAAGCCCTGCCCTGCTCTGCAGACCCTTGGGGTGTGTGTGTGTGTGTGGCGTGCACCACAGGGGAGACCTGTGCTTTGACTCGGGGGCCCAGAGCCTCTGGCCCTCTACATGTCATTCCCTGGCTGTGACTGTGACCTGCTCGAGCCTGAAGAGCTGGGCTGCTGTGGGGACCCTGAGGCTCTGCTGCCTTCCTGGCCCTGGCAGCCTGGTGGCCTCGGGGTGCAGCTGTGCCGCCGGCGGCTGTGGGGCTGCAGAGGGCAGGGCAGTTGGTGGCAGGGTGCCATGCCAACACCCGGGCCTGTGTTGCTGTTGCTGGGCACTGTGGCCTCAGGCCCTGGGGCCCCCAGGGTGACGGGCATGGTGCCCTTCTCCTCTCGCTGTGCAGCAGGGCCGGGGCGGTGAGAAGTAAACAGTGTTGCTAATTAGAGCAGAGCTGCCAGCTTCCAGAAGGGGGGCCTCCCGCCCCCGCCCGCCTTCCGCGGCCCAGATTGCAGCAGAGTCAGGCATCTGCTGCAGTTGGAGCCTGTGTGCTTTTCGCAGTCGCGGGGGGCTGGGGGCCTCTGCGGCGCTGCTGCCTGATGAGCCCCGCCCCGTCTACACCTGTGCAGCCCAGTCTTGGAACTGGGTGGTGGCTGTGGGCCAGCACAGGGGTGGGAGGCTGGACAGGGACAGGGTGCCTGGGTTCCCTCCCTGGCTCCTTCCTCCACTCTGCAGGCCCAGCCGAGAGAACTTGGTGTTCCATGTGTCTTCTGGACTCCCGAGGGCGCCTCCACGGGGACGAGGTTCCGCTCGCTTCCCAGAGGAGTGGGCCAGGGCCCGGAGGGCTGCACAGCTTGCCTGAGATCCTGAGGGTGCCTGGTGTCTCGGCCCCTGGGCCCTCCCTGCCTAGGCTGGGCAGGGGTACCCGGGGATGCCCTGTTGGCTTCTCCTCCCAGCCCACCCTGCCAAGAAGCCAGCCCTCAGACAGGGCTCCGCATGGCCCTGGGACCCCCAGGAGCAGCGGATTTTCCTGGCCCTGGGGGTGTGGGAGGTCGTGGGAATGACTTGGCATGCCAGCTTTCTGACCCCCCCAGGCCCCTGGACCTGGGACTCAAGCTGAGCCCCAAGTCCCTCCCCTATAGTAAAGGTAATAAGTGGACGTCCCTCAAGGGACTGTCACAGGGTAGCACAAGTGCCCAGCCATGCAGTGAATGTTGCTGATAAAGGGGCGTGTTTACATGCTGACATGGGTCACGACCCCACAGGAGAGGTGGACAGGGATCTGGCAGGCACCCCCAAGGACAGGAGTGGGCAGGCCCTTCACACTGTGGGGTGTTAGAGGGCTGTCCTCCCAGGGGGAGAGGGGAGGGAGGAGGCCAGAGGGCCGGGGAAGGGGTATGTGCCTTGTGCACCAGAGTGGAGCTCCAGTGGTAGAAGCCAAGGAGGTAGTGGGTTGGCCAGCACCAGGAGTCCAGGAGCAGGCCCTGGTTGGCATGGACCTTCCCCTGGGCCTGCAGAGGCCCAGCTGAGGTGACGGTGCTGCCAGGGACACGTGCAGGCTCCTTGACCCAGGTTCTGGCCTCTGCCCACTGGTCTTCTGGGAGCCTCTGTTCCTGGCCACTCGGCGGCCAGCACAGAGACCCACCCTGCTAGCAGGGGTGGTGGTCGTGGGGGCAGGAGACAGACTGCACAGGTTTGGCCATGGCATGGACTGGACATGAGCAGAGGCTCCAGGCTTTGGGGAGCCAGTGTGGGCCCCCTGGTTTGGAGTGTGTCCTGAAGCCTTGTGATTGAGCAGCCTGAGGGGACCCAGCAGCACCCAGCACGGCTGGTAGGGAGCAGAGGGCAGCGAGCGGTGGCCTCAGAGCCCACAGGACAGCAGCTGCTCCGCCCTGGCTTTGTCCTCAGCCAGGCCTCTCCACGCTTTTGCTCTTTGTACAGGAAAGTATTCACTCGGTTCTGGCCACTGTGTGTGGCTCTATCCCGTCAAACCAGGGCCTCAACAACCCGTGGGCTGATCAGCAGCGGGCCGTGGGCAGGGTGTGTCCAGCCTCGATCCTCAGATGCTCTGCCCCCCGCTTTTGGGAGCAGGGCTGGGGAGTCCTGGACTTGGGTGCTATGGGGGCCTGAAGGCCCGGCAGAGAGGAGGTGACGGTCAATAAAGGGGCCAGTCCTGTGGTGGTTGGATGGCCCAGGGCCATGTCTGTAGGAAGCAGACGGGCGTTCAGTCCCAGGGTGGGGAGGCTCCCTGGGAACCAGAGAGAGCCAGAGGTGGAGCTGTCTTCGAGGGTCACCTCAGAGTGGTTCAGGCTTCCAGGATGGCGTGGGTGACACATGGTCACTCCCTGTTGCCCCCAGCCTCTTGTGCCGGCCCAGATCTGCTGCGTGACACTCTAGAAGGTTGCAGAAGTTCCTCAGCCTTTTCCAGGCCCCCAGTTGCGGCAGCCCTAGTCTCCTCTCTGGGACTTCTGATCTCTTGCAAATGTCATCCCCGGGGAAGCCAGGAGCCCTAGCAGAGTGGGACACCAGGCTGGGCCGTGTCCCTGGGCTGGATTCGGGTCCTGCTGGCTGTGGCAGTGTCCTGGCTGCAGGGAGGTCTGGGGGGCCTCAGATTCCAGGTGGGGCCTGGGCTTGGCAGCCCTCCTGGCTTGACACCCTTTCCCTAGGTTAGGCCCTGTATGAAAAAGCCCCGGGAAGGGCAGGGGTGTGGCTCCGTGTCAGAGAGCCTTCCCGGCACGTGTGAGGGCCTGGCTTCCACCCCCAACCCCGAAAATAAAACAATAAAGACTTAGGTTTTCTTCATGCCACCTAGAACCAGGGGACTTTTGCTGTCAACTCCTTATCTCTGGGCCACTCCAAAGGAGCACCTTTGGGGCACATCCCAAGGCAGATTCCTGCATCTCCACACCTGTCCCTATCAGCCACGCAGCAGAGAACTCACGGGCACTCACAGTCCTCAGGGAGAGGCAGGGTCTCCCTTCCCCGACTCGACCTCAGGACCAGCTGCGCCCCAGACCAGCCACACACAGAACCCATGTCCACCCCACCACGCGGCCCTGCCGGGCAGGTTCATGGAACCCCTGGGACGTGTCTCTTCGAGCTCCCGGGGAGGAGGACGCAAGCCAGGACTCCTGGCTTTGGGGGACATCTGGGAGTGTTGGTGGGAGCCCCAGCAGGAGTTGAAGGGCTCAGGCTCTGTCGCTGAGTGACACGGGGTTATTATGCTGTCATGGGGACACCTGGAATTCTCTCCCACCCCACTGAGAGGCAACTCATTAGGAAGCCCCCACCCCCGCCATTGCCAGCTCAGGGCCTGCACCCACTGTCCCCACCCAGTTTCAATGACCGTCCTGAGGGCTTCCACTGTAGGCCAGGGGGCCAGAACAGGCCAACATCCAGAGCCAGGCAGTGGCCAGCCTGTCCAGCACAGTGATGGGCCCTGGGCTGTAGACCTTGAGGCCACCATGTGAGCCCACCGTCAGGCTGATGGCGGCTGGGGCTCGCCCTGGTGCTCACCCACCTTGGCTACTGGCCATGCCAACCCCAGTCTTGGGCAGGCTGCCCACCTACCTGCGGAGAGCACTCCAGCCCTTCCCCAAGGATAGCCAGCAGCAGGGCCTCTGGTCTGTCAGGACCCTGGGGAGAACGGAGAGCAGGAAGACCCAGCCCAGGTAGTGTCTGTGTGTCGTCTAATGCGTGGGGCAGACTGCAGGGGTCTTGCCTTCCCCAGGCAGTGCCCTGGTGGACGACACCAGGACATGGAGGTCAGCGCTCAGGTCCTGGGCCTGCCTCTGCCAGCGCCTTGGTGTGGGCTGGCCTCTGAGCCTTAGTTTTCCCACCTGCAAATTGGGCTGATGACGGTCCCCACCTCAACAGGGCATGGTCAGACCCCACGAGAGATGGTCAGGGCAAGGACCCTGGGAAAGAGTGTTTACTGTGGGACAGTTGTGGGAGCAGGGGTTGTAGGGACAGGGGACTCAGTCTCGAATGCTCTGCTCAGCATTGGGCCGCCAGCCTGACCAACTGTGTCTGTCACTCTTTCCAAGGGAAGACAGTCTTGGTCTACCTGCAGCCGAGGATGACCTCATAGCTGACCTGGGGTGGTCCGGGCCCTCCCAGCAGCTGGGCTTTCATGGCACGATTCCTCACGTGGTCTGGTCTGATGACATGGAGGAGCCAAGCCCCAGTATGGAGGCCTGCAGCTTGCCCCTGTGGGCTGTAAGCCAGGAGGACAGGGATGGGGACAGTTCGGTGTCATCGGGCCGCATTTCCGGCTCCTCTGGGGGCCATGAATCATGTGCACCTCCCCGAGGGCCCTGGAGGGAGAGGCCGCCCCAGATGCTAGGGCCCCGGCGGCATCCCAGAAAGAGCAACCCACGGCTGGAGCAGCTAAGGGACAAGATCCGGGCGCAGACGCAGTGGCAGGCTAGCTGCGCCTCCTTGGGCACCTCAGCACCCTCCAGTGCCTCGCGCCTCTACAAAGCTGCGTCGCTGGCACCCAGGAGCAAGACCCGCAAGGCGACAAGCTCCCTTCCAGCCCCTACAAGATGCCCAGGTCAGTGGCAGGTTGGCTGGGGGAGGGAGGCTGGGCCTGAGGCTGTGGAGGCCAGGAGGCAGGCGGGTTGGGAGGGTGCCAGAGGCAGGGGCACCGGTGTGGCCCACCAGGGAGGTGTGTGCCATGTGCCCAGTGCCCCGAGGGCTTCAAGGCCCCAGAGCCACGTGGAGATTGGAGAGGGGCTTCTGAGCTGGGTTTAGGTGAGGAAGGCCCATTGATGGCTGAATCACATTGGAAGGACAGGGACGTGGAGGGTGCGGAAAGAACCTGGGTCTGTTTCTTTGTCCCTGAAGCTTTGGGGGCTGGTCCCGAAGCAGGCCAGCTGCGTGGTCAGGGACCCTAAGAAGCCAGAGTGGGGTCTAGAAGGTTCACCCGCTTCCTGGCCTGGAGAGGGGTGGCATATCTAGGGAGCCTCACTGCTGGGCAGGAGGGGGCCTGGCCCAGGTGCCTCCTTCTAAGGAGGCAGGGAGATGGACATCTGCCCTTTTTCTTTTTTAAGGCAGCAGCTTATTTTTAAAGATGATTGTAAACTACATGACATAAGACCTGCCATCTTTGGCATCCCTAAGTGTCTGTTAGTGGCATTAAATGTATCCTTTGCTGGGTGGCCACACCTCTGTCCATCTCCCAAGCTTCCCCATTATTCCAAACTCAGCCCTGTCCCCATTAAACACCAGCCCCCCCAGACCCCACCCCTCTATTTCCTGTCTCATGGACCTGGGCTCCGGTCGCCTCATGGAAGTGGGTCCCCCAGGACGGCCCTTGTGACTTTTTCAAAGGCAGCGTGCTTCTTTCTGAAAGTACAGATGATGAAACGCCAGGGAGACCGCGGCTGCTCCCTCCGTGGCCCTCCCAGTGTTTCTCTGGCCAGCTCTGGGGTGTGCCCTCTGAGCCTTGCTGCCTCGAAAGGATGGGATTGAACCAGGGGCTGTGGCCTCCTTTCCCATGTGGAGGTTCCAAGCCCAGCCAGTGCCCTGCAAGAGGGCAGATTCTGCTCTGTAAGCCACGGTGGTGACCTGTCGGTGCCAGGTCTGGCCTAATGAGGCAGCTTCCCACTAAGGGGTGTCCTCGCCGGGCCGTGGCCCAAGGTGCTGCCCCTGAGCCTTCTCCCTGCCCCCTCTGTGTGCATGCCCCAGGCTTCAGCGACCTGCATGCAGCTGAGCCCAGAATGGAAGACATAGTACTCTCTGGCCTGGGGCACGAGCTCTCCCGGGTCACCCAGCACGAGGCTTCAGGTGAGTGGTGTGGATACCACGGGCTGGGCCCCACCTACAGATGACACTGGAGGTCAGAGAGGACCCTAGCTGAGAAGGTGCTAATGGGGATTTGGAGCCTGAGCTGTAACCCTCTGCCTCTCAGGGGAGAGAATCCCAGGCCCCTCAGGGCAGGGGGCTGGAGGGGCATCTTTTTGTAGAGCCATCTCCTGTGCAGAAGGAGGTGTTCTCACTACCTTGCGGCCAGCCCGAGGCCCTCCAGGACCCCCAGCCCCTGGCTCCCTGGGCCGTCTGGCAGACGTAGGCCCTGCCTAGCTCTGGAGGTGCTGCGGGTGGGCCATGGGTCAGAAGACTTCCAGGTAGGGGATGGGCCTGGGGACACACGTGGCTGAGTTTGCTCACTCATTCTATAGACAGAGGAGGGGTGGAGAGACGGGCGGGCTGCTCTGGGAGTGGAGGGCTGCGCTGTCGGGAACACACGCCTCACCCCACCGTGCAGCCTCCAAGGGTGCTGGACCCGGGGGTGCTGGACCCGAGCAGCTGACAGCTGGGCTTGGGCAGCTCTGTTTGAAGGCAGGCATGGGGTGGGGAGAGGTGGGCTCTTGTAGGGTTTTGGAGACCCCAGAGTGGAGAGGGGAGGAGGCTGGGAGGTGTTTTATGTCCTTGGCTTCTGAGTTCCCCGGCCCAGCAGGGTGGCGGAGGTTTCTGCAGGGGCTGGGAGAAGGCAGTCAGAGGCAGGCCCCCGTGTTGCAGTGGTGGCCAGTTGGACATGTGTAGGGGCCGTCTGGCCCTGTGTTCTGCCAGCCAGGATCCCAGAGCTGGCCTGACCCACAGCTGGAGCCAGGTACCCCGCCCCTCTGGCTGCAGCCCTCGCTGCTGGGCTCCCGGGGGGCCCGGCTCATCTGGTCACCCACCCACTCACGGAACCCCAGGACTCAGGATGCGCGTGTAGTGGCCACGTGGGGTCCACTCCTCACTCTCCCTCCCTCTTCCTCTTCCTCTCGCTGAAGTTCCAAGGGAAAAAACTAAGAGGACCAGAAACATCTCTTGGAAAAGGGAGAAACCTGCCCAGTCGCTCTGCCCCAGCGCACCGGCCAAAGGCAAAGGTGAGAGCTGGGCACCAGGGTACGGGGTCCCTAGAGTTGGCAGAAGCTCTGGATTCAGTCCTGAGGTTGGCTGGCTGACAGGGTCACCTGCACTGCCACACACACAAGACTCCGGACACCTGGGATCTGGGGGCCTCAGCTCCAGTGGCCACCAGAGGAGCCGCGGGTGGCTCCTGCCTGTGCAGGTTGTGTGTGTCCCTCATGGTGAAGTGAAAGACCACAGCCCGAGCGCTGTCCTGTCCTTCCAGCCCCCACCACAGTCCCTGAGGACAAGGCACTGCGCACTCCCACAGTGCTGCCGAAGTGAGGGTGCGGGACGTCTGGGGGGCGGGCGTCCTCGCTGGCCTGGCTTGGGACTTGGAGACTTAGGGTTCCAGGCGGGAACAAGGACAGGCTCTTCCACCCACCCAGACCAGGGTGGGTGGGG
>NW_026000052.1:1642114-1686257 GCF_001458135.2 Marmota marmota marmota
AGGGGGAGGGGGAGGGGGAGGCTCGCAGATCCCACCCTCTCCAAGAGGCCAGCCAGGGTAAGGCCACCACTAATGCTGTCACTGATAATAGAGGATATAATTAACAATAGGTGATAACAGAGCCCTCCCTGTGTGTACCTGGGACCATGCCTGGGCACCTTGCCAAGGCCCGTCCTCAGTCTGGGCCCTGGGAACACCCCTGAGAAGCCCCCGGTGTGGAGGACACAGCCTACAGGGCCTGAGACGGGCTGTGTGGGACCCTGACTGTAAGCCTAAGCAGCACCTGGGGCCAGGACATGGCTCCCTGTGACCCTCCGTGCCTCAGTTTCCCCACTGGGTGAGAACAGGGCCCTGGCCTGCTGGGCAGCATGAGCTCCATGCACACCCAGGCACCTGTGTGGACAGACATCCGCCTCCCCTGCTGCCTGGGCCAGCAGTGTCCTCCACCATGCTCAGCAGCAGGTCTTCGGGGAGGCGGGAGGCCCAGCTGGCCATGTGGCCTTGGCAGATTTGTCTGTCAGCTGGCTGGAGGTGACGCAGAACAGCCAGGAAAATCTCCACTGATGTCCAAGAGAGACACTGAAGGGCTCCAAGAAGTTTCCAGAAGCCCCCCTGAAAATGCACAAAATAGAACCCTGTTTTTATATGACACCAAGAGGTGTCATCCCCCTCCCCTGGGCTTTTGGGCTTGTTTTGTTTTAAGGCTAGCTTGAAAAATGACCTGCCTTCTGCCTGACACCGGGTCAGAGGGGCGTGCCACTGCCCACATTCATCACCGCGGCCACCCTGTCACCCCGATGGCAATGAGCATTAGTTGCTGTCAGTGACGAAGTCACAGCTGGGCTAAGGAGGGATGGGTCTGGGTTCAGAGGTCAGAGCCACAGGACTCAGGAACTGGATGAATTAGAAATCTGCTGCAGTTAACAAAAAATTAAACCATGGTAGTATAAAATATTCATCCATCTGGGCCGCAGGAAGATGAAGCCCGATATTTAATTTTAGATTATCGCACCTTACTTTGCATTTTTTATCATAGATTAGGTCAGCTGGAGCCTTGACAGGGCACTGGGGACTTCATCCACATCCACAGATTAAAAATCCTCTCGTAAAAACATTAATTGCCTTCAAAGTGCTCAGCAGAAGGAAAAACGCGCCCACCAGGACCCATCCATCGATGGGCCCCTCTGCTGGGCAACGGGAAGCCGAGCTGGAGGATGGGGGAGGGCTGAGGGTGCAGCGGGGTCTCTGCCCGGCGCCTGGCAGGGAAAGCCTGGCTAGCTTTGTGCAGTGAAGCAGCAATGAGGGCGGGGGGAGCCTCTCTGGGCAGCCTGACACGTCCCCATGTCCCTATGTGAGGTCCAGGAGTGGTCAATGGGGCCACGCCAGCCTTAGCTCAGGCCTGGGCCCCATCCCTGCCTGCAGAACCCGGGCCCCCTCTGGGCCTGACTCCAGCCACAGTGACGGTGACCCCAGGTTCCCTTTCATGGCACCGTGGGAAGGGGCTCCTAGAGCCGCCCCCTCACAGAGGGGACTGGAGGAGTTGGGTCGTTTGCCCGAGGTTCACAGTGGGGGAGGTGGAGCCGGACTAGAACCCAGGCCTGGGACTGCTGTGACAGCACCATGACCTCCCCTGGCCTGGGGGCCTGACCCCAGACGGCATGGCTCAGTGCTGCCCGTGCTCCATCTGGGAGTGTGGTTCCAGACCTGTGGCTGGCGACGCAGGCTCAGGGCAGGTCCATGAGGGGAGTAGGGGGAGCACCCACAGTCCCAGCCAAGGGACCTGTGTCCCCAACTGGCAGAAATCTCCCTCCATGGGGGCTGGGTGTGCATGGAGATCTTGATTCCAGACCTCAGGGTGTGTGCGAGTGTGTGTGAGGACATGTGAGTATGTGGGCATGTGAGTGTGTGTGAGAGTGTGAGTGCATGAGTGTGTGAGAGCGTGAGTGTGTGAGAATGTGAGTGTGTGCGGGTGAGAGGAGGTGTGGGCATGTGTGCATGTGTGTGTGAGTGTGCACAAGTCTGTGAGCATGTGGGTGATTGTGTGTGAGGGTGCGGATGAGAGGCCTCTGTCCCCAGCTGGGCTGGTGGAGGGCTGGCCGTCATGACGGTGGCCGGGCTGGCCTTGGTGAGCGCCACCGGGGAGCGTAAGGAAACCCCTGGCGGTGATGTCGCTGTGCGCCATGTTTATTAGAGCGAGCTCATGTTGCTGGCAGGTGCCGTGACATCTACTCTGTGTCGCACAGTCCTGCGGGCCTGGGAGCCTGCACGGATCCCACCTGTGGCTGCTGGCTCTGAGCAGCTTCAGAGCAGAGGACTCTCCTCCGGCTGAGGTGTGACCAGCTGCAGCCCCTGCCCTGAGCACCTGGAGGTCCGGCTAGGTGCACGGGCCACCCAGGGCTGTGACCTTCATATTGCTGGTTGCTTTTCCTGGCCACAGTGTGTGCTGTGTGCCTGAGTGTGTGAGAGTGTGAGTGTGTGAGTGTGTGAGTGTGTGCGGGTGAGAGGAGGTGTGGGCATGTGTGCATGTGTGTGTGAGTGTGCACAAGTCTGTGCTGAGTGCTCCTTGGACAGAGCTGTTAGGAGAAGATTTATTACCCTCTTTTCACTGAAGAGAATACGGAGGGTCAGAGAAGTTGCCATAGTCACCCTGAGATGAAGCCTTGCTCTGACCCACAGGGGCTGGACATGAGGGGTTTCACTTTGAGCCCCTCCAGAGCCTATGAGGTGGTCGCCAGGGTCCACGTGGAGCCACCCACTTCCTCATCAGGGCCGCTGTTTGGAGGTCCACAGGCACCCGGCTGTGTTTGTGTGTCTTCTCTGTTTAAGATTCTGAGTTGGTTGGTGTTCACGCCTGGAGAAAAGGACAAGCCCTGGTGAGGCTGCTGCTTGGGCCCCCTCCTGCCCGCCCCAGGCTCCAGAGCAAGGCACCCTTGAGGAACTGGGCCCCCAGCGTGGAATTAGGTACCTCGTGCCTCTGCCACAGGTCTGCCGGTCTGCTGTGGCCCCAGGGGGTGGGTGTGGAGGAGGAGATGGCCATGTCCATGTTGTCCATCTCATCAAAGGAGAAGGCAGCTAGGGTGTCTCTCCCAGAGACCTGTCAATCACCCTCTAAATCACCATCAGAGAGGGGACACAGGAAAATAATTATCTTTAAAAACCTAAGAAGGTTGGAAGTGGCGGCACACACATGTAATCTCAGCAACTTGGGAGGTTGAGGCAGGAGGATCACAAGTTTGAGGCCAGCCTCAGCAACTTTGTGAGACCTTGTCTCAAGATAAAAATAAAAAAGCTGAGGGTATAACTCAGTGACAGTGTGTCCCAGCTTTTAATCCTCAGTACTCAAAACAAACAAACAGACCAAAAAACCTAAGGATTTCTGTCCCCAAGAATGTCCTGGGTCAGCTCTGGAGCAGGCACACCACCAGAGTTTCCCCAACAGAAGGAATGCAAATAGGAGCCGGCCACTCCTCTGGGGGACTCCTGTCACTCCTCCATGTGCGCAGCCAGCACACACATCCAGAGCAGGTGGTCTGCCCCATGTGGCTGCTGCTCTGAGGGTTCTGTGTGTGGGCGCCGAGGCCACAGTCGGGAGGTAGCTGGCTGAGACCGGCTGCCCCCCCCCACCCCGTGCCAGGAGGAGCTGGCTCTGCCTGCCTTCCACCTGCAGGGCCCAGCACCCCGTGACCACCTGTCTTTGCAGGAGACAGCAAGAGAGCCACAGCCCCCCGGGGCTCACCCATCCACGCCTGGCTCCCCAGGGCTGCCTCTGCCGGCAGTGACCAGCGGCTCTCCGAGATCACACCCAGCCTGACTTCCCATGATCAGCCAGAGACGGTCCAAACCGCCATGGCTATCCTGAAAGACCTCCGGCAGCAGATCCAGGCCGGGCTGGAATTGGCCTGCAACCCCAGGGACAGACCCAAGCTCAGACGCGCTAAAGCAGAGCCGCAGAGTCCAGCGGGGAGGCAGCAGCGGGACCCCCCCGGCTCCCGGGATGTGCAGGGCTCCTTCTCCAAGAGCTCTTGGGCCATGACAGAGGGGAAGTGCTCCTCTTTAGAGAGGCCCAGCAGTTCCTGCATCCAGCAGCCCTGGCACACCTTAGCCAAGTGGGAGTCCTACCCACAGAGGGCCTGGGTGGCCCAAGGACGAGACCCCCCTTTCCAGAGGTCAAGAAAAAACCCCGACAAGCTGGACACTTTCTCACGGCGGCCCTGGAGCACCTCTGGTGGACAGACCTGTCATCAGAGGGCCTGGGCGGCCTGTGAAGACTTGGAGCCCGCTGTCTCCAGACCCTGGAGCTCTCTGGAGAGGCCACACTCTGTCCCCCAACGGCCCTGGAGCAGCTCCTTTATGCAAAGGACTGCCCCCCCCAGTAAGCTCAGAGCCGCTGTCCCCCACTCTTTGGGAACCAAGCAGGCCTGGTCGAGGCCCAGCCAGGGCCACCCTCAGAACCTCTTGGGGAAGGAGCAAGATTCAAGCTCATCTGGGTCCTGCCCACGGCTCCGGGCGCCCCTGTGCCAGCCGCACAGCTCGGAGTCCTTACGGGACTTCATGCGCCAGAAGGCCCAGGCCCGGCGGCAGCAGGCCCTGGAACGGAAGGCCGTGGCTATGCGCACTCTGGAGCTGAGGAACCACAGGCTGCAGGAGGTCTACCGGAAGCAGAGGGAGGCGGTGCTGGGCAAGGCCGTCCCCGTGGTCTCCCAGACCAACCCTGGCATCGTCACCTTTGTGCCCAGTTGTGCGAGGTCCGGGGTATGTGCAGGAGGGGCAAGGGGGCACTCAGCTCAGCCTCTGAGCCCGAGGACCTCAGCTGCTTCCCTGGCCACCTGTGTCCACTGACATGTGTCCGCTGGGGCTGTGGCACTGGGGCTGTGGCAGCTCTGGCTGCAGCAGCTTCGCCCTGACTCGTTAGGAAACCAGGGCATTCACAAGCCTTGCCCTGGGTGACTCCACAGAGGAGAGGCCCAGACCTGGGCACCTTTGTCTGGGGCTGGGGGCTGGGGGTGGAGCCCGATTCCCTGCTGCTGGGCTCCCGCAAGGCTGCGGGCTTCCAGCCCAAGTGTGCTCTGGGAGGACCGTGCTGCCTCCATCCCAGCCCCTGAAGTGAGACCCCCCCTGCAGGACTCTGCAGAATCCAGCCTGAGGCCTGGTGGAGGTTGGGGCCCAGACCTGAGGCCGAGACATGGGCTGTGGGGTCTTCTGCTGGGGGGCTCTAACTGCCCCTTCTTCTTTAGGGCCTGGAAGCCCCTGGGAACCTGGCATCTCCTGTGCTTCAGTGGAACAAGGTGACATCTGGCAAGGTGCTGGGGGCCCAGGAGGCTCCGGGCAGGTGGGTTTCTGGTTTCTGTTTCTGGGCATGGCTGTGGTGGCAGACAGGGCAAAGGACAAATCCAGGGGCCCCCATGCTGCCATCATGGTGAAGCTCCTGGGACCTGTGCTCGGCTGCCGGGGCTCCAGTCCAGGGAGCAGCTGGTCGCTCCAGTGTTTTCTCGGAGGTCAGAGGAGCATGTGGGACCCACATCGTCCATGCTCAAGGGCACAGCTCAGAGCCCTCTGACGGACAGCTGCTCTGGGACAGTCACCCCAGAGGAGACCACCCCCGGCTGTCACTCCACCCACTCCCCCGGGAGAGCAGCTCTTAGTTTACTCTGGCCATGGATTTGCCCCTAGCAACATTTCGTAATAACGGCTCCGTAAGGTAATGGCCCCGGCTTCTCACTGCATGTCAGGGCCTCACACCCACCTCGTTCAATGGGAAGCAGGGCTTCACACCATATTGCTCCGTCCACACCAATCGGCTTCCCTGTCCGTGGACCCGGGGCTGCCCTGCCTTCCAGCTCCCGTGGCTAACCGCTGTGGCCATGGCTGCTGGGCCAGCTCACATACCTGCCTTTGTTCCTCCTGTGAGCACCTGCAGGCTTGAGCCCTGATCCCAAAAGACACAGTGCTAAACTCCATAGTTCCAAATGTTGAAATCCCAAAAGAGCAAAATCTTTAAAGTCTCTAAAATCACCAGTCTGAAAGATGTAAATCCTGAAAATATAATCCTGTAAAAAATAATTTAAAAATTATTTCAAAGACATATATTTTCAGAGGGGGATTTATTGGAGAAACATAAAAGCCTGACAGGACACTTGGTGGCAACTTACCGGATAAAGCAGTCAGTCACAACGTAGGTGATTACGCAAGCACGAGCACTAAGCTCTGCTAATGACGGTTACACGGGTTTTTCAGTTAGGAGCAGATGAACCGAATTCATAAAGACATGTCAAAACATGGCCCTGTGGTTGGTAATTGTGTATGCCCAGCTTTATAGCTTCAGTCATCTGGGAGCCAGGTGTGGTGGCCACACTTGTGATCCAGCTACTCAGGAAGCTGAGGCAGGAGGACCCCAAGTTCCAGGCTAGCCTGTGCAACTTAGCAAGGCCCTGTCTCAAAGTAAAAAGTGCTGGGTTGCGGCTCAGCGATGGAGCACTTGCCTAGCACGTACGAGGCCCTGGGTTCCATCCCCAGGACAGCAAGAAAATGACAAAAATCCTGTGGTCATCGGAAATATGGTGATGGACAACCTGTTTTGCTGCAATGGGTCACCACTGCACAGAGGGACCCCGGCAAGCTAGCTCTCGGGAAATTTTCTCTCACACAAGTGGACGTTGCCAAAGGTGCTGTTTGAACCTCTTTACCTGCATGCAAGAAACTCAGGCACAGGCCAGCGTGGAGTGAGGCTCTCTGCTGGAGTCACAGTGGCTCGAGGTACACAAAGCCAATCGGAATTCAGGAGTCTCAAGGGCTTTCTGTTCAGGACCCCGACACGAATGCAGATGAAATGCATCTCATAGCAAACTGCAAAAAATAATGCCGGCAATTTAAAATAGCGGGGAAAAAACTAAGAAAAGAGGCAAAAAAAAAAAAAAAAAATAGCTAGAGCAACAGTGAAGTAGACCACGCNAAACATGCAAAAAAATGAAATGCCGGCAATTTAAAAAATAGCGGGGAAAAAACTAAGGAAAGAGGCCAAAAAAAAAAAAAAAAAAAAGCTAAACTAAATAGGAAATCTGATGTGTGAAAAAGTGCTTTCCAGGGAGGGGCTTGGCAGTTGGAGGAGGTGGTCCGCAGACCATGTTCCAAATCTTGCATGGCGACGGGGCTGCCTTCTTCCTCTGTCTCCTGGGAGATGCTCATGCTCATTTCCACACGGGGGTCCCAGCCCTCTGAGCTCTTGCTCGCCTCGGGAGGCACCCTGCCCCGGGCATCCAGGCTCCCCTCGTCCCTATTCTGTCTGCTGACCATGGCAAGCAGGCTGATCCTCCAGAGCCCCCTGGCGTGGGGATCACCGTGTTCAGAATTCCAGCCTTCAGGATTTCAACATTCACGATCCTTTTAATCTTTCAGAGTTGAGATTGTAGACCTTAGAAATTTTGCTCTTTGGGGATTCAACATTAGGGGTCATGAGTTTGGAAGTATGACAGGCGCCCCACCCCTGAGCCCCAGCCCCAGCCCACCTGGTGGAACTGCGTGCAGAAAGCCCTCCTTCCCACACAGGCCAATGCACATTTTCTGGTCCCCCTCCCCTTTCTTTTTTGGTACTGGGCATTGAACCCAAGGGTGCTCTACCACTGAGCCACATCCCCAGCCCTTTTTATTTTTTGTTTTTGAGACAGGGTCTTGCTAAATTGCTTAGGGCCTTGCTAAGTTCCTGGGGTAGGCTTTGAACTCCCCATCCTCCTGCTTCAGCCTCCTGAGCTGCTGGGATCACAGGAGTGCGCCCCTGCCTGGCTCGTTTCTTTTTTTCTTTTTTTTTAGATTTCTTTCTTTCTTTCTTTTTATGTGGAGCTGAGGATTGAACCCAGGGCCTCACGCATGCAAGGCAAGCGCCCCACCCCTGAGCCCCAGCCCCAGCCCGACTGGCTCTTATCTTTGTTCCGTTTGTTTTGTCTTCACCATCCTGTGCTTTACTCCAACCGGGGCACTCTCCGCCCCTGAGCTGTTTGGGAGCCAGTGGGGACCTCTGCAGGCCCTCCCCACCCTGTTGGGGAGCTGGGGAGGGGGCTTGCTTCTGGCTCTTGCCTGGGAAAGGCCCCCTGGACTCTGCAGTGAGCCTCTGCCTGGCCCAGCCTCATTCTGGTCACCTGCCGTGGGTGGGCCCAGGTGGGCAGCTGGATCTGGCTGGAGGCTGGGCTCAGGGCTTCCCCTTGAGGTGCTGCAGCCAGGAGCACCCTGCCCTGTGTTTTCAGGGGACACTTTGGCAGCTGGTGTTGGGAGGGGCTCCAGGATGGCCCCAGCCCCCTTTCCTTGGCTGGACACCCTTCCTCGTGCCCTGGCTGCTCCTCTGGCTCCGTATCTGGTCTTTTCTGGACTACCTCCCTGAACTCAGGGCCCATGGTGCCCAGGGGTCTGCATATGTAAACCTTTAAACGGACACTGGTTCCAGGGAGAGAGGACTCCGTTCCACCCAGACCCTGTACCCTAGGGCAGTCCCTCCCTGGCTGCCTGTCAGGCTCCTGTGCCACATGGTGCTGTGGAGGTCTGTCCCACTGGTGGGGGGCTGTGGGTCCTCCTCACTCACTGTCTCCTTGCCCTTTGCTATTTCCACTTTTTAAAAAATGTGTCAAGCATAACAAAATTCACCATCTTAGCCAGGTTTTTAATTTTTTTTGTGGTTGTAGATGGACAGAATGCCTTTACTTATATGTTAATATTTATATGATGCTGAGGATCGAGCCCAGGGCCTCTCGCACGCTAGGCAAGTGCTCTGCCACGGAGCCCAGCCCCAGCCCTTAGCCATGTTTTGTGATCCTTAATCCATCTGGATTTTATTTTATGCTAAATTTATTTATAACTGAAGCAGGAAAGCAGAGGTCGTGCCCACGGAGGGGCCACGGTGTGACGTCTGACACCCAGGTGTGTCGCAGGAGGTTTCAGTCAGGCTTAACGAGCTCTCGGGCATCTCCACTTTGGGCGGCTCCCGCAGCCCTTCCTCAGTGCGCAGAGCGGCATCCTCAGCTAGTCGCCCAGGGCGCCACGGCACACGGTGCCCTCGCGAGGCACCAGCGACACCCTTCCCCACCTCGTCCAAGTGGGTGGCCCCTGTGGCACTAGTAGGTCCACACTACCGTCCTGCCGTGGCCGCCGCCCCACGTGACAGACGCCCCAGGCCAGCCTGTCCCCGTCTACCCTTGGTTCTGTGTCTGGATTCCAGGATGCTGGCCCTCCCCTAAGTGGGGTCTGCCTTCATTACCTTCTGTGATGTCCAGCAGCCCAGCTTGGTGGCCCAAGCCCCACCACAGCTGCTGACACAATTTCCTGTTTCCTGCTGAGTAACGTGCCCCTGTCCTGCCCTGCCGTCCTGCCTCGTCTGCTGGTGGACACAGACACCACCGCGCCCGGGTATGGGAGTGGCGGCTCACAGTCCTTGATTCCTCTGCTTTCACCCAGCACGGGTTTTCTGCCACACGGTGGCAACATGGTGTTAAAGTCAGAGGCCTGTGGATGTCCCTGCCCCCTCCCAGGCCACAGCCAGGCCCCCTTCTTTCTGTTAAACAGCCGCGCCGCGGGCCAGCTGCCTGCGGAGGCCGGAGCCTCTCTGGCCTCTGTGACAGACAGGGCTCTGCCGAGCCACCGGTCACTCCTCCCTGCCGTTCTGCACACGGCCATTCTGCACATGCCAAGCGACGCAGCCCTGCGGGGGCTGAGCGCCTGCTCTTCTCTTCCGGCAGCTTCTGTCTGTGTTTGAACAGAGCCTGGGACCACACTGAGACCCTGGAGACCGGAACCGGCGCCCCGCTGCTGCTGTCCACCGCTTCCTCCCTGGGCCCCCTGCACCTCCAGGACCTCTCCCGGGGGCTCTGCGTCTACCTGGACCCACAAGAGGCAGACCGGCTGGGCTCCTCGGGCCCCCTGCAGTTCCAGTACAAGCAGGCCCGGCTGCAGGCCTTGGAGACCATGGCCAACGTGCTCAAGCAGCGCATCGACATCCTGACCACCAAGCTGCGTGGGGCAGAGGCCTCGGACACTGCCCTGGACTGGCCACCCGTGGGCCCCAGCTCAGCACCTGCTGCCCTCACACTCACTGCCACGGCCTGCCCCAGTGCCTTGATGCCCAACAGAGAAACAGGGACACCCCAGGACTGGGCTGGCCTGCAGGCCAAGCCCCTCATCCCCTCCTCCTGCTTCCTTAATGATGACCCAGAGCTGTGGAGCCCGAGCTGGGGGACACAAAGCGTAAGCCCAAGGGCCCGCCACCGGAGCCAGCCCCAAGGTACGACTGGGGCCTTGGGCCCAATGGCCAGTGAGTGGCCAGGAGGTCCCATGAGTGGGAGCACAGGACCCCATTACCAGTCGGTTTCCCCTCTGGAAGCAGGGAGAGGAGGCCATAGCTAGACGTTGTCCAGGGTGGGCAGGGTAGAGTAGCTGCCCTCCCGGAGTGGCCCATGGTGTAGTTGCCCTCCCCGTCTTGTCTGAAGACAGGTTGAAGAAGGGGTGCCCTCCACTCCCTGCCCTGCCTTTCTCCAGGGGCCTGAAGGCTAGGTGGGCACTGCAGCTCATTTAGGCCCACTGCGAAATGTGCCCGGGTACCCCTGCCAGGGCGTCCCTGTCCCCGCTAACCTGCAGCTCCTTGTCCCGCTGATTCCCTGCCATGACATGTGCCTCTTTCAAAGGTGTGGAACAGAGACTCTGGGAGCTGGAGAAGAGGCTGCAGAGAGATTCGGATCCCTTCAGGTCCCTTGGTGCCCCCTTAAGGAGGTGAGCCCAGAGAGCTCCCTTGGCAAGTGCCCCTGGAGCTGGTCGAGGGGCCAAGGCCAGGTAGCTGGGTGCAGCCAGGCTGGGCAGGGAGTGGCACAGCTCCCAGGATGTGGACCAAGTCATGCTGGCTCCGATGCTGGTCCGCGCCACGGGGTGGCTCTCTGGACAGCTCTGGCCAGGCAGCTGGCAGTGGGTCCCTAAGCCAAGCCCTGCCCTGGGCAGTCAAGAGCCCACAAACTCCCTTTGTGCTGCTCTGACCCTCGGGAGACACGTCACCTTGGCTCTTTTGTTGGCTGTTGGCAGTTGGCCTTGTCGGGGCCTCTGAGCAGGGCCTTCCTTCACTTGTCCAGGGCCCACACCCCACGTCTCAGTTCTAGGACCACTTGGACCTTTGCCCTTCTTCCACCCATCCCCAACTGTGGCCCGCAGCCTTCTCTAGGTCCAGGTCACAAGGTGCATTTGAAGTCCCATCTGTGGGGACATGGTACCTGCTCTGTGCCCCCAGACCCCCTCCCACTTAAGCTTAGGAGGGGTCCCTGCTGCCCCATTGAGTCCCAGGCTGCAGCAGGGCCAAGGAAGAAGCTTCAGTCCCTTGAGGGCCTTGAGGGGCCATCTGGTATGACATAGTTGGGTACAAGATGGCTGTGCCTGTGCCTACCTCAGCTCTCCTCATGGCTATGGCCTCGAGACCTACCCCAGGGCCCATGGACAAGGTAGGGCCCCTTCTTCTGAAAACTCTCCTCTGCCACTCCAAAAAATCTCCCTTCACCCCTGGTTTGTCTTCAAACCGAACAAAGCCCCTGGTCAGGGGACCCCAGCCTGGCCTGAGCAGCCCCTCCCCAGGGAGCCCAGGACCCTGAATTCCAAAGGTACAGCCACTACCAGAAAGACGGGGCTGCAGGCCGGGAGTTCTGGAGGAGGACGGCGGTGGCCTGGGCATCCTGCATGCCCCCTCAGCCAGAGTCCACCAGGAACACCCGGCCTCTGCCCAGTCCCCACAGCAGGGCTGTGTCACACCAGCGACCTTGGCAGCTAAGTCAGTGGGCCTGGGGGGCTGCCCCTGCACACCAGGAGGGCTGAGGATGTGGAGCAGCCGCCACCGGGGTGATGGGTGGGGCCACAGTCACCGAAAGGGTGCTGCTCCCCCAATTCCAAGGTGCTGCTGGGAAGAACCTGACGCCCCCTCCTGGTGAGCTGCCCATGGACAAGGGGCAGGTTAAGGTCCCAGCTCTGTCCCTTGACCTTGAGCAGTCTGCTCCCTACCCCCAGTGCTCTGGAAAGTGAGGGTGCTGAGGTACCCCAGCAGGGGTGATGCTGAGGTACCCTCCCCTGCCCTTTCCTATTGGGAGGGACCCTTCCCCCTGATGCCTGCTCCACCCCCCCCCCCCCCCCCCGGAAATTCACCTGTGCCTCCTCGTCCCAGCCCCGCGGGGTGATGGGCTGGTGATGGCGGGTGGTTTGGGCTTGTATTCTCACGGAATCTTGAGGCCAGCAGGGGGCAGCAAAGGGGTGGCTTCTCCTCTGATACCGGCCCCTCCAGCTCCCCAAGCTGTTGAGAAGGGGGTGGGCTGGAACCCGAGCATAGAATTTTTGGAGAAGTTAATTTCAGTGCCCCAGGCTCCAAGATGGACAAGCTAGGTCTGTCCTCAGGCGCTCAGACCCAGGCCCAGAAGGGTTGGCTGTTCCTAGCACAGCCACAAAGGGGCCAGAGGGTAGAGGAGTGGCCCAGACCCCTGCCCAGGGCAGGCACTGGGCACTGTGACCCCTGCCCCCTGCCCAGTCATCTGAGGAGAAACAGGAAGAGGCAGGAACCATATCTAGGATCTGTGCCCCAGAAGGTGCCCTGGGAGAGCGGGGATTAGGGACAGCTCAGTGGCCAGCTGGGCACTCCTGTCCCTTCCAAAGAGCACTGCCCAGGATGTGCAGGGTGTGTATGGGACCACAGGCCTGCCACCTCCACAACACCGGGCCGCGCTCCCCTCCCTGGCTTGCCCTTCCCCTTGGAGCCCCAGGTTCACTGTGTCCAGGTGCTGGTCTGCTGCCCGGAGTCAGGCTGGCACTGTCTCCTTGGCCTCACGGGGACCCCAGTGCTCAATGGCCAGCGAGGGCTGAGACCATTGGCAGCATGCGCCCAGGGTGCCTTGTAGCCCTGTGGCCTCAACACACAGCCACCTGCCTCAGAGGCCTCGAACCAGGGCAGGGGCTGGCATGGGGTCACCACCTTATTCCTGCACGGGACTGGCCCACAGTCCATGTGAGATATACACCTGCTGACCCCTAGAGAAGGACGTGCCACACGCCGGTCTCCATGGCCACAGGTGTGGGCGAACTCTGTCACTGTGCCAGGGACAGATGGTGCATGAGGAGCACCGGGCCAGGTGGGCTGTGCTCAACCACGCTCTGTCAGGCCACGCTCTGCACATGCCACGTACACACTCACTGTGCCCCACACACTCTAATCCCAACAGCCGCGGCCAGCGCTCGAGGGCGTCCCTCCCTGCGTGGCCGCTGACCCCAGGAAGGCCCAGGGGCTCGCCTGGCTCCTAACCTTGGCACAGCTTGCTGGCTGCCTGAGGGAGGGCCGCTCTGAGGCCAGCGGGCTTGCCTCCTGGGTCTTGCCAGAGCACTCCTAGATGAACCCATCCCAGCCATGAGAATGGCTGGGCCTAGCATGAGGGGTCAGCGTTGATGGGTGGCCCCCGTCTGCCCTGGGCCTCATGGAAGTGCCCTTGTTAACTGGAAGAGGTGACTGGATGGCCACTGTGGCAAAGGGGGCCTCTGCCACGGTGCCTGGAGCTGGTCACCTGCGCTCCTGCTGGGTGCTGCAGACCCTGTGCCTTGCCCATGCTGGGGGCCAGGCACATGTGGTGCCACCATTGCACTGCAGGTCACAGGCCCGGGCCTTCCAAGGCTCTGGCCCTCCATCCCGCCCTGGACACACTGTGGTTCCGAGGGCTGCTGAGGGCCTTGGGAGCCCACATTCAGCCAAGTGAGGGGTTGCCTGCCAGGCCCCAGTCCCCTGTGCTGCCCCCAGCAGCCGGACCTCGCTCACGCCCACGCTTGTCTGCCTCCCAGCTCGCGCAGGGTGCCGGCACGGGACCCCACCTGCAGCTCCCTTTGTCTGGAGGACGTGCCGGTGGCCAGAGGGCCAGGCTTGGTAATGCCCTGGAGCACCTGGAGCTGCGGTAAGGGCGAGCCTGCAGACGGGTCCTGGGATAGCTGGCCGGGTGGCCAGGGGTGGCCACCAGGGACCCCCTCCACATCCTGTGGGGTGGGAGACCCTCTTCCATGAGGACAGTACCCACCCTTCAGCATTAAAGTGTTTTGGAGGCTTCCGGGCCGCTGCCTGCTCTGTGCTCCTGTCACGCCTGCTGTGACCAGTGTCGGGGATGAGAGCCCAAGAGCTGACTTCCTGGCCATGCTCCTGGGTCCCTGCGGGCAGCTTCCTGAGGCACCCAGCACTCAGGAATGAAAAGCTGGTGCCTAGGAGGGGGTTGGGGTGCCTGCCCCACACCCTGACTTGGTCCCAGCAGCAGCCGGGGCTGTGTGCTGGGAGCCCTCTGGCCCTCCTGGGCCGGGAAGGGCCCCGGGAGGCCTGGGCAGGTGGGGCCGCGTGCTGACTCCGAGCAGGCTTTCATGGCTGGTTGGCCCCTGACTTGCCTCAAAAGAACAGGGTTTGGACATGGTGGTGAAGCATGGTCATGTCTGCTGTGAGAGGCGGGCAGGCGGGCACAATCGGCCCTCAACCAGAGCAGTGGCGGCCACACCTCGCCCACCTTTTGGTTGGGCAGTGAGGCCTGTGAGGCCCAGTGGCCTGAGAAAGCCCCGGGCACAGCAGAGCCCCAGGCGTCCCCTGCAGGGCTAGTAACTGGGTGGAGGGGGTCTCAGACCCAGGCTCAGAGCCACCCCCACGGGCCAGACCCATCCCACTGAGACTTCCCAGTGAGGTGGGAAGTGTGTCCTCTGTGGGCCTAGAGGACGTGCAGGCCCGTTCTTCTGTGGACTGGCGGAGGGCTGTGGAGAGTGTGTTGGCTGTGTGTGCTTGTGCAGGCCCTCGGCTCTGGGGGACCTCTCAGCCTGGGGCGGGGGCACCTGGTCCTCAGGCCAACGTTGCTGATGCTCCTGGGCTCCAAGTTTCCAAAGCTCCTTGTGGTCCCCAGGGTTACTGCTCCTCCATACTGTCCCCGAGCATCCTGGTGTCTGGCACCTACTGGCACCCGAGCCCTGCCCTCATGATGCTTGCATTTTGGGGACACAGGCATAAGAACATGAGCCAGTCAGAACACACGGTGCCTGGGATTCTGGGCTTTGAGACCCAGGGGCAGAGAGCCGTGGACACGGGTCCACAGCCAGGAGGACCCAGCCCACCTCCCACCTGTCTGGTCTATTTGGCTTCTCTAACAGAAAGTCCAAGGTGGGGTGATTTATGAGGAAACAGAACTTAGAGCCTCGTGTTCTGGAGGCCGGAGGTTAAGAGCAAAGTGCCAGCCTGTGAGGGCTTCCTTGCTGAGCTGTCCCGTGGCGGAGGAGAGCGGCCGAGAGGAGGAAGGGGCTGAACCCACCCTCCACGGTGGACACTCTCCTCGTTAATCCGTTCATGGGGGTGGAGTCCTGAGGACTGATCAACTCCTAATGCTGCTGTCACAGCAATTAGATGTCAACATGAGTGTTGGAGGGGACATTCAAACCAGAGCATGGCCCCTCCTCTCCCCAGAGTGTGGCCTGAAGTGGCAGTGAGCTGCCCAGGAACCCAGGGGTAGGTCAGGACCAGCGCTCTGTCCAGCCTTTGCTGGATTTACATATTGTCCTAAGTGGCTGAACAGAGGTTGGCCTTTGTGTGAGGGTCAGGGGAAATTCCTGACCACAGTAGGTGGCCACTTCCTGGCCAGGATCTTCCAAGGGGTAAGATCAGGATTAGGCCCATGAGCAAGTGGCCCTCTGACTCACGCCTCCACCTCATTCACCATGCCTGGGAAGAAGGTGTCGGCAGCCCTGTGGGTCACTTGGAGTCCCTCAGCTCTAGCTCTTACCATTGGAACCAAGACTGCCCGAGGGAACTTTCTAGACTCCCCCAGACCAGAGCTGTCTAGTGGAACTTTGTAGACTCCAACCTCGACCTTGCTGCACAATAGAACCTCCTGCAAGGAGGGAGAACCTGTCAGCCACCAGCCTCACGTGACAGTCAAGCCCCTGGGATCTTGGAGTGTGACTGGAGAGTGGAATTTGACATCCTGTTTCCTTTAAGCTTAAATGTGAACAGCAGTTTGGCTGCCTCTGGCTCAGCTCCGAGATGCTGTGGGTCTCTGCCTGAGGGCAGGGCATCTTGCCAGCTCTTTGGGGGGCTGTGACCACTGGATCCAGGCCCCAGGACTGAGCTCATGCCCAATCGTCATGGTCATGCTGAGCAGCAGCAGCAGAAGTGCCAGTGTGGAGCCCTCACGAAGCCACCCCACTGATCCTCGGGTGACCAGGCACTGGGCAGTGGGTGGGGTGTGTTCTCCCAACTCCTTGCCCCCTGTCCAACAGCAGGAGATGGAGGTGGAGGCCGAGGTCATCCTCTGCTTACTGAGGGGGCTGTCCTGCTCAGGGACAGCTCACTTTCTCCTGGATCATGATTCAGAGCTCAGAGGCATGCAGCCAAGTCTCCCCAGTGATTTATTAGGGGTATGGACATGGCCAGAGGTGACAGGAGCTGCCCCTCCCATGTGGCTGGGAGACCCTGGGGGACTGGGGCCTCTGAAGCTCCAGGTCCCTGCAGGAGGGTGGCTGGAGGTTGGACACCTTCTCTAGCTCCAGCTTCCCTTGGGGACCCCAGACAAAGGACATGAAATCTTCTTTTGCAAAGGAGTTGTAGCTCAAAGTAGACACCGACACCTAAACCAGAAGTTTGCAAGTGTCTTCACTGCATATTGTGGCCAGTTAGGGGGCCACTGGGGAGCATCCCACTTCCCACATGGTCCCTTTCTGCGGCTACGGCGATGCTCAGGAACTGGCATAACTGTTTGCGGCACTTCAACTGCTCCAGGTCTAAGAAGCCGAGCTGCAGTCTGCAGGAAGACCGTGTTCTCTGGGCAGGTGGCAGGGATCCCACCAGCAATGACGAGCTCATCGGCAGCCAGCAGGCGGGTTCCATCATCCAGACCAGAGGGTCTGAGCCCAGGACGGCTGTCCCATGGCCTCTGCCAGCTCTCGCCAGGACCCAGGCCCATGGCAAGGCAGGGGCAGACTGTGGGAAGCCCAAGTGGGACTCCTCCTGGCTGTGCCTCTGTGAGGCAGGAGCACCAATGGCACACAGTAGGGCTGGTCCCTGGGGACCACCAGAAAGAGAAAAGCGCCTCTGCTGCCTCTGGGGACTTCATAACCAAGGGGGAGGCCCACACTCTGGGACAATCTGGGAAATCCCAAGAAGAACCTAGGACTTGCCCCTGTGTTCGCACACCCTCCTGGTTGTCTTCATTGGCCTGTTGGGCATTGGTGGGGTCTTGTTTGTTTGTGGAGGGTTTTTCCCACACTTTTCATTGGTGGTTGGGATCTGTTGTTACAGATTTGCACCTGCACACAGCACACAACAGAACAGTACAATGTGGTCAGTATCACCCCCCAGCACTTCCCCCTCCCTCCCTGCGTCCCACCCCGTGGTCCCTCCCCTCCACTGATTTCCTTGGCTTTTCATGAGATCCGCCCCCATCTTCCACTTCCTCCACATGGTGGGTCTGGGCTAGTCTTCTGAGGACCCTCCACAATGATTTCCATAGTGATTGAACTAATTTACAATCCCCACCAACAGGGTAAAAGAATTTCTTTTCCTCCTCCTCCTCTTGCATTGATTCTTGCTTGTATTCTTGATGACGGTCATTCTGACTAGAGTGAGATGGAATCTCTGTAGCTCTGATTTGCACTTCCCTAATGGCTAATGATGTTGAAAAAATGTTCAACATCATCAGCAATTATTGGTCATTGGTATTTCTTTTTTTGAGAGTGTCTGTTTGATTCGTTTGCCCATTTATTAATTGGGTTATTTGGGGGTTTTGGTGTAAAGTTTTTTGAGCTCTTTATATAATATAAATATTAGTCCTCTGTCAGAAGAGCAGCTAAGAAAGATTTTCTCCCATTCTGTGGGTTCTCTCTTCACGTTCCTGTTTCCTTGGCTGTGCAGAAGATTTTTAATTTGATGCCATCCCATCTATTAACTCTGGCATCATTTCCTGAGCTGAGGGGTCCTATGGAGAAGCCGTTGCCTGTGCCTAAATGCTGGAATGTTGCTACATTTTCTTCCAGGAGTCGCATGGTTTCTGGTCTGATTCCCAGGTCTTTGATCCATTTTGAGTTGACTTTTGCACAGAGTTAGAGACAAGGGTCTATTCTCATTCTTCTCCATATGGACACTGTTGGGCATTTTTTGTACCATCTTGGGGCCTCGTGACAGGGAAGTAGAGAACTCCGTGGCCCCACAAGGTTCCTGGCAGTGATTTGAGATTCCCCAGCAAGTGCTTGACCCAGGTCTGTCTGGTAGCTCCTATGGTCTCTGCAAATGGCCTGTTGGGCATTTGTGGGGTTTTGTTTGTTTGTTGAGGGGTTTTTGTTTGTCATTGGAGGGAATTATGGTCGGGGTTAGGCAGAGCCAGCCTGGGGGACAGACGGTGCCGCAGTTGTCTGTGTCCTCCTGTGGGGCTGTGAGGAAGGAAGAAGGAGCTCTTCTTCATGGGGTCGATGCCAACCAGCCCCTGGAGTTGGGCACCTGCCCTCCTGGCCTCTGTACCTCAGTTTCCCTACAGGTTGAGAGGCTGCCGTGGAGCACTGAGGCTGCCTAGAGGAGAAAGAGGCCAAGAGCGTTCCCTGGTGCTCAGCTGCCCCCTCCTCCATGGTCCACAGGTCAGCAGGAGCCTGGGGGCCTGCATGCTGGAGACCCACATAGCGGGCACCTGGCTGACTTGGAGCAGAAGTCCTCAAGGTTTCTTGAGTCACTGAAGGTATGTCCCACCCCCATGATGTCAGCCGAATGACAATGTGTCCCCTTAGGCCTCTCCTGTTTGGGGATAAGCTAGAACCAGCCTTTGTCCCTGAGCTGAGCAGAATTGTAGGACTTAGAAACAGGGAGGTCCTCTGTTACCTGCCATGCGCCCAGTGCCAGGGAATGGGGCTTGGCGGTGGGGGGAGACAGGCTGACCAGGGTGCCTGGCCTTCCCAGGCCAGGATGGGGAGGGCAGTTGGGTTGTCTGGAGGCACAGGCCCTGCCCAGGCTTGGGAGCTGCAGGGGTGATCCTCTGAGGATGAGTCCAGTCCTCAGCAGGGCGTGGCCTGCCCAGGAACCCTAAGGCCTGGGCTCTCATGCAGCTGAACCAGCAGAAGCAGGCGCAGGGACTGGCCCTTCTGCAGCAGCAGGCAGAACATGAAGTCTGGGAGACGCAGATGGCCCTGGACGCGCTGCTCTTCAAACACCAGCTCAAGGTCAGCAGCCACCCCTCCCTGGTCCCCTGTGCTGCCCCTGCAATCCCAGCCCAAGGCCCTTCTAAACCAGATGCCGCTCTTGGTGCAGGGCCACGGGCTGAGTAGAGAGAGAGACTGACTAGGAACCGGGGCCCTGCCTTTGCCCACGGTGCTGCAGAGGCGGGGGGGCTCAGCTGAGAACCACACACCTGGCCACTTGGGTCCTGGGCGCCTACACTGGGGGGACCATGGTGGGACCACAGCTGGGTCACAGATGGACATCCAGCCACCCACCTGTCCATGTTCCGGGATTGCTAGGCACCCAGGCCAAGGGCTCCCTACTGGAGCCCAGAGTTCATGACCTGAGGTGTGTGCCGTGTGCAAACCCCAAGCAGGACTCTCAGGAGAAGGCAGGGACTCTGGCAGCCATCCACCCCAGACTCACGTCACCCCACCAGACAGGCAGCACTCGTAGCCCAGGCAGCTCAGCACCTGCCCTGTGAAAGGGAAGCTGGTACTCAGGCCAGTGGGACACTGACCCAGCCCATGGCCATGACCTGGCTGGATGTGACAGCCTTCCAGGAAGCGGCTCATTCTTGGCTGTCAGTGTCCAGGGACTGTTAGTGGGAGGCACACTCAGTACTTTTGGGGGGGGGGTTCCAGGAAGAGTAGCAGAACCAGAGGTGTGTGCACGTGGGTGTAAGTTTGCACAGGCACCTGGCCCTGTTCCCTCTGCCCCTTCTCCTTCCTGTCCCCTCGTCACACCTCCTCCTCCCTCCTCTGCATCACAGTCACGGGGTTCAGGGCCAGTTCCCTCCTGGTCCACAGAGCCTGGTGCCACGCCCCAGACCCACCCCTTTGGCTGTGGCTGCCCCACCCCCCAGCCCTGGTCTTGCTCTGCATCTGCTGAGCACGCCACTCCTCCACCCCTATGGGGACAGGAGAAGGCTGGACCTCCACTGGAGGATGGACAAGCAGGCCGTGAGGTCATGGACATGCGAGGTTGTGGCTCTGGGGGGGCCTGACCTGGGCACTGCACCCCCTCCCTGTCCTCACAGGGGCTGATGGAGAAAGACTCAGCCCAGCCCAGGCCAGGGACGGCTTCAAAGCTGGAGCAGATGCAGATCTCTGGGGACTCAGAGCCACAGACATTATCTGGCCCAGCCTCGCCCTCAACCAGGTGAGGCTGAGGCTCGGACAGTGCCCCTCCCAACCTGTGGGACGGGGCAGGGCACCCACTGCAGGTCTGGTGCTGATGACTCTCATCTCTGCTGCGTTTTCTCACCTGACAGAGCACCCTCAACCCTGGGTGGAGATGCCGCCCTGGGCCCCCAGGTGCCTGAGGAAGGACAAGCCAGTGGGGCAGGCCAGGAAGCTTCTGCAGGTGAGTGTCCTGCATGACCTGCGCAGGTGCCCAGGTGGCCTGGCAAAGGCTGGGGAGAGCTAAGAGCTCTCACTGCGCCTGAGGGTGCTCTGTCAGGTGAGAAAACGCAGCAGAGACATGACGGGGTCTGTCCGGTTCTCCTGGCAGTTCTAGTGGTTTAGCACGTAAACACTCAGGGTTGCTGGTGTCCCCTCCCCACAGGAGACCCCTCCTCATCCCCAAGGCCTCTGCCCCGAAGCCTGCAGCGACATGAGGGGCCCTGGGCTTTAGCTAGGCCTGGGTCCTCCTTCCCACCCCTCACCTTGAATCTGCTGCCCGGCTTTGCCTTCTGTGAACGCGGCCCTGCTTCCTCTCCCACCGAGGAAGTGACCGCCCACCTCCTCAGCTCTGGTTCCCATCCTGCTGCCTGTGTTGCGCGGGCTGTCTGTCCTTCACTTTCTTCTCTGGTGTTTCTGCCTCCTTTTGCATTAAACAGTGTTTTCAGAATCATTCCATTTCATCTCTCCTGTTGGCTTGTGAGCTGTAGCTCCCTGCTACTTGAGTGCTGGTTTGGGGAACAATGGGACACCTGCTCTGCCTGCGGGTGACGACGGTCCTCCACCTCGCCACAGCCAGGGCTCTCGCTGCACTTCAGGCTGGGAGTGGCAAACATTTCATCCACATACGTCGCCAACGCCACAGCGCATTGCTGCTATCTCATTTCCAGTTGATGACCCTGTTGTGGGTTCTGAATCGCAGTTGTCCTGTTGGTCTCCGGTGTCCCCATTCCTTGGCGTGGGTCTGGATGTCTACCCGCTGTTACTTTCCTTCTGCCTGAAAGGAAACCATCTCTGGCAGCGAGGTCGACAGGGACAACGTGTGACACTTTTGTTATGGCTCGGGATTTGTCGGATGGTCTGCTGTCCGCGGAGTCGGGTGCACATCTTTTTCTCAGTACTTTGAAGACCTTGCCTGGGGCTGGAGGTGCAGCTCACTGGTGGAGCACTGGGCAGCCTCGGCTTCCTCCCCAGCACTGGGGGGCAGGACGCGGCCTATTGTCCTTGGCGCCTTTGCTGGGCTGAAGGTGACTACTTCTGCTTCTCCTCTGCCACTACGTCTGTTGAGGTCTTGAGCACTTGGGTGGCGATGTGCTTTGTGTGGTTCTCCTCATGTTTCTTGTGCCAGGCGTGTGTTGAGACTCTTGGACCCAGGTGAAAACCTGCAGTCCTGCTTTTCAAATGCTTCTCGTGATCCCTCCACTCCTCTCCCTAAGGCCTGCGTCCTTGGTGTCCATCTGCCTGGACCCCACCGAGGGCTCTGACCACAGCTATCGTTTCTGTCTCTAAAAGCCTCCTTGAGGGACTGGGGCTGGGGCTCAGTGGTGGAGCGCTTGCCTCGCACATCTGGGGCCCTGGGTTCCATCCTCAGCACCACATATAAATAAACAATTAAAAAAACAGAGGTACTGTGTCCATCTATAACTACAAAAAAACATTTTAAAAAAGTAAAAGCTTCCTTTGAAACTTTTCTTTTTTCATGACCTCCTTGATTCCACTTAACTTTTTTTTTTTTTAGTTGTTGATAGACCTTTATTTATTCATGTGCGGTGCTGAGAATCAAACCCCGTACCTCACACGAGCCCCAGCCCCAGCCCTCCACTTAACTTTTTAGACATATGCACTATGTCTACTCTCTGCCAGCCCAACACTGGCAAGCCCGGGCCAGGTTTGGCTGTGCCCCTGCTGCATGGCTTACTGCTGGACACCATGCATGCTTCCTTGTGGGGTCTAGGTGTTCTGTGTTCCTCGCATTTTCAGAAGCTTTGCTCTGAAATGCCGTTGTCTGAACTACTCTGAGCCTCTCAGGCCTTGCGTTCATAATTAATGAGGCAATCCCGGATCCGTGCTCAGCCTGGAGCTGGTTATTCCTACAACCAAGGCCAAAAAGTTCTGTCTGCCCAGTGAGCCCAGGTGTCACCAGCGCCTTGCCTGACTGGTCTCAGTCTCCTGGTCCTCCTGAATGCCTTGGCCTGTGGTTGCTGCTGCTTTTACTTTTATTTCATTTTTGGTGCTGGGGACCAAATTCAGGCCTTGCACAGGCTAGGCAAGCGCTCCACCACTAGCTGCGCCTCAGCCTGGCTGCTTCTTGACCCCCGAGGTTTTCCCCTCGCAGTCTGTCCCACCAACGGCAGCCGCTGGTCTCTCCAGGGTCAGCTCCACCCCTCTGCTCAGGTGTCCCGCCAGCTGGGTTCCCTCCCTGCAGCTTGGAAACTCCCAGGGCTTACGATGTGACAATGGAGGCCTTGCCACCTGTTTTCTACCAGTGGTCACTGTGCTCCGCTGTTGGATACTCAGCGCATGGAACACGGTCCTCTCACATGTGTGTGTGAACAAGCATAACGTGTAGACTTTTTTGGTTGTTTCAGATGGAATGGTAAATCCAAAACCTGATCCCATGTCTCCTGATGGGAAGCAAGAATCCCTAATGATCTTTTCAAAGTAGAGGGAGGGTCCTTTCTCTGCCATCCCCAGCACAGCAGGATGGCCAGCACAGGTCAGCAGCCAGGCAGCTCCTTAAGCCAGGAACCTCTGCTGGGGCTGGACCTGGGAGCCATCCCCCTCTGGCCTCAGTGTCCCCTTCTGTGAAAGCAAAGCGCCTGGGCTGTCATCTCTCTGCTCTTCAACTTTTGGTCTGATCTTTCCCTCAATTGGGGGGTCAAACCCCAGAACTTCACATCAGGAAAAGCTGGCCACGGCTTCCTTCTGTGGCCCTATGAGATGCTGGTGAAGTTGCAAGTTGGGGTGGGTGGGCCACCCAACTGCCCAGTCTACCTTTGGGAGGCCCTCCTGTAGGAAGGCCCTGGACAGGGCACTGACCCAGCCACTGCCTGCTCTCTCTCAGAGGTGGGGAAGCCGGACCCAGCCCCCTCCCAGCTGCCTTTGACCAGGCTTTGCCCTCTGGACAGCCCTACCCACCAGGTACAGGGAGAGTGGGGGTGAGGGGCACGGGCAGGGAACATCAGTGCACTGGGGTCTACACTGGGCCCTGCCGGTGGGTTCACCCTGCCATCACATCACCCACCCTTCCAGCTGACAGCCTCCCCGGCCGGGGCCCTCCACCCTGGATGACAGGTGGGGACAGGCCTTGCAACAGCGTGCTTCCCCACCCAGCTTGCACATTTCAGGGCAGGTGGCTGTGCTTTCTGGAACCCTCTAGAGCACAAACAAATGCACCTGCACCGCCTGGATCAGGGCCAGGCACGTGGCCACGATGATGACCCCACCTGCCCTCACAGAGCTCACAGTGGGGAGGGGCACCTCTCAGGGTAGAGGGGCATGGCAACGGGATGAGCACGGCAGCCAGTCCCGGAGGGCTTCCCGGAGGCGGTGGCCTCCTCCCCAGGGATAGGCACCGCTCCTGGAGACCGGTCCCAGGACTGGCCTAGATGCTTGACGGTGACGTGGCTGCGTCGATCTGCCTCTCCCAGCCGAACGTTTCGAGGCCCGGAAGTGCCCATGCCACAGCTTCCAGACCATTCAGCCCCTTCACCGTCGGGATGCTGGAGCAGAGCCTGCAGGAGGAGAAGCTGTGCCCACAGCACCAGGCCGAGTTGCAGCGCCTGCGCGAGATGGCCCTGGAGGAGAAGGAGCGCGCCCCGCTGGCTTGCATGAAGCACGAGTTAGGGTGAGCGCCTGCTTGGCTGGCCCAGCCCCGAAACCCCGCCCAGCAGGTCCCGCCCTCGGGTTGACCCCGCCTTCCCGGGGGCCCCGCCCTCATCGTGGCCCCGCCTGGTCCAGCTGGCAGTAGGGGAACACTGCGCACGTGTTAGGTAAGGCAGTAAAGCACCCCAAACAAGAGAGACGGGAATACCCCTCGCAGCCCGCCTGGGAGACGGCCTGTGCCTGTTTTCAAGTGACCCTTGTCTGGTGTTGCTGAGGGAAACGCGTGGCCACAGAAACACTGGACTTAAGCTGCACGTACAGACTGTGAGCGGAGTTTTCATCTGAGATGTCAAATCACCAGGTGATTCTTCAACACGCAGGGGGACTGCTTCCAGAGCTGTCTCTCCCTTGGCTGGTGCAGTTGCCGGGCCTTCCAGCTAGTCCACTTCTCCCTACTAAGGAACACCCGAGAGATGATGTTCTTAAGGAGCGTTCTTAGAAGTGGCACAGCCTTGTGCCAAAAGTGGTGGCTCACGCCTGTAATCCCAGCAGCTCAGGAGGATAAGGGAGGCGGAGGCAGGAGGATCGTGAGTTCAAAGCCAGCCTCAGCAAAAGCGAGGCTCTAAGCAACTCAGTGAGACCCTGTCTAAATAAAATACCAAAAAAAGGGGGGGGAGGGGCTGGGGATGTTGTTCAGTGGCCGTACCTGAGTTCAGTGCCCTGTGCCCTTCCTCAAGAAAGAAGCGGCACGGCCTCCTCAGCAAGCATGTATTCAGAAGCCTCTTGACATTGCCCCCAGTGGAGGCCTGCCTCCCTTTGCCGAGAAGTACCAGCCTGTGCTGGGTTCCCAGGTGGGAGGTGCTGCCATTGGCCAGCCTCTGTATCTTAGACCCCAAAGAGGTAGTGAGGGGTGGGAAAAGTAACAGCCTGGACTACCCCAGACCCTCACACCTGCCGTGCACAACTACTTGTCCCAGCATCTGGTCTGCAAAAGGGCATACGGGTGCACTTGGCCACCCTGGGCTGGCCCCGTCTGTGGCTTTGGATGTCCACTTGCACAGATCCTCCAGATTGGGGCACTCTTCTCCCAGGTGTCTGGCTTTGAGGAAGCGGCCCCAGGCCGTGCAGAAAACCCTGTTGGAGAGGCCGCAGCAAGCCTTCAGCAGGCGTGAGAAAGAGCAGGTATGGCCCGGACGGGGTAACACGGAGGTGTCCTGCCCCTCGGGGCTGGGGACGGGACCACCCAACACCACAGCTGGGGCACCTTCCGTGGTGCCCCAGAGAGTCCATAGCTTGAGGGGCAACAAGGCCGAAACGGAGCAGGCCCCTATGCTGACTCCAGGCCAGCCACAGCCTCCTGCTGGTGTGGCCTTGGGCAAGTGGCCCTGCATCTCAAGGCCTCAGTTTCCCACCTGAACAGTAGTGTCTCTTTCCTGGAGCTTGGGAAGGTTTAATAAAGGGGCAGAGGTGGGGCAGCGCCCAGAATCCAGGAAGAGGGAGGCCGAGCCCTCTGCTTCCCTCCTGCCTCTCGCTGGTGCCACCCTGGCCAAACTTGCAGCCAAGAAGCTGAGCAGGAAGGGTTGGCAAGGGGCGTGTGAGGGGGATGCAAGGCTGGCAGTGTGAGGACAGGGTGCCCCAGGTGCCCCTGGCTATTCCTGCCCCCTCCCTCCATGTGGGAGCGGCTGTGGGCTGGGATGCCTGCCTGACCTGTCCTCTTTGGCTGGTGCAGAGGGAAATCCAGCACTTGAGGGACTTTCACCTGTCCATGCACCAAGACAGGAAGCAGCTCGCACAGCATCAGAAGGCCGTCCTCACAGCGCAGAGCTCTGCCCCCTGCCCTCGTCAGGAGCTGCGGTCACAGACCCAGCTGCCACAGGTGGGTGCTCTCATCTGGGTGCAGGATGCTTGTCCCCTGGCTGTTTTGTGTGAGTGTGCAAGTCCCTTGTAAAAATGCTTGTCACTTCAGGTAGAAAGGGACTCCAGGGGTGAGGGTAGGAGGGACCTGCTAGGCATGCCCCCCCCCCCCCAGAAGGTTTCCTGGCAGAGGTGCCCTGGCTGTCCCTGCCTGAGGAGAGAGACTTCCAGTGGTCGTGGCTGGTACTCCAGGCCAAGGGCACGGAGAAAGGCCCCCGGCAGAGGCAGGGAGCCATCAGGAAGGAGAGGAGGACGGGCTGAGGTGGAGGTGCCCAGGGCTTTCCTCAGCAGGGGCAGAGAACTAGAGTAGGCAGAGTAGGGGACCTCTATGGTCCAAGGAAGGAGAATATGGCCTGGGGCTCCTCAGGGAGGCCAGCCCCTGGGGACCTAGCAGCCACTGTGTCCTGGGGTGGAGGACTCCAGCTTCCCCTCCCCACTAGCTGACAGATTGGAATAGGCTGTGGCAAGGGGAAGGGGCTGCCCCTGGTTGAGCTAAGTGCTGTCCCCACCTGAGCATCTCCTCTCCACATTGGGGTGACTAAGGTCTTAAGGGTGGGGACCAGGACTGAATGAATTAGGCTTTCTGAAGCATCTGCCCCAGGCCGGCCTGCAGGACCATGGGCAGCCTGATTCCAGGGTTCACTGGAGGTGCCTCTGGCCAGCCTTGGGCAAGGGCACCCACTCTGAGGCTCCTTTCTGCACCTGTCAGTGGGCTCCACGGTGCTGTGTGCTGTCCTGCTGTGGCTGCTGCTACATGTGCCTACCTCCTGCTCTCCCAGGAGGACATGGGTGGCCACATGAGGCTCACTCTGCTCTTTCCTAGAATTCCAGCCCTGAAGTCAAGGCCACCGTAGAGAAGGGTTCTGAGCCTAGGCAATCACTGGAGGGAGACCTCTGCCCGCTGACAGCACCCAGGCCTCACAGTCCCACCAGCCAATGTCCCCACAGAAACCCTGAATGCTCGAAAGTCTCACAGTGAGTTGGTCCCAGGAGGCCCTGGCTCTGACACTTGCCATTAAAGGCCCGTGAATGTTTGCTTGCTGCCACTGGGCCTACCTCACTCAGCCCCCCAGGGTGGGTGAGGGGCATCGAGGGCACCAGGGAGCCTGCTCCTGCTGGCTGCCCAGAGCTACCCTGGCTCCAGGGGAGGAGCAGCAGGAGCCGTGCTTTCCTGGCTCTGGCTGGCAGTGGGGCCTTCCAGGGCTGCCGTGGGGTGTGGGGGGGACAGAGAAGGTGGATGGCCTACTGGGGCAGTAGATAGCACCGTGTGGCAGCCTGTGCCTCTGGACACCCTCCTAGGGCTGCTGTGCTCTGTGGCCAGTGGTGGCCAGGCCCTCTCTGAGCATGGCCACACAGCCACTTGGTTTGCAGTGGGAGACAAGGACTTCTGCCCGTGCTGAGTCTTGGTGGGGTCTGATGACCAGTGCTTCCTGACCTAGGGCTGGCCATGGGCAGTGCTTTTCCCAGCACGAGCTTCCTGGCTTCTCCATGCTAGAAATGCTCTGCCTCCTTCCCAGGTTAAAGTTTCCCTGGACTCAGGAAGGCCCTCTCCCCTGCACTTCCGCCCCCAGGGCCAGCGACCCTGGACTCTAGTGGCAAAACCCACCTTCCAAGCAGCAACCTTGTGAGTGGGGTAGACACGGAGGGAGACCCCCACTCCAGGAGGGGCTACTCCCAGGGGCAGCCTTCTCAGGGATGCACTTGGCCACCACCCAGTAGCTATCTCCAGCCTGGGGACCTCCCCCAGCTTAGGAAGCCATTGCTCACCCAGTCGTCTGCTCCAGGGGCTTCCTTCTAGGACAGTTTGCAGCAGGAACCGCCGGGTAATCCCAGTGCTATCAGTCACAAGTCCTGGGAATCTGCAAATGCGACCAGGCGGACTCCACCGCTTGGCCCCTGGGGTCTGGAGGGCTGGAGGAGGGCTGCCAGCATCCACATGGCTCTGGACCCTGAGGCCAGGCTGAGCCCGTCCTTCGGGCTTCCCTCATCCCAGCAGCGAAGCTAGTCGCTGTTTGAGAGTCAGACAGAGGGAAAGGAGGCTCAGGAAAAGCCCAGCCCGGAGCAGGTGGTGGTGCCGGGAGACAGGCACGCCGGGTTCCTGTGTCTGACTGTGAGTGTTGGGGGTTGGGTGCATCCGTGAGCAAGTGTCTGTGACCCTGAGTCCCTGAGGAGCGAGAGAGAGGCAAGGACAAGGGGATGAGGGATTACAGGTCCTGTCCTGAGAGCCCGGCTGGCTGCTGGAAGGGCTTTGGGGGAGGTGCCTCTGGAAGGGCCTGTTTCCATTCCATCCAGGTCAGCTTCCATGCCTGCCCTGAGGACAGGTGGACAGGGACCCTAGAGGCCCCACCTCCCTGGGCAGCCAGCATCAAGCATCTCTGGCTGATCACCACCCTCCACAAACCCATCTGGTCCTGCCCTCCTCCTGCCCAAGTGTGAATCTGGGAGGGAGACTCTCAGGGCCACCTTGGGTGGGGGCTGTGAGCTGTGTAGGTTCCTGTGGGGACAAGGGCAGCAGATGTATTGCCAGGGGCACTGAGAGAGCAGCAAAATGTTCCAGAGCAGGCTTGCCTCCTTGTTCTTAACCAGAAGGATTCTGGAGACCTGGCATCCCTCCCCTCCTGCTGCCTGAGGCTGTGCCAGGTCAGGCTCTTGCTGCCCTGTCAGTGTGGCTTAGGCAGGTAGGATGGGTGCCCGGTGCCTGGCAGCAGGCATGGATGTACTCTGTGCCTCCCAGGATCCAGACAGAGCCCACTGTGCACCCACCGGTGCTGACCCAGAGATAGGTGGTTGGTTTCCATGCAGTAATCTTGATGGACCTTCTGCTGGGGAGGAAGACAGACATTTTCCCAGCCACATCCCAGCACCATACCCCACTGCAGAAGCCCCATATGTGGGCAAGAGGCTCTGCTTGGAAAGCTTCTGGGTAGGGAGGGACCAGCCCCTGCCTTCCACGTAGCCGCTGGCCATAGCTGCCCCTAGATGTGGCAGGAGGTTGTTCCTGGGACAGGGACTTGCTGTGGTGTGGGTGGGCATGGTGGGTGGGAGCAGCCAGGGTGGGCAGTCACCTCTGCCCTCTGTTGTCTTTCAGGCCTCCCTCTGTGCAGCTGGAGGAGGCACCCCCTGAGACACCTTCCCATGCTGATGGTCACCTGCAGCCTCCAAGGTCTGCATGGGGAGAGGTCACGCCTGAAGCCAGCCACCCACTGGTGCAGAGTGGCAGCCAAATGGACCAAGGTAGCTGGGCATGGCAGCAGCAGTGGCCAGCTGAGGACAAAGGGTCACGGGCTCACTGGGCTCCACATCTTGGGAGCTGCATTAGCTTGGGGTCAGACAGACCTACATTCTGCCCACCAGGCTGGGTGTGTGGCTAGCAGAGTGCATTGTGGGCTTGCCTGCAGGAGGCCACCCCATGCTACACTTCAAGACAGGGCGTTGGGTGCCAGCAGAGGGATGCCCAAACAGGCTCTCCTGCTTGCAGAAGGCTTCTGACAGGAGCAGCTGCTTAGAGCTCCTAGGCTTGCCCCCCGTGCAGGCCTGAGACTTGCCAGGCAGGGCCAGGTACAGTGACCAGCCAGGGGCAGCAGCAATGTCCAGCTTCAGGCGAGGGTAGAGAGAGGGCCAAGCCTGGCAGGAGCCATCTTTCCTGCTCAGAACTGAGCCTCCAGGCAGGAACATGGCAGGGCATGGGTTGGCCTGTTTGCTGTTGGTTCCTCCAGAAGAAGTTCCTCTGTCCCAATGCACCAGTTCTGAGGGCAGCTGGCATGGCCACCTAGCCTGTGCCCCATCTGTACTTACACATCCTTCCCCTCCTGGGCCTCAGCCTCCCGCTCTGGACAATGAGCTGCCATGACAGAGTTCCACAGCTGGGTGGCTTGAACAATAGGGCTGTTTTCTGGAGGCCAGAGATCCGAAGTCTGCGCTGCTTCCAGAAGTTCCCGGGGAGGGTCCTTCCTGCCTCTTCCAGCTCCTGCTGGCTCCAGATGTCCCTGGGTTTGCAGCCGAGTCACTCCAGCCTCTGCCTCCGACTTCCCGTGGCCTTTTTTCTGTGTCTCTTTTCTCCCATGTCGTTTTTTGCTCCTCAGTGTCTATCTCCTCTCTTTTCTCTCTTTTAAGAGTATCAGTCATTGGATTTAGGGCCACCCTAACTCCTGCACGATCTCATCTAGGGATCCCTAATTGTATCTGCAAAGACCTTATTTTCAAATAACTTCCCATTCCTAAGTTCTGTAAGTTAAGACTCGGACACGTCTTTTGAGACACAATCCTGCCTTCTGCAGGTGGCCTCCGAGGGCCCTTTCTGCCTTAGGCAAGGCCTTTGAAAGGGATGGTGTCTCCCCTTGCTCCAAATGGCAAGCGTGGGGCCCCCACCCTCCTTGCTGGCTCTGGCTCTCCAGTTTCTCACATTCCTCTAGCTAGAGTGCTGGTCTCAAAGCAGTGACACAGGTTTATACAAACCCTAGAAAGCAAATGGACATGGGCGTGTGGGTGGTGAATTGCAGAGGGGCATGGGGCCCAGCTCACGGGAATCCTCAGGCCCAGCGTGGCCTCTGGGCAATGTCTTGGAACCCCAGGGTGCCCTGGCACACAGTCTGGAGGGGTGCTGGTGAAGCCGGTGCCTCTGGGACATTGGAATCTATGGGCAGAGGGATGGGAAGAGGTTTGGGAAGAGGAGAGGGGAGTCAGTTTTGTGATTAGGGGAGACGAAGGTGCAAGGGAAAACCTTTAGGAGCAGCCCTGACGTCCCTGGAGGTGGCGGCTAGTGCACAGAGCTCTGGGCTCCACAGAGGGACAAGCAGACAGGCAGCTGTGTCAAGCTTTCCCCAGCAGCTGGCTCTGCTCATCTCCAGGTCTGGGGCTCCCTGCAGGCCATCCAAGGTCTGTGACTCTCAGGACTGTGTCTTCAGAGCCTGGGGAGCAGCCTCGTGTCCCCGTGCTGAACATTCTGAGCATCGGACGGCTGCCAGGCCCAGACTTTCCTGTATGAAATCCCAGGAAGCCTCTTCCCCATTTCCCCAGCCCTGCCTGCTTGGGGCCCCCATCCTGCCAGCCTGCAGCATGATTTTGGTTGGGATGCTGGATGCCCACGTGCCCTTGCCCCTGTGGTGCCAGTGGGCCTCTTGGCTCTCCCAGTCTTCGGCAGCTGCTCTCCCGGTGGCCTGCATCCCTGGCATCTCTGTCCTGTCCTTTAGATGCAGGCCGCAGAGGTGGAGGGGAGCACCCCCAGAGCTCATCCCAGGCCACAGGAAGCAAAAGAGCCACTTGCAGGTAAGCCCCCTAGATAGAGTCTGTGGGCTGCCCCAGTGTGGATCCTGCCAGCAGCTTCCCTGCGTCCAGCAGATCCCGTCCAAGGCTGGCCCAGCAGCCAGGGAAGCCAGAGAGGCCCTCAAGGAAAGCCAGAGAGGAAGGGCCTGCTCTCAGATCCTTTCACAGCTGGAAGCCTGCTGCTCTGTGTCCTAAGGGAGATGTTGTGGCTCCCTGGGGCATTAAAAGTCATGACTGGCTCTGAGGGTCTTGTCACAACCTGGCTTATCTGGAACCATCTTTAAGGGTTTGGAAATCAGCCTCACCAGAAGCATCTCTGTTGCCTGACATGAGGGTTTTGCACTTGTCACATTCTTAGCTTTCTGGCCCAGGGCAGGAGGAGACCTGCTCTCGGCTCTGGCAGGGTGCCCTGGTGGAGTGTTCAGTGGCCCAGCTGGCCTTGGTGCCTGGGGTGGAACCGCGGAGATGCCCACTGCTGGGGTACAGCCTTTCCCAGAAGCTCTCTCAACGTCCACCCTCAGGATCAGGAAGGACACTATTTTCCCTGGCAAGTCTGCTGGACTGAGGGAGGCTCCCTGCATCCAGGGTTCAGGAGACAAAACCTCAGGACGGATCAAGTGGGATGGGAAGAGGTTAGACCAGCTGGACACCAGGTTGCCTCCGAGAAGTGTGCCTCTGGCAAAGCTGGAGGCATGGTAGGCATCCAGGGCATTCCATGGCCTGCCCTGCTCTGCCAGCGTCAGGCCCAGGCCGGCTACCATCCTTCAACGTGTAACTTGCTTCAACGTGTTTGGCCTAAAGCCTCCGTCCAGGGGCATGACTGCCCTCTGCCCCCACACATGTCAGCCAGGTGTCCACACTCCCCTCAGGGACCGTGTTGCCTCTTGAGGTGAGCATGCTTGTCGTACCCACCCTGCAGAGAAGAAGACTGAGGCTCAGGGACTGGAGTGACTGGCCTGTGATCTGGAGCTTGTTGGTGGGTGGCCTGGGACTCGCCTTGGGGCTGCCTGACACGGCCTCTGCTGCTCGCTGGCCAGAAGACAGTCTGCAGGTCTCCCTGGCTGACACCTGTCATGGTCGTTGGGAAGCCAGGGTCCTCCCTGCATGGTCCCCATGGACAAGCGCTTCAGGCACACAGCTCTGTCTCCCTTCAGGGCATCAGGGTCCCAGCACCCTGCTGAGGCCCAGGTAGAACTCAGGTCTAGGGAGATGATGATCAACCCAGAGAGGCTCTGCCGTGACCGCTCTGTCCCCACCTGGCTGGCCTTCCAGCTCTGCTACGGATGACCTGCCATGTCCAAGGCCCACCCCTGCCTGGCCTTTTGTGTCCCCCAGCAGTGTCCAGCTGGGAGTGGGTGCTCCTCAGCTCAGCTCAGCATGGGTGGGGAGGAAACAGGGAAAGGAATGGGGTTTCCCAGGGGCCTGCAGGAGAGTCCCCCGAAGCGGGGAGTGAGCTCTCTAAATTTAAAACACATTTTCTATCAGCTTCTTTCCGGGACCTCTGTCACTAACTCTGCAAGAGGGTATTTTTAGCAGATCACCACGTGTTTTTATGTCCTCATGTTAACCAGACACCACAAGGAAGTCTTGTGTCCATTTCAAATATTCAGTTTTTTTTTTTCATGTGGCTTCAGAATTCTTAGAAGTCACTCCCTCTGTCTCCCTGTCTGTGCCTGTTGGGGATGACAGTTCCTTTGTCCTCCAGGAGACTCTCAGACCAAGCCAAGGATTGCCTTAGCAGAAGAGAGTCCCCCAGCTCCAACAGACAGCCCCAGGTGGAACTTGGTGGAACAGAGTCAGCAGTCCCAGGGCGGAGAGGGCTCCTGCAGTCCCCAGGAAGCCAGAGTGAGTTGGGTGTGGTCCTGCAAGCCATAGGGGCCTGGCCCTGTGGGGTGGCCTTGCCATCACATGAGGTCTATGGGATGGGACCTCTGAAGCCCTTCTGGAAGGGTCAGGGTCCTGAGATTCATTGATTCTGTGGGCCTTGCTCCGAGACTCAATCCCTGGTCGGACAAAGTCTTTTCCGTGGTGGGAGGAGGGTGTCTGGTGAGCGGGGCTCTCCACAGCCCTCATTGGGGGAATGGCCTTTGCTCCACGTGGTCTCTGGAGGCGTGAAGGCTCCATCCACAGCCCAGGGTTGTGGCCAGTGCTCCAGCCGAGGCCACACCCAGACCTGTCATTTCTCTGACGTGTTTCTTGCAGGTGGCTGAGAGCAGCACAAGTCAAGAGGGGGCAGAATTGGGGCTCACTGTGGCTGGGAGCCCTGTGGAGGAGACCCAGGATGTGGAGAACTGGCAGCCAGGGGAGCAGAGGTGCGGGACCAGCAGGGTGGGGCTCTGAGCCCGGGTGACAGGGCTGGCCAGCATATTGCCCTCTGGTTGCTGACACCTCATGCCCAGCCATGAGACATCCTTCAGTTCACCTTCCTTTTTGAAAGAAAGATGGTGCCCAATGAATGGACCGCAGGTGCAGCTGGGGGGCAGCTGGGGGGCAGCAGAGGGGCTACCATGGGATCGTGTGTTCGCAGGGAGGAGTGCCACATCTCCTACCTGATACAGTGGGGCTGGGCCAGATGGCTCCCAAAGACAGGCCGCACCCCCAGGAGCCCTGTGTGCAGATGTTAAACATCGAGGTGGTAGATGGCTGGAGGCATGTTCCTGAGAGTGTGGTAGAGTTGACTGACCTCCTGCAGGTCCCTGACCATGAGCCTGGGAACTAGGGGGACAGGACTCCCTCTGAGGGGTGCTCCAGGACTTCTCCACCAATGTGCTTACAGGGTAGAGGCCTGTTGGCAGGACCTGGGGGTCCCCTTGGCCTGGCTGGAGACTCCCCGACTGGCTGCCTTCCCAGGTGATGCCCCCATCCCCTCCAGGGACTCCCAGTGTCAGCTCCAGGACTACCAAGTCCCCACTTAAGGGTCATCCAAGAGCAGTTCCTCAATCAGAGCTGGGCTTCTCCCCACAGCACACAGTCCTATCTTCCCTATGCCCAGCTACAGGGACCCGGCCCGGGCCCCTCCCCAGGGCATCACCAGTGAAAAGCAAGCAGAGCCAGTCCCGCTGTCTGTCGACGGCTGAGACTCAGGAGTGACCCATTGCTGGTGGGCGGATGGGGGTAGCTACCGGCTGGTTGGTCGAGGGTCCGTCGCTCTGGCACTACTGACCTTTTCCTGCCTTTGTTGGGGTGTCCTGACTTTGAACCACTGGCTGTGGGGGCCACAGGGAGGGACTGCCCTTGCTGGTATAGGGTGGCACTGCCCCAGGGCAGGTTGTGACCACTGTCATGTCATCTGAGACCTGTCCTGTCCCAGCAGCTCCTGCAGCCCCTCGCTCAAGCAGCCTCGCACCCCAGCTGGGAGCCCCCTTGGACCTGGACTTGGAGTCTGCCTCCAGGACCTGCTCAGGGTCTTCAGAGGCTCCCGCATCCTCCCCCACCTCCTCCACAGGCTCTGCGAGTGACCCGTCCTGCTCCTCTCTCCAGGAATTTCAAAAAGTTTCAGCCACCCTGGTCCAGCTCTCTGACAGCTCCCTTTCCCTGTCTGGCTTGGAAGCTGAGGTCACCCCAGACGCTGACCTCGGCCAGTCTGGGGGTCTCTCTGTTCATGACTCCTGGGAGGAGCTCACCCCACCTTTGTCCTGGGGGCTCCACCAGGGGGACCCTCAGCCGGGTGGCATTCCTGAGGGTGCAGGATGCAGGTCCTGGCAGAGACAGGGGGGCAACGGGGCTGGGTCCCTGGGTGTCTCCTCCATGGAGGTGACCGTGGCAGGAGGCCTAGAGTCCAGGCAGAGCCTCCTGCAGGAAAGCTGGCCACTGTCCCTCCCAGATGCCCTCTATCCAAGGTCAGGGTCAGAGCTGTCAGAAGCCTCCAACCAAATCTGGGACGAGGACAGCAGGGACAACCCGTGGGAAGCTGGTGTTGGTGCAGGGCCAGCCTCAGGGAGCTCCTGGCCTGTAGGTGGCTCATCCGACCTCAAGAAAAGTGGGCAGCCTCAAGTGCCTCTTCCTCTCCTGGGCCCTAGAGAGGGACAGGAATCTTCTGGAGCCAGCAAAAGCCTCACCCGTGGATCGAGTATGGGGAAAACCAAGCAGGCCTCCCCTGAGGAGAGCAGCCAGGGGCTCCTATTCCAGACCCCTTCCACCAGTGACTTAGACCCACCACTGTCCTTTCCTCTGGGGACCTCCACCTCTGGAGGGATGTGTTTCAGCAGAGGAGGGCTGATCCCTCCCCAGGCCCCCGCTGACTGCCAGGAGGAGCTCTGGGGTACTGCTGTGAGTCTGTCCACCCAGAGGAAACTTCCACAGACCTCGCCGGAGCCCGAGGTCCCTTTGGCCCTGCAGACTCCTGAGGTCCCCAGTGGACTGGACTCTCCAGCTGCCAGGAGCCAGGTGCCTGGGTGTCGGGGGGGTGGAGGCCCTGCTGCCCTGGAGGAGGCCGGTTCCCCATGTACCATTGGCTTCTTGGCTGGGATCCTGTCTCCAGTTGACAAGGAGCTGTCCTGTGGCAGTAGAGACCTCCTGTCCCCCACCCACAGGGATGCCCACTTGCCCCCACCACCTCCCACCCCTGAAGCACAGAGGGCCAGGGAGGAGGCCTACCCGTGCTCAGAAGACTTCCCCTCCCCACCTGAGGAGGCCATGTTTTCTGGGGGCTCAGAGGACCCTCTGGGGGAGGACACCTCCATCGCCACTGAGGATCTTTCTGAGGAGGCTCTGCCAGCAGCACTGTCCCCAGGGCCACAGGAGTTGGGGCTGTGCCTGGGGGTGCCTGGGAAGGGCGGAAGCCTCGAAGGCAAATTGGGTGAATCAAGTTCTGCTGTGGGAAGCCAAGCCATGGGCAGTCAGGGGTTAGAAGCAGCCGGCTGCCCAGGGTCCCCCTTGAGTGAAGGGACAGGCAGTGCCCCTAAGGGGCTCCCAAGGCCATTGGCACTGACCCTGAGTCTATCCCAAGTAGCCTGTGTGGCCCAACAGGTTCTGCTGAGGCCGCTGGTGGCTAGTGACTCGGAGGTGCTGCTGGGCACTCAGTGTGGGCGCCAGGCTCCTGCTCTGGGCTTGGGGTTCTGGACTGGTGTGGTGCCTGAGGAGTCCCCGGGCCACATGGGCAGGCCCTGGGGAGGGGTGTGGGGCACTGAGTGTGCGGAGCGTGAGCCAGGGTCAGGGACCCTCTTGGGAGGCCTGGATGGGCCCCTATCCAGAAGGACAGCCACACCCCCAACACCCTGGTCTGCAGTCCCAGCAGCCTCTCCCCCAGGCCCAGTGCCCTTGCTGGCCAGTGTCGGCGAAGAGGGGAAGGGAGGCCTGAGCTGCCAGGCAGAGGACCACCCTGGGGCCGAGGACTCAATGGGCACAGAGCAGCTCCCTGGGGGACACTCCACCCTGGTCCTTGACTCAGGGCCCTGTGCTGATCTCCCAGGCTTGGAGAAAAGCGAGGGAGCCCAGGCTGTGGACCTGGTGTCCACCCAGCTCACCAGGAGCATCCTGTGCGACTCGCTGGCTGTGGTGTCGGGGCTCATCCCCCAGGGCAGTCCCTAGGGGGAGGCACACAATGTTTGTGATGCCATTGTGTAACTGTGTATGTGTGTGTGTGTGGGGGGGGGAGCGCACATGTGCACAGGGGCCTTCAGGAGGCCTGGATGTCCAGGGTAGGCTGGAAATGAGGCACGCCACCCTGCTGCTGGCCGTGCAGGATGGTCATCTGAAACAGCTGCAGACTGGGCAGGGGCTCCACATCACTTCAGACTGGATCCAGCTGCATTTCTTTGGACAGGGTGTCCACAGCCTTGTCAAGGGCTGGAAGGGCCAGACCCAAGTGATGAAGAGACATGCTTGCCAAAGATTGTCCCGGTGGCAAGGACAGGCGAGGAGGTTGGGTGCTCCAGCAAAAACAGCCCCTAACAACAGGACAGTGTGGGAGTCAGCAGAGGCCAAGAGGGGAGGAGAGAGCAGCCGTGGATGGAAGAAGAGCTGGGGGGTGAGCCTCCCGACTCTTGCCCACTGGACTTCTGACAGCAGGGGTCTTCTGGGTTTACTGTTTCCAGTATATAACTTGTCAGCCGGCTGATGGGCATGTATGCCTCCCACGTGCCTGAGCTGGGTGACCACTCGAAGGCCAAAAGTTACTTCCCCTCCACCAGCAAAGCCTGGGGCTTGTCCTCTGGGGGTAGGAGACCTCTCTGGTACTGCAGACTTGTCCAGATTTCAAAAGGGCTCCTGGGCCACATCTTTCCTCAGAAACACAGTGACTGGGTCCTAGCAAGAGACTTTATGGGTGTGTGTGTGCACACACACCCACATGCTTGGTCGAGGTCAGCCCATGCCACCTCCTTCAATTCCTGGGTGGACCTTCCAGGACAGAATGACCCAGGTGGCTTCTGCCAGGTCACTGCTTCTGCAAGGAAGCACTGTGTCCCCTCTTCACATGAGCCCCCGCCTTCCTCAGGACAAGGTCCGGGGGAGTGCAGGGCAGTGTTGATCCAGGCACACCAGGTTTCCTGGGTGAAAAGGAGCATGAGGACACTAGCTATGGTTTTTTGAAGTGAGTCTCAGAGCCTTGCTGGGCCTCTGTAGGCAGGACAGGGATACGCCGGGGGCAGGCTTAGCACAGACCCCCTGGAAAATGGCCTGGAGCATGGGTAACGGCGAGGACAGGCCTCCCCAGCAGTGACCTCCACCCAGAGCAGCCACCTCCATGGTGTCTGATGGGCTCTGGTGCTGTCCCCCAGGGAGGAGGAGGCTGGTGCCCTGCATCCCAGCCATCACCCCTAGCAGTGCCACAGCGCAGGTTCCCAGACTCGAGCAAGAGTGAAGACTTCCCTGTCCACCCTGCTCCCAGGGCTCAGGAGGAGCAGTGAGACAGGCTGTTTTATAAGATTCCAGCGTGAGAACCACTTGAGCTTGTGCTACAGTCTCCCTTGGAAGCTTTGGAATGAACTGTGCTTTGCAGGATGGATGTATACTGACGAGTGTGCCATTTCTGCATGTTTGCTATTTCTGAGTCTTCCCCTCGGTGCATTCCGGGAAGCGGCTCGTGACCCCAGCAGTCAGTTCTTTTACAGAGGAAGCCGCTTTCAAGTCTGTTTTCTGACTTCCAACATTGTCAGGTATCTTGAGCTGAAGCTTGCATACAGGAATTGGCTCTTTGAAGTTACTCCTCACATCCCAAAGCTGTGTGTGAGTGTGTGTGTGTGCAGGTGTGCACAGGTATGCACAGGTATGTACCCATGTGTGCGTCTTCCAGCTCGCATTTATCATTCATTCCTCTATCATCTCTGTCATCCATCTATAATCCATCCTTTGCCGATTCATTTCTTATTTAAGTCATTAAAAACCATGTTAGTGGCCAGGCACTGTGGCACATACCTGAAAGCCCAGTGGCTCAGAGGCTGAGGCAGGAGGATCACGAGTTCAAAGCCAGCCTCAGCAACTTAACGAGGCCCTAAGCAACTCAGTGAGACCCTGTCTCTAAATAAAATACAAAATAGGGCTGGGGATGTGGCTCAGTGGCTGAGTGCCCATGAGTTCAATCCCCAGTACCAAAAAAAAAAAAAATGTTAGTGAGTAATTTGTACCAATGGCACCATTATGTGACAAGGAAAAGGCAGGAGAGAGAGGCATCATACAAAACTTTGGAAAAACTGCACAGAAAAAACACTTAGAAATGTCATGTGATTTCCCAGTAATATGTGCCATTTTGTGTTTTTAGGTATCAGTTTTATTTTCAAAAACTCACTGAATATTCTAAAATATGAAGAGATTTTTTTTTTCAGAAAATGATTTTTTCCTCTTCTTTTTATACTGGTGTATTAAATGTTTGACACTTTTTATTAAGACATAATTCACACACCATTCAACTCACAAACTGTACAGATTGTTGGTTTCTAGTTTATTCCCAAGATTGTGCAACCGGTTTACTTTGTGAATTAGGACAAGGGGTGTGGGCCTTGGGGACATTCCAGTCCCTTGCCAATGCCTCCAGGTCTCAGCCTCTTCCTCCTGGGGCTCAGACTTCTCCAGCTGTCAGACAGGTGCTCCTTCCTTCAACTGTGCTTGTGGCCCTGGGAGACCTCCATGCACATGGGGCTTGAGTGAGAGACCTCTCCATAGTCGGCCTGGCAAGGCCCCCAGGTACCCCGCCACAGGACAGGAGCTGCCTGGGCCCCCGATCCATCTCTGGGGAGAAACCCTTAGAACACCTTTCTAAGGAGCCCCTCCAAGGACAGCCAGGCCCCGACAGGGTGGGGTGGGGGTTGATGCTTAGCAGACGCCTTCTCCAGGGCACCAGCTCCCTGTAGAGGTACACTCACTGGGAAGCACCAGCCAGGACAGTTGCTTGGTTGTGCACAAGGTACACCGCAGCCCACCCCAAAGCAGAGGAGGTTTGGTTCTGCCGCGGGGACACATGTTCCTGCCCTGTGTGTGTGACTTCAGAACAGCTCTCTCATGAATTCCCTCCTAGTTTTCTGAACAAATTAGTCTGTAATTTTTTATTTTCCTGTATTTATTGCTGACCCTTTGGATTTATGAGGCCGTGTGAGGAATTACATATTTTACACATGCACGTTTGGCATTGCAATAAATCTTACACATCGAAACCCTGCAGATTGGCCTCAAATTCGATGGTCCCTGTCTCACTGCTTGGGGTTGGTGCTGTGGCTCCACATGATGTTGGGGCTGCTCCCACAACCAGAGCCTGGTTTTGCCAGGACTTTGGCTGGGTGCTAAGCAGGTGCGTTGTGTTGCCAAAGTCATTTCTCAGCCTTGGCATGGTACCCTTGAAGGGAGGCTGGTCACAGGGAACTAATGAGACCACACCTCCCAATGACTGATGGAGCCGGAGGGGGACCAGGGTTATAAAATGACTCTGGTGGGAGGAGAAAAAGTACCTCCTTGGAAGGTACTAGAGACACCTCATCTCCCTAATGTTATGTGCACAGAGCCGAGTGCCCTGGTGTTCAGATGTGTTGACCTGGGCAGGGCAGGGTCCCACCCTCCAAGGTCTAGGGCTATGCCTACCCTGGCTCTGATCCACACTTGGGCCAATAAATCTTGACACCAGCTTCAGGAGAAGTCATCATCTTTCATATGAAATGAGTATTCCTCACTTAAATCCCACGTTCAACTTCCTGAGACCTGTCTTTCTTGGCATCCTGCTTCCTGATTCCCTCCTGCATAGACTGCCCACCTGCTATGGTGCCTCTGGCACATGTGTTCTAACCCGTCACATGAGCTTCGTGAGCATCTGGGGCCTGGCATGGCCACAGTGGCTCTCTCACACACACAGAAGCTACCAGAGCAATTCACAAGGGTGAGGGTACCCACCTTGGGAGTGCAGGGATGTCCCTCCCAACTGTGCCTCCTGCCCACAGGAGGTGATGTCTGGTTGTGGTGGGCAGGGGCTGAGCAAGCTCACTCACCTTCTGTAGCTCTAGCTTCCTGCTCCAGACAGGCCTGTCCAGTCCCTGTCCAAACCAAACCAGGTCCCAGAAGACAGTGCTGGGGCTGGCTGTGCCTGCTCAAAGTGACTCCACAAAGTGTAGAACAGCATTCTCAGAGTGTGCCTAACCCTGAGTGACTCCATGGTGTTTAGAACAGCAGCTCTCAGGCTGCGCCCTTCCCTTTGTGACTCCATGGTGGACAGAACAGCAGTCCTCAGGCTGCGCCTGCCCTGGGTGACTCCATGGTGTGCGGAACAGCAGCTCTCAGGCTGTGCCCTTCCCTTTGTGACTCCATGGTGGCAGAACAGCTGATTTCAGCCTAACCCTGAGTCACCCCATTTCATAAAGCCCCAGTTTGCCCTGAGCAGAACTCTGTACCTTGTTTGTGCAAATCAACAGCCACCATCTGCCTGGCACCACCATAAGGCACATGCTGATAAATAAATTGATCATGCTCATAAAAGTGACCACCTGTGACTTACAGATTAATCAGAAGCACATGAATGTGTGGGTGTGTCAAACTCATATTGGAATAATCAGGCCCAGGAGCTAGTGGAACCACCTCTGGATGCAGCCCCTCACTCGAGACCCACAGAAGGAGGGGCACCTGAGCCTGGACACAGCAGCACGCTGACCCTGTCACCTGGTCACTCATCACAGCCTCACCCAGGAATGTCACCACAGCAATGAACCTTCAGTTCTCTGTCAGGGGCTTTAGCAAAGCAGTTTCTCCTGCCAGTGACGACCATGCAAGTCCCACTCCAAGCTGACACCTCAGGCTGACACTCCAAGCTGACATGAGACTGGCACTCTCTGGACCTTGGCCTAGAATAGGTTCCTGTGCTCCCATGGCCCTGCGCCCTGCACAGGTCCTCGGTGGTTTCTAATCTCATCCGACCACCTGTGGTGACCCTATCTGTACCTGCTATCTGCCTCCTGAAGCCTGAGGCCGCCGCACGGTTCCCAGCCTCTCGGTAGCCTGTACATATAGTTGTGTAGAGTGTGTTGTGTGACTTGAGCCTTACAGATGTAGAAATCAAGACTGAATGACCCTGTGACTGCCCAGCTTGACACCAGGGACCCACACGTATCCACTGAACTGCCACTGATGAGAGTGGTGTCACCTGAGGATTAACTCATTCAGTAAGTTCTGACGCAGTGGAGGGACAGAGACGTATCTGGTCTGTTAGTGACCTGGCTGGCTTATGACACAGCTCTTCAATGATGCCCCCCCAGGCAGCTTCCAGAACCCCCAGGATTGTCTGTGGGTCCCACATCTGTCTACTTGGTCTTTTGTCCTGTTTGCTCACACTGGGACAGCCATCAAACACCAAAACCCTCCTCTGTACAACCAGTATCTCCCTGTGCCCCAGCAAAGGCCCTCCCTGGTGTCCAAGAAGACAAAGCAGAGCAGGGGCTGGTGTCTGCAAAGCCAGACTGTGGCTCACACACACACATCTGGCTTGCTCCGGGGCCCGGCCTTTCTTCCCTGCCTGCTGGCCACCTTGAAGTGTGGGCATTCAATGGTGCTGAAGTCCAGCCTGTGCTCTGCGTCTGCTCCAACTCTCACTAGGAGTGCTGCAGGGACCCCATGCCCATGCCTTTGTGTCCAGTCACTCCCTCCGCTTGGTCACTCGCGGTGCTTCTCTCAGTCTCACACTCACCCTGGTTGCTCTCTCCAGCCACACTGGACTCCTTGCCACCCCTCCAGTGTGCCACCTTCTCCCACAGGGCCCTTGTACATGTGGCTCCTCTGCCTGGTGTGGCTCTCACCTTATCCACTCAGAGGCCTCTCTCTGCCCTGCTGTGCATGATGCCCCCACCGCACTCCCTGTCCTCAGGCCTGGCTTCCACACTTTTGTCTGAGATCCATTCTTCTGCTCTGCAGTCCCAGGGGCTCAAGAGCTCAGCATCTGTCTCCAAGGGTTGGCACAGAATGGAGACCAGTGAGCATTAGCACAGGAAGGATAAGTGAAGGGAAAGTGAGGGACATGAGGGAGGGGGACAGCCACAGCAGGACCTCTGGTCTGGACCATCAGGCGTAGGGTTTCCTAGCCCTTGACATCAGCAAAGCCCTTTCCTCACACACAGCATCACACAGAGCCACAGGACAGCCGGCAGAGATGACTGTGTTGGCAACTGTGTTTCCAGGGTGATTCCAATGGTCATTTTTTTTTTTAAGAGAGAGAGAGAACTTTTTTAATATTTATTTTCTAGTTTTCTGTGGACACAACATCTTTATTTTATTTTTATGTGGTGCTGAGGATCAAACCCAGCGCCCCACGCATGCCAGGCGAGCCCGCTACCGCTTGACCCACATCCCCAGCCTCCCAGTGGTCATTTGTTAAAACCAACCGTCCAGCAGAGGAAAGCAGACCTACCTTGTAGTCTCAGGCTAACACCAGGTCCTTGCCCCTTGATGGGATCCTCACCTGTGTCCTTTCTTTTCTGTTTTAGTCACAGTTCAGGGAGTGTTGATGTGAATAAAAAAGTTAGGAATCACAATTAAAAACAAACAAACAAAAAAAAAACAGGTCTACTATTCCACTTGAGTGAAAAAGTCACATAGAACTTTATTTCCCGGGTTTGTGGAGACATGAATGAACACTGCAGCCAAGGTCTATTCTTGCATCCTAAAATTCAGAGGTGACCCTCTACCTTTGTGCTGAGGTTCTGTTACATTTTCTAAGAGCTACAAAGTCAGGGTCAGATTAGGGCATCCTCTGAAGCCCCCTGAGGCTAAAGTTACATGAATTTCAGATAAATAGTATAGTTTCTAAGAACATGTCCAAATTTGCCCTTTAGACTAAAAGCTCAACTCGCCTTTTATACTGTTTATCCTAAATTCACATTTAACCTTGCCATAGTATCTGTGCCACAGGTAGTATATTTTCATTTGCTAAATCTGGAAACCCTGCTGGGTGTGATGGTGCAAGCCTGTAATCCCAGTGGCACAGGAGGCTGAGCCAAGAGGATGCTGAGTTCAAAGCCTGCCTCAGCCACTTAGTAAGCCCCTAAACAACTCAGCGAGACCCTGTGTCTAAATAAAATATTTAAAAGGGCTGGGGATGTAGCTGGGTGGTTAAGCGCCCCTGAGGCCAATCCTCAGTACAAAAAAAACAAAAAAATCTGGACCAGCTCTACTCCCAAGGGGCCCAGGTGGCAAGTGAGCCAGGGAGGGCCGAGGGTGGAGCCAAGCTCATGAGGGCGGGGCAGAGCTCAGGGGCGGGGCGAGGAGAGAGGGGCCGAGCTCAGGGGGTGGGGAGAGCGTGTGGATAGGATGGGGCGAGCTCGGGGGCGGGGCGAGGAGAGAGGGGCCGACACATGGATCCTCAAAGGAT
>NW_026000052.1:1686496-1718051 GCF_001458135.2 Marmota marmota marmota
GCGCGGCGCGGCTGTACCGCGCGGGCGAGGACGCCGTGTGGGTGCTGGACAGCGGCAGCGTGCGCGGGGCCACGGCCAACAGCTCGGCCGCGTGGCTAGTGCAGTTCTACTCCTCGTGGTGCGGCCACTGCATCGGCTACGCGCCCACCTGGCGGGCGCTGGCCGGGGACGTGCGAGGTGAGGGTCCCGCGCGCCGGGCGCGCTTTCCGGCCCGCCGCCCGGGCCTTCGCGGAGCGAGCCAGCCGCGGCCGCGAGCCCGCCGGCACCGGGGAGCAGAAGCGCCCTTCCCGGCCCCGCGGAGTCTCCTGCCTCGCGCAACACCTGCCTTCTGCCCGCGAGAGCTTCACTGCCCCCACCGTCCCTCTCCTGACCCACAGCCCCAGCCCCAGCAGTTCCGTTTCAGAGCCTAGCACCCCCGTTTTGAGGACACCCCCTTTCCAGACCTGTAGCCACCCTTTCCCTGTAAATCTTCGCCATCCTCTTCCTGGTTCGGATGGCTGATCAAGTGCCACCACTTGATTTTTCAGAGTAAGCCCACAACTTAGAAACCCAGATCCTCTGGGGAGTGCTTTGTAAATGCAAAAGTCCTACCAGGTGTCTCGTTGGTGGGTTCCTTGTTCACAGCTTTTGAGAAATCACTCATTCACCAAATTCCTGGTACTATTACCGGACTTTACTGTTCAGCACTTTCTTGCTGCTAATCGCTACTCACTCCTGAAGTTGTCCTCCTGCTTTAGATGGCAGGGTTGTAATGTAGAGGACATTTGCAGCCCTCTTGAGCAGACCCGCCGCGTTGTAAATAAAGTGGAATTTAAATGGTTTGGCAGTAGTGTTCCTCGCCAGCAAGGCTGAGGTTTTGAGGGACCAGCTTGCTACTGTTGTGCTAACCCCTAATTACAGATTTCACTGGGCAAGAGCCTTGACAAATTGTTACTCTTCCTTCCTGCACTTTTCTTTTTGGGTCTTATATCAATCCCTACTTTATTTTTCTCATATAAATGAGATTTGTAGAGTCTTTTTCAAGTATGCAGTTGTAAATGTCTTTAGAACTTGTTCTCTTATTTCACTGTTGAGGTTTTTTGATTCTAATGGGTTTGTTCTCTTGGATCTCAAGTTTTCCATAAGTCCCTAGGCAGACCTGAGACCAGAGACTGGAAAAAAAACAGAAAACTAGTGGGTTCCTTTTTTCTTTAACTTTGTTTTTTTTGGGAAACAAGCCATTCGATAATATGGAGGATTTTTCAATTCTTGGGGTTTTTTTGGTGTGTGTGGTGCTGGAGATTGAACCCAGGGCTTGTGTGTGCGAGGCAAGTACTCTACCAACTGAGCTATGTCCCCAGCCCTCAGTTCTTGTTTTTATTCAGTAGCAGAAACAGATATGTAAATGAAAATGCAGGTAGCCTTGGCAAAACTTCTGTCACCTTTTTTTTTTTTTAACTTTTTCAGCTTAGTATCTGAAATGTAAAAGTTTTAAGTCAAATTCAAATATTGCAAGCTGTTGTTTAGCAGAATCAGCATGTGTGGAGCCCTGAAAATTGTCCTTGCAACTTGGGAGGAAGGTTTCTTCTGAAAGTGAGACAGTAAAATCCATACCTGATGGTGTAATTAACTAAACGAAGTTGCTTAAAAGGACTGGCTGTCAGCCAGGTCAGGGCAGGAAGAGGGGACCTGAATTGAGATGTGGCTGAAAGCAAAAGACAGCTGTGGCCTGACTGCAGGCAAGAGCATTGGGGGGGGGGACCGTGGGGTGCAGAAGAAAAGGGCCAAACTGGCAGCAAGGCTGCCCAAGACAGGGACAGAGCCCTTAGCACTGAGCAGTGTCCCACTCAGGGTCCCTGGGACTTTTTCTAGGTCTGTGGTCCCCAAAGCAATCAACTGGGGATTTGGTAGAATGCATGTTGTCAGCTCCAGCCCAGACCCACCCAGCATCCTGTCAGCACCAGCCAGAGAGCTGGAAGATCACTGTTCCAAGAGGTATTGACCCTGCAGGACCCCTACAAGAATGGGCTTGTGGCCAGAGGTGGTTGTGTGCTCTCCCTTGTGGTGTCTTCCACATGAGGACCTCTGCCTTTGTGCCTGAATGCATTGGACACTCTTGGGAGCACGCCTCACTGCCTTTGCTGAGAAGGGCAGCCACGCTCTGCTTGGCGAGCAGTTTAGCTTAGGAGAGGGTGCCCATTGCCCACGGCATCACGGTGCCCTGTCTGTGCTTCTGATCAGTCACCTGTGAACAGGGCCATTTGGCTAGTCCTGTTGGGCATGCAGACCTGTGTTGGGCTCCCTTCAAACAGCATCCTCCTGGCTCCCCCCAGCATCCCTGGCAGGAGGTTGCCACAGGCAGGGAGCCCAAGCTAGAAGAGGGACTGTGCCTACCTGCCTCCTCCCCCTCACCCCTAGCTGGACAGGCAGGATGGGGAGGTGGCGGTCCATGGGGGTGAAGCCTCTCCTAGCCCTCCACTCAGTTTAGGAGCATCTTCATTTCCTCAAAAGAGTTGAGTTTCATGGCATTTCACTGGCTTTTTCAAGTTTCGGAAATAATTGTTTTTCCTGAGACAGTGTCTTAACAGACAAAAGGTCTACTGTTTTGTGGAGCTAAAGGTTATTCCAGTATTTATGTGGACCTGGTTTAGGCCTGTTGATTCTAAGTACTTTGCAAAATAAAACCCACTCTGTTCCTGAAAATCGTTTAGCTGTCATGGTTATCTTGGTCCATGATGCAAGCGGACACACCTGCACTTTGTGTGCCTTTGGAAATGGAGTAGGACAGGTGTGTGCCCTAGAGGCAGCATGTGTGGCCTTGGGGTCTGTCCCTGTCTCCTTATTTGGGAAAGCAGAGAGCTGGGGTAACAGGGCAGATATGTTGTTGGCCCTAGAATTCTCAGTGAGGAATTTGGAGGGGAAATGAGACACTTCTAGAACCATCTTCTGAGAGAGTACTGATGCTCTCATGTCGAAGGTGACGGTACCCGAGGATGAGTGAGACTGAGTCACTGTGGTCACATGGCTGAGAACAGACTGGGACCTGGTCCCTGTGCGGGTGTCTCCAGAGCCCTGTCAGCTTACTTCCTGTGACCCTGTAGAAGGGGGTGGGGATTGTGAGTGGAAGGCACAGGCTTTGTCACCTGGGGGTGGAGGAGAGGGTGCTCTGCTACTGTGGCCGCCAAGTGGCAGCCATGGCCTGTCTGCCTTTCCCAGGGTGCCCCTCTCTCCCGCTGGACCTGATTTTCTTGTCTCCCTGACCAGGATGGAGGCTTTTAGAGATGAATTAGACTACTGGGTGTTTCCCAGAAGGTCATTATCTGTCCCTGGAAAAAGGTAGAGAAGGACCTGGGAGGTAGAGGTGCAGGTGGCAGCTGGGGTGGACGAGTGGGTACCTCCGAGGCTGTGGGGTGCACCTGGACTCCGGAGGAGCAGGAGAGGGTAGAGAGAAGAGTGCAGCCAGGTTCTGGAGCGGCCCCCTCCTGTAGGCCCAGAACCTGCTGAGCACAGCCCCCAGTCAGAGCTGTGTGGCTGTTTTACAGTTAACTAGTGCAAGGTGCCGGCCAGGCCTCAGGAGGCCCTCCCTGAATTGCTGTGGTGGTGTGCTGTGGCCAGTGCTCACATGTCGTTCATCACGTGAGGATGGTCCACCAAGTGCTTCCAAGAGACTGTCACCACTGTGTAAAGCTGTGTTCAGTTGGGTGGCCCAGCCACAAACATTACAGGGCCTTGTGTGGCTGGAGGGTGGGGTGCTTCCATGGTAAGCAGGGATTGTTAACATCACCCTTAGGCACTCTTGAATGCTGAGGGCCATATCCAGTTTTGTTCTAAGAAAATGTCCAACTCTTGGGGATGAAGAGACCTTGGAGGGCTAGGGGGTATAGCTCAGTCAAGTGTGTGACCTGGAGTGCCACAGGACCTGAGTTCGGTCCCCAGAACCCAAATAAGGAGAGCATGGAGACCAGGCCACCCTCAACCTGAGATGGAGTAGTGCACCTGGCTGTGTTCCCATGCCAGCCCGTGGCAGCTGGTAGGTGCCTTGTGCTGGTCTCTATTGGTGGCCTTAATCTCTGCCCAGGCTTTATGACTTGAACTTGAGCTTATCCAAGACCTGTGCTCTGTTGGAAGGGGACCTGCACCCAGTACGAGTGTTCTCCATGTCTGGAACGTGGGCTTGGAGACTGTGACGGTGCCCTGACTGGTCAGGAGTGGGAGGAAGCCATAGTAGAGCTCAGTGCTTCTGACACAGCCCACCAGTCACAGTCGTTTAGACCTTGGAGGCTAATTAGTTTTTACTGTGATCATTTTCTAGAACTAATTGGTGCTTAACCATAAGTTGGACTTATATAGATTTTTTCATTATAACAAGACAAGGAATGGCAAAGGCTTAATCCTGTTTGGTTCAGTAATAGAGCTAACAAGCAAGTTTGAACTGGGTTTAGTCAGCTGTACATAGAAGCCACTTATTTCACAAGTATTTTTAAGCCTAGAGTACTAACAGCCATGCTCGCCAGCGGGCCGAGAAGCCAGCGCTGCTTTGGGTCCCCCTTCCCTTTGAAAGCCTTAGATGCTGCCTGGGGAGGACAGCCTCCCTGTGCCTCCCAGCTGGTGCCCTTTAACCCCAGTGTTTAGGGGGGTGGTCCCATGCGTCCAGTGAAAGCAGGCAGTTTGCATTCAGCTTCAGAGGTCCCCTCCTTTGTGTGTGCTCTTGACAGGTGGGAGCAGCAGAGAGGGGAGTGCATTGAAGGAGGCGCTACCCTGAGGCAGGACCTTTTCAGTAGCCTGTGTTTTGTGGGGGGAATAGGCGGTGGGATCTTTTGTGTCTCTGTGAATACCGTCCATCTGCCAGGGCTTCCCAGTGACTGCTGGTGCCTCCTCAGTGCCACAGTGTAACTGTGTGTAACTGAAATTCTTCCCGTCTGCTGCGTTACCAGCCCACCGGTTTTCAAAGACAGACAAAGGCCTCCTGAGGGCCCTGCCCCTTCAGCAGGACAGCCCTCATTTGGGTGGGAGGCAGTGTCTGGAGTGGCTCCACAGGTGACTTGTTGAGTCAGGAATCTCAAGCGGCCGGGGCAGGTGGGGCTCCTGCAGTGGTGCAGCTGGACCATCCTCGTGGCCAGTGCATCTGCAGGCGGTGACATGGGCCCTGTGTGAGTCCCTTGCCTACCTGAGTGTGCGCTGGTATTCCTGCAGTGGGCGTGCAGGGCAGCAGGGACAAAGCAGGGGGCTGCTGTTCTTTAGAGGGAGCAGCAAGTACTGTGCAGAAACAAAGTGACAAGGTAGCTGCAAGAGTAAGCTGGCAGCGAGGGGTAGGAGGCCCTGGTGCCCAGGCTGGAGCGGCACATGGACTCCTGACCTCGTCTGCAGAGATGCAGACGGCCTCTGTGAAGTGGGAAAGGACTCCACGGAGCCACCGGGCCTGGGCGTTCTCCTTCCCACGCTCTCTCCTCCCCACGCCCTCTCCTCCCCACGCCCTCTCCTCCCCACGCCCACTCTCCCAGCAGCGCCTTAGAGCGCCTCGGGAGTCAGTGGAGAATGCCTCTGATGGGGGCGCTCTCTGCATTTGTGAGAAATGGCTTTTAAGGCTTTGGAAATCGCACCATGATGCTGTCATGGGAAGGGTTTAGAGAAGGGAGTTCTTCACTCCTGAAACCACTTGCCATGGACGGCTTTTGACCCGGTGGCACTGCAGCTTTGACTCTCCTCGCCACTGTGATGACAGCAATGCGCTGGTCAAACTGTCACTTCTTCAGGTGTCACTTGGCTGTCTTCCTCCTGCCTTGCTGGTCTCTCACCTAAAATGTCCTGCTCCTCTCTTTGGGATTCTGATTGTCACTGGTAGGGCCACAGTTTCCCCAGCAGTACTGGTCGGCTGCAGGAGCTGACTGAGAGTGTGTTGTCCCGCCCTGTGCTGTTGGCCACCGCTCTCCATCTTTCTGTGCTGGCGCTGGGCCAGCACTTGTGTGGCAGAACTTACCGGCCTTCCTGCATGCCAGCATGCGTCTCTCAACCTGTCCCATCCCAGGCTCCTTGGCAAGTAGATCTTACTTGATGTCACCATTTTACAGAGGAGCAGCTAAGGCACAGAGACTCTCAGAACCCAGTAAGTGGCAGGCCAGAAGGGGAAACTGAACAGTCTGGCTCTGGGGCAGGGGGTTGACCTGTCAGGTGGTGTCTGCAGAGTCGTGGGCCTGCAGTGCAGAGACTGGGCCAGACCTCACAGTAGGGACTGAGCTAGTGTACAACCAGAAGGGATTCCTGGGGTGAGTGGCATCTCAGTGGGAGCCCAGCACAGGGGTGGTACAGGGTCCAGGCAGAGGCCCTGGGGACTGAGATTGTGGCATGATGAGACAGGAAGACTTGCTGTATGACCATAGGTGGAGGCTATGGTGGAGCTATGGTGCTCTCAGGCCCACGGGAAGCCATGGGGTTCGGTCAAGGCCCCCTGGTCTCCATCTGCTGCTGCCCTTTCACACGCAGGAGCCGGGAAGCACAGCGTACTCCTGAGCAGGTATGCTTGCTGTGCGTGGGCTCCACCTGCTCTTCCTTCACTTGTTGCCTTGCGTGGGCCAAGCATCTCCCCCATCCTGCCAGGGTGGTACGCCCTTGGCACTGAACCACCTCCATGGAGAGGGTTGGGAAAGCAGTGTTGATGGGTAGCACTGCCTGCACCTGTCTGCCTACGCTTCCTGGGTTGGAAGGTGCAGGGTGGGCAGGCCCAGGGCCATGTTTCCAACAACAAGAGAGCTGGGTCTGAAGCTCCCTGTCTCTTTCCTGGGTGTGTGGTGACATGGAGCTCAGTGTCCCCGTCTACCAAGTTGGGACCCTGACATTCCTATTGCAGTCTTGAAGGGGTGCTGCAGTGGACAGTGTGGACAGTGGGACGTGATTGCTGAGCATGGTGGGGCTGGGGAGGTTGCTCTTGTGTTTTGGGCGGTGACCTCCAGTGGACGAGATGTATGAGGACACAGGAACATGCTCTGATCAGGCTTGAGCACAAGTGTTGGGGTGCATGGAGCCTCTGTTTCTCGTGGACTTGGCTCTCGGCGCCAGGGGTTCAGGGGTTCTGCACTCTGGCTGTCAGGAGTTGGGTGAGGCAGAGCCCGGCCACACTTGGCTGGCTGGCCTGAGGGCCGTCAGAGCCAGCCGTGCCTGACTGTGGCTTGGGCCATGCACCTCTGCCCACAGTGCTGGGTAAGCGGCCTGTGCCGAGCCGCCCTCTGTTGGCGACTCCAGGAAGGTAGAGCCACGTGGAGCACAGTGCAGGTGGCCAGCAGCGCTGGCGCACAGCACACATGTCCACAAGTGCCCAGGTCAGTAGGTGTTTTTAATGTTTGATTTATGAGTGACATGTGTTTTGAGAAAAACCTGAGGAAATATAGACCCAAAACCTACCAAGATGTGCGCGTCCTGGGACGTGCCCCTCCCTCCCTGTTTCCGGGCGGGCTCAGGTGTTTCACACAGGAGTCTGTCATTAGGCCCTGGGTCCTTCATTCTCTTGTGCTTTGCAGTGGGAGGGTGCTTCTGTACTGCGGGTGGAGTGTCGTGGAAAGTTCCCAGTGAGCAGAGTGAGTGCCAGGTGCAGGCTGCAGAGCCAGGGTGGCCACCTTCACGTGCTCTGCCATCTGCTCCTCTGCTGCACTAGCTGGATGGGAGTATTTACTGTCCTTCCTTAGGTCTGTGCAAGGTGAGGCTCCAGGGACATGTGACCTGCAGTCAGGAGTTGCTGGAGTTCTCCAAGCATCATAGTGGCCTTGGGACATGACTTGTTTCTGTAGCCAACACAGCAGGAAGGTGTCTGGTCACCGTTTGTGAAAAACATAACTGTGCTATTTATTTTTAGTTAAAGAGGGAAAAGATATGTGTTGTAAGCAGGTGTGATGTCTCATCTTCATGGGTGTTGGGGTGACTGCTGATGGCAGTCCCCTCCCACCCAGGCGTTCAGCACTGCCTCTGAAGCAGAGCAGAGCTGGCCCTCAGAGAAGATTGTGATGTGACATTGGCAGACAACAGGAATGGCCAGAACAGGCAGTGAGCCTCCATCCAGAAATCATGTGGCTTCCAGCAGCAGGTGGCACGAGGCTCCTTAGACTTGTCCACCTGCAGAGCCCTGGGTTTTCCTGCAGAGGCTACTCGCTGAGCACCAGTACCACATCCCAGGTCTGGACAGGAGCCCCACAGGGCCAGGCACCATGAAATGTGTGTGAGTCCATCCACCCAGAGAAAAGGCACCAGTCTATCAAAAAGGCCCCCATCAGAGAGTGCCGGGAGCCCTCATCCTGATGCTGGTGTTGGCAGGGAGGCCGGGCACTTCCCTGGGTCACCACAGGCAGCTTTCTCTATAGATGTGTCCTGGCACCCGTCCCCACCCCCAAGTGAGAGGAGTGGGACAGGAGGCCTCCCTTTGTGGCTGTGGCCCTAATGAATCAGTGTACTTTGGTCATGGAGAAGGCCAGGATCACTTGTCCCCATGCCAGGTGACAGGGTCAGGGGCACAGTCAGCAAGATCAGAGAGTGGGAAGGCACAGGGCAGAGGTGGGGGTCTTCCGCCAGTGGGTGTGATGTACACGTGGCCTGCCGGGACTGGAGGCAGCCTCCTTTACATCCCCATCAAGCCGACTTTGGGCACAGAGGAGGCAACAGGGAAATGCTCATCCTGGCTGGGCCTGGGATGGTGTAAGGAGTGTGTGCTGTGCGGCAGGTGCCAGGGTGTGGGCAGCGTGCCCTGTGGAGAAAGAGCCTCCACTTCAGAGATGCACGTGGGGAGGTGTGATGCGGAAACCTCACGCTCTGGGTGGTTCTAAAAGTGGGTGGGGATCCGGTGAAGCCAGAGTTGCATGAGCTGGTGATTGTTGATACTGAGATGAGGGACATGTGGGAGTTTGTTATATTTTTATCTTATTATTTTTGTGTTGGAAATTTTCCATAATTAATAAAACTTTAAAGATAGAGAAAGGTATTTGGAGCAGCTCCATTTCCCTGCCCAGGACAGCAGAGGCACGCAGGGTTGCGGGAAGCCTCTGTGGTGACTCGGTGCTTCCCTTAGCACAGTGCCTGCTCTGTGCATGTGCCTTGGCCGGCCCCACCCCCCTTCACATGCAGCGCTTACCTGTCCCTCTGTTCCCTGCACATCCGTGTCAGGGTACCACTGAACTAGGACACCTCCACGTGGGAAGCCACGGAGTGACTTGCCAGTTCGGCAAGAATGTCTTCTCCCTCCGTCGTCGGGGAGGAAGCGCCTCCTCCCCAGGTGGATGCAAGAGGGGCTGCCTTGGTGACGTGGAGGCAGGCTTTGGACTGGTTTGTCATGGCAGCTGACTCCCAGCTGTCCTGCCCTCTGGGGTGGGGCTGCAGGGGGTAGCGAGCACAGGGCACCTGCCCTGCTGAGGGTCACACTCCTGCTTTTCAGATTGGGCTGCTGCCATCCGAGTGGCTGCGCTGGACTGCGCGGAGGAGAAGAACCAGGAGGTGTGCCGCACCTACGACGTCCACTTCTACCCCACCTTCCGGGTAAGCCCGGAACAGGGCTGCGTCCGGCCTGCCCTGTTCGCGGGCTTCTCTTCAGGGAAATGCGCTGCTTCTCACTTCTGATCTGCAGCGATCTGGCTTGCTTCCCGAGACTCGGCAGTGGGGTCTCAGAGGCCTGCTGCTGGGCTGGGATGCCCCTGCCCACACACATAGAGGCCCTCTGCAGGCTGCACGGCCAGTGCTGCCCACCTGTGTGTGTATGTACTGTGGTCCTCGTGTCTCCTCCTCAGGGTATGGCAGCACCCACAGGGACACTGGCACCTTACCCCCTGCTGTAGTCAGCCCTTGAAGGATGTTTGTCCCGTGTTTTCCACCAGGGGGCAGACAGAGGTCACTGCGGCTTATTGAAAGCCCAGGCAGTGTCCATGAGTGCATGGGTGTGTGGCCATGTGCGTGCACACAAATGCCATGCGGCACAATCACATGAACGTCCCTAAAAGATGTGGCGTCTGTGGGGATGGTTTCTGGGAGCCCCTGGTGCCAGTCCCTGGAGCCCAGAAATCCTGGCTGCTCTGTGTGGGGTGCTGTCTGAGTGCCCTCACCTGCCTGCTTGCTGCCTGGCTCCGGCCACTCTATTATTGGCCAGCGTTGTGCTGTATATCCTGCTTGGTTTCCAGGCCCAGGGACCACTGTGTCCTGTGCTGCTTGTCCTGCTGCTCTGTTGTCCCAGTTTGATGGCATCAAGATCTATTCCACTTGGTTTTTTCTCGTAACCTCATACACAGGTGATGTGTTGCCTGTAGACGTCTGCCTGCCCGCCCACCTGAGGACAGGGTTGAACCTGGAGCTCTGCCACTGAGCCCACCCAGCCCTCTTTATCTGAGGCAGGCCTTGCTGAGCAGCCCGGGCTGGCCCTTCCTCCCGAGTTGTGGGGCTGGCCCGAGGTGCTGGGTGTCGCTGAGGTTTGCTGGACCTGATCACCTGTGACTGTGTGGCGCTGGCCCTTGTGGCTGGATCTGCAGGCTTTGCTGCTTCAAGCAGCACTGCTGTGACGAGGTCCCAGGGTGGGCCTGGGGGGCATCGCAGGGCGGGGGGATCGGGGGTGTGCACAGCAGACCCCACAGAGCCAGCCCTTCCCTCATACCTTCACGCTCGCCCACAAACGGCGCACAGGGAAACCACTGGTTAGTCTCTCTTCCCTGGGGCCCCTGCATATCTCTGTCTGTGAGGAGGCTGCTTGTGCCATTGCATTGTCCTTTCCCTGGTGGTTACAGACAGAGATCCTTTCATGTTCTCTACGCTGACCTTCCCGTCGTAGCACCGGGTATCTGAACCTAGAATGGACCTCGTCTAGTTACTGCTTACTGTGTCTTTGATGAAGAAAGTTCCTGATGCAGAGTCCTTTTCCTCTACTCAGATCCTGACTGCCACTCTCCCTCTACGTCCTCTGTGGATACAGCCCCAGTCAGACATCTTAGGTGCCAGGAGTTGGGGGCGCTGCCCTTTATGACTCTGCCCTGTGGCTTTGACTTGCTTCCACACCTCTGGGGCAGAACGTGAATGATGGAATTCTGATGGTCCTTACTGTAGCCTGCTCACAAACGTGGCAGGGAGCGCTAGCACCTGCAGGGCCAGGTGGACACGTGTCCTCAGGCAGTTCGACTTCCCAGAGGACTTGGCCGGGACCTCTGAGGGCACTGGTCACTTTGTTGTGTGTTAACATGAGCATGGACCCCCATGAGGCTGTTTCTTATTTGTTGTGTGTTTTTCCTCTAGTATTTTAAAGCATTCACAAAGGCGTTTACAACTGGAGAAAATTTTAAAGGTAAGGACACAGCACTGTATTCTTATCTCAGCCCGATGTCCAGGCCTGTGGGTCTCAGGGGTGTATGCCCACGGTGGGTTTGCACAGCACTGCGTGTCCTTCCACTGAGGGGTCGGACTTTAGTGATTGCAGTGAGAGAATTTAATTTCGGCTTTGTCTTTCTTGGAAAAGTTTTTTCAAGTCCATTTTTCATTGAGAGGGTTTGGAGAAATGCACAGTGGACATGTGTGTGGCTACTGGGTTCCCAGGGGAGCCTGGCCAGGGGGGGTGCTCGAGTCACCCTTGTGGGAACCTGGCGACACCGGCACTCCTTGGGTGCAGAGGCGGCCTTGCCATGTCCACTGTGGGTGGGATCCAGGGGCCTGCCTTCCTCTCAGTGCCTGTTGTGAGATTCATCTGTTGTCACACGTCCATGAAGCTGTTCACACTCACTCACGGGCCCCATGGTCACCTGTGTATGAATCCACCTCTGCCTAAACCACACCTGGCAGTGTGCATCAGTGCGCCCACCAGGGTTACCTGGTATGGGGCCAGCGCTTGGTGGGGCAGATTTGCACAGATGTGGCCGTGATCAAGGTGTGCTTCTGGCAGGACCCGACAGAGAGCTGCGGACAGTCAGACAGACGATGATCGACTTTCTGCAGAACCACACAGAAGGCACCTGGCCTCCAGCCTGTCCACCTCTGGACCCTCTTCAGTGAGTAGCTCTATTAAAAGGGGGCACATGGGGCTTGGGGTGTCACTAGTGGCAGGGCACGTGCTTAGCAAGTGGAAGGCCCTGTGCTGGATCCCCAACGTTTGCACAGTGAGTCAGTCACGGTCATGTGCATGTCACTGTGTGGAAGCAACACGTGCTGGCAGCTTCCTGCGGCTAGGAGTGCTAAAAACCTGTGTTTTTTTTCTCCCTGAAAGGCCCAGTGACGTCCTCTCCCTTTTCGACAGCCATGGTGGCCATTACGTAGCTGTGGTGTTTGAGAGCAGTGGCTCCTACGTTGGACGAGAGGTACCGTGCCTGTGGGTGCTGCAGGCCTGCTCTGTGTGGGCCCTGGTTGGGTTCATGGGTCATGGGTCAAGTGCTCACAGTTGTGGAATCCTGGTTGGACTTCAGCTGAGTGACCAGTCTGTCGAGAAGAATGCTGGAATGGAGGGTTGCCCAGAGGGGCGTCTGGTGCCTCCTCCTTGAGGCCCTTCTCTCTTCTGCATCAGCCAATGTCTTCTTTGAGGAGTTCTCAACTCCCTACATTTTTGCCACATCCAGGATTCCTTTTTTTTTTTTTTTGTGGTGCTGGGGATTGAACCCAGGGTCTTGTGCATGCTAGGCAAGCACTCTACCAACTGAGCTATATCCCCAGCCCACATCCAGGATTCTTAAAACCGTGCTTTTCTCAGGAAATCTTGTCATACTCAAATGTCACTTGTTTGGTTCCCAAGTCTTCACTTTGGCCAAATGTTCCTAAAACCAACACGACTAGGCTGAGGGTCCCTTGGAGATGAGAGGGGATCCTGGCTACTGTGGTGCTCAGCACTGATACCGGGCTCCTCCTTCCTGCACTTGGCAGGTGACTCCAGCGGTCATCTGGGTAGCTCTAGGAGGCATAGGAACCAGTTTTGCCCCTGTTGGGCCCTCTGAGATGCAGGGGCAGGGAGGCTGCAGAGAGAGGTGTTGCCACCGTCTGTGGTACCTGGGTGCCCTCCTGGTGCTTGACCAGCCCTCCCTCCAAGTTGGCTGGTGGTATCCTGCCGCCTTCTCCATAGTTGGCAGGGCTCGTGGTGGGGATGAGGAACTGCCAGAGCCGTGTTCTGCTTGGCTCCTCTGCCGGTTCCCAGGGCCTCCTTGCTCGCCGCGCTCTCAGGCAGTGCCTCACGCCATCCGACTCACACACACAGAAAGAGTATCTGTGTGGCACACTGTTCCCAACTTATCATCTTCAGGCTCAGCGGGCTCTGCCCACCAGGGAGGGGTGCCCACAGCACAGGCAGACGGGTGACTGCAGTTCCCCGAGTGAGGCTGCAGACGGTGCAGGGCACTTAGGGCACCCTCAGCTCTCATATGGCCCCCACTCCTCCCAGGAAGAGGCCAGTTTTGTCGACATCTAAGAGGAGTACAGCAGGCTCTGTGTGCCTGTGCAGGGGTTTTCTGGACTCTGAGGTGCCACTTCTGTGGCCATGGTCTCTCTCCCACCAAGACCTGCTGTTGCGGGCGGAGCTGGACCCACACAGGTTGTTCATGGAAGGGTGGTCCAGAACCTGCAGGCCTGTGGCTGGGCTGGAGGGAGTGTTGTTCCGGAGGGCCCTATTGCCCAGATAGGAGTGGGGACATGAGGCACCCACTCAATTAACTTGCACTTTGTGGAAGACACACTGGTTCCAAAGGGTAAAGTAGAAGTTTAGCAGTGAATGTCATCTTTGATTCTTCTGGATAGTTGCAAAACGGGATTGTAGACTGCCTGTGGGCATTGTCCCATTGACTTGCTTAAGATGTGATGGCAATCGAGGTGTAAATGTGTCCTTGCTCCTGGGGGGATGAGTGCAGATGTGCCCCAGATGATGCTCTGGTGCTGTGGTGACTGGTGACAGCTGCCTGTCATATCTGCCTAGCTGTGTGCCCATTGCATGGTGCAGGTGGGTGGCACTCCAGCAGGGCCTCTGCTCTTGGGTCAAGGGTCACTTGTGGTGGTTGGTCTACGCTTTGGGAGCTTTTCTGAGAAAACTGCTGTCCTCTGTGACAGGTGTGGTCTTGTCGTCACACAGGTGATCTTAGACTTGATTCCGTATGAAAACGTCGTGGTGAGCAGAGCCCTGGATGGGGACACAGCCTTCCTGGAGACCCTTGGCATTTCCTCCGTCCCTTCCTGTTACTTGATCTACCCAAATGGGTCTCGTGGATTAGTTAACGTGTAAGTGCTGTTGGTGTAAGGCGTGTTTGTGGTGTTCAGTGGGACCCAGGGAAGCTTATACCTTGCTGGACGGAGCCTGCAGGTCCACAGGACAGGGACAGCCGGTGGCAAAGTCCTAGGGCCCTGGGTCTGGCGGTGCCTACCGGGGTTTATTCTCACCCAGCTCTAGACTCCGGGGGGTTCGTCCTCTGGGATGTTTCCTTGGGTTTCTAAGCAAACCCCAAGCCAAGCAAATGCCCACTGACCACCCCCCTGTGCCCCACTTTTACACTGCTCCTGGCTCTAGACTGGTCTGGCTGTGGCCGTGAGCACAGGTGCCCCCCTCTGCAGAGTGAGCCATGTGGGTGACTGCGGGTTCCATCTCCTCGAGGAAGGCACCGGAGGCCCTGGTGGACCTGCTCTGAGTGTCGGTGTGCCTGCACCCCAGAGACAGGGTTGAGTGAAGTCAACTACCAGAGTGAAGCAGCAGCTGGACACAGGGTCGGGAGGCTGCGGGAGGAAGCCTAGGCCGCCCTGTGGTGCATGGGTCCCCTGCCCTGGGGACCATCAACAGCCACTAGCCTGGAGGCCCCTGGGGCCAGGGGTGCCTCAGCCTGTGCTGAGATGGCCCCATCTGTCCAATAGTTTCTGGTTGGTCACCACGTCCAAGCACCTCTGATTGTCAAGGACATGACAGAAGAAGGCAGCCCATGTTCCCTGCCCCATGGGCTTTGTCTTACATCTTCAAAGGTCAGCAGGCAGGAGGGCCCTGCCCAGAAGCCCCATGTATACCTTGGGCATATGTCTGTCCTCAAACAAAGAAGAAAATTTAGAACTCGGAAGTCTTCCCATTTGTCCAGACGGGCTCCAAGCCCCTGGGAAGCCCAGCCATGTCAGAGACTCCCTGGCAGACCTGTTCCCACAACGGCTGCTGGTCCTGGGGACAGATATTTGTGTGGCTTCATGTCACATGTAGAGCCTCTTATCACAGAATCACATTGGCACTTGTACAAATAGTGCTCCTGCTTTCCTTTTGGAAACTCTAAGCCGCTCTGCCTGCCCCTGATGAATCCTGAGCTGCGGAGGATGTGCCGGGCGGCTTCCACCATATGCCAGAAGTGTGCTCGCCACACCGTGCAGTGGCTGGCCCCGCAGAGCTCAGGGGCTGATGGCCCCTTGGGCCTGGCTCCAGATGCCCGCCAGTTGGCAGATTGTGGGCATGTCGGTGAGACCCAGGCGCATCTGAAATGAGTCGGGATAAAGCTGATCTTGGCAGATGCTCAAAGCAGCTTTACGAGCATCTTAAGGTCCCACTGAGCACGATGAGCCCTCGTCCTCCTGCAGCTGCACCTCGGCGGTGGTCTGCGCACCACCTCTCGTCTCCTCTCAGGTGGGAGGGCAGCCTGAGGGCCCCTGAGGCTCTGCCCACTGCTCCTGGTCCCCAGCCCCAGTGAGTGCCCAGAGTTGACAGTGGGGTAGGGGAGGCCAGAGAGCACAGCCCTCAACCCCAGGTGGACAGGCCAGGGAGGCAGCGCCTGGCCCAGTGTCCTCACCTCTCCCCTCTCCTTCCTCACAGCGCAAAGCCTCTCCGGTCGTTTTTCTCCTCTTATTTGAAGTCATTGCCGGATGTGAGGAAAAAATCACTTTTCTTGCCTGAAAAACCAAACAAAGCAGAGAATTCAGAGGTGGTGGTTTGGAGAGAGTTCGACAGGCAAGTGTTCCTGCCAAAGCCATGGGTGGGCCCGTGGGGAAGGCTACTTGGATGCCTCCCCACTGCTGGCCCCACAGGAAGCCTCCGGGGGTCAGGGCGGGGTCAAGGAAGGGAGGGACGGCAGAGGAAGGCCGCCTGGACCTGACTCTGTGCTCCATTCCAGGGCGAAGCTGTACATGGCGGACCTGGAGTCGTGCCTGCACTACCTGCTCAGGGTAGAGCTGGCTGCCCACAGGTCGCTGGCTGGCGCCCAGCTGAAGACACTCAGGGACTTCGTGACTGTCGTCTCCAAGGTGCGGGCATCAGGCTCTGCAGCAGGTGGTGCTGAGGGCTCTCGTCTGTTGGCCTGGGGTCGGCTGCCTCCCACCTTCCTCTCCATAGCCCAGCCTGCCCTTCTGCTCCTAGTTGCCCTTCGTGTGCCCGGTGCAGGCCCTGGGACGCCGTCCAGGCTTGGGGGGGAGTGGGGGTATGAGCCTGTCTGAAAGGTTGGGCTCTGGCTTCCTGGAGATGGGACAGCGGGGGCCGTGGAGCCCCCTCAGCCCCGACTAGACTGGGGCTCCCTGGGCTCTGGAGCAGGAGGTGGAGAGGATGTGAGGGAGAAGCAGCAGGTGGGCTGTGTGGTCGGGCAAGGAGTCTGCTCCTAGGCCAGGCTCTGGGAGGTGCCTCGGTACCGTGCTTGAGCCATCCCTGCCTGACACAGGGTCTGAAACCCCTGCGGGGTCACCAGGGAGATGAGAGCCCTGCCTGGTGGAGCTGGGTCTGCTGGGCCAGGTTCAGTCTGCAAGGGCCCGTCCCGGGAGGGGGCTGGGAGGCCACACTGTCTGGAGTTCAGAGGAGGGGACGCGTCTCCAGGTGTGGGGTGGTGGCTGAGCCAGGCTGCGTGGCAAGGTGGGGTGGGGGTGCTGAGGCAGGAGCGTACTGCATGGCCAGACCCAGGCTGACAGGAGCCTCCAGAGGGGCTGGGGGAGGGGGCTGGGGGAGAGGTGCTGAGCTGGGGTCACACCGCTCCCTTGAGGAATCCTGCTGAGGGTGCAGGGGCTTCTAAGGAGGAGGCAGGACAGCATTCTGCTGTTCAGAGCTTGGCCTACGGGTGGCCCTGGTCCATAGTGCCTCTGAGGTGGGCCAATGGCCCTCCATCCCGAGCCCTTGTGGAGGAGGCAGGTGCTCCTGTGTTGGTGTGTGGGACGCATGAGAGGTGTCTCAGGGAGCCTCCTGCCAAGAACTTGGCTCTATGGTTAGGAGCCAGTGGCTTGTTGGTTTTTGAGAGACTTGTGTGGGCCAGCTGGGGCCACAGCCTTCCCCTCCCTGGGGATCAGTCTGAGCCTTCCTTCTCCTGGCCTTAGTGCCCTGGGAGCCTGACTTACAGCCTCTACTCTCTGACCTCAGAGGCCATCCTTACCTCAAGCCTGTCCCCCTACACCTAGCCCCTGCTGCTGTCACAGGTATAGTCCAGATCCAGTGTCCCCATTACTGTCTGCAGGACTAGGATCCAGATCTGATAGGACTTTTCTTGTCAATAGTAAGGTCCCCAAAGGAGCAATTTATATTCCATCCTTGGGATAGTCAACATTTACATGTGTAGTATGATTTTTGAAAAACGAAGGAAATACAACTTATATTTTTTTAAAAAAATGAGTCCTGGGGCTGGTGCTGGGACTCAGTGGTAGAGCACTTGCCTCGTAAGCATGAGGCCCTGGGTTCAATCCTCAGCACCACATAAAAATAAATAAATAAAATAAAGGTATGGTGTCCATCTACAACTGAAAAAGTCTTTTAAAAAAATAACGAGTCCTGTGATACATTTGCGGTATTGGGATTGAACCTAGGGTGCTTCAGCACTGAGGGAAACCCCAGCCCTTTTTGTTTTCACGTATCTTTTGCCTCAGCCGGCCCCATCTCTGGGAGTTCAGGCTTGCCACTCCACGCCCTGCTTGAGAATTGCTTGGATGGCTGCTGACCCCACCGTGCCATTCAGGGGTGAGGAAGCTGGCTGGGGTGGGTCCTTGAGGGCAGCGCCCGGCCAGCCTGTCCATCAGTGCCTTCCCGTGGCCGCCACAGAGGGCTTTCTCTGCGTTTCCTCCTCCTCCTCCTCCTGGGATGGGCTTCCTCTCTGTAGCTCCTCCTCTCCCATGTACCAGCTGGCCGGAGTGCTTCTGGCTTTACACACCTTTGGAAGTCAAGATAATAAATCATTCTTAATTTTTCTAAAACTTTTTTTAAATGTCAAAAAATAAACAATTCAGGTAAGTTGATTAACATCTATAGACAATTTTTTCACTGTGTTGGAATGTGATGTTGATGGTCTGCCTGTGACATTCAGCTGGGTTTTTTAGTCTTTGGCAGCCTTACTTTGTACATATACTAAGAGAATGTCCACATCCAAGTTCTTTTATTTTTATTTTTAATTCTAGTCAGTTATCCATGACAGCAGAAGGCATTTCAGTTCATCTTACACCAACGGAGCACAACTTTTCGTTTCTCTGGTCGTACAGGATGCAGAGTCGCCCCACATGTGCAGTCATACGTGCACCTAGGGAGATGATGTCCATCTCATTCCACCATCTTCCCTACCCCACGCCCCCTCCTTGTCCAGAGCTCCCCACGTGCACTCCATCCTGGATCAGCCCCCCTTACCAGAGAGGACATTCTGCCTTTGGTGTTTTGGGCTTGCCTTACCTCGCTTGGCATTCTATTCTCCACCTCCACCGTTGACCAGCAGATGCCATGATCTGTTCTCTCTTCATGCCGAGTCCTATTCCGTTGTGTGTATAGAGCTCAGTTTCTTATCCGTTCATCGACTGAAGGGCCTCTAGGTTGGCGCCACAGTTTACAATTGTTCTTTATCAAAGGAGTACAGAACACCAGGTTAGCTCAGTGCTTCTCTAGGCTCCAGTGACAACTCAGCGTCACCCACCGGGACAGGTCATTGTTTCCAGACACCTTGTCAAGGCAGTCAGGCAGACACAGCAGGAAGGGGCCTGTGGGGTCAGGCTGCAGTTAGAGGAACCTTCAGCAGGGCCAGCAAGCCCTTGACAATTTGGTAACGAGTCACACTGTCACCATGGTCTGTCATCATGAATTGGCACCTGGTGTGAGCCAGCATGGGGGCCAGGTGGGTGAAGTCCATAGGACAGGCTGGGTAGGGAACTGGTGGGACATCTCTGTCCCACAGACTCTCACTCCTGCCCCTTCTGCCCAGGACCTCTAGTTTCTCACAAACTCCTCATTCCAGTTTAGCCCTCAAATAGATGGAGCCGTTTCCCTGGAGAGCTATGCAGGGCAGACTGTCAGGCCGAGCTCCGTCCTGTCCTGCAGGCTGCACCACCTGCATCCCAGACCTGGCCCCGGAAGCACTCGGGGGTGGGCAGCACTCTTCCCACAGGCTCTTATGGGTCCTTTCTTGCTCAGCTGTTTCCCGGCCGACCACCTGTCAGGAAGCTGCTGGAGATGCTTCAGGAATGGCTGGCCAGCCTTCCCCTGGACAGGATCCCCTACAGTGCCGTCCTTGACCTGGTCAACAACGAGATGCGGGTGAGCCCAGACCCCTGCCAGGGCTCAGGGTACCCCGGGCGCTGCAGTTGTCCTGCTCACCAGCACACTTCCTCCTTCCTGCCCAGGGCTTGGGGCCCAGATCCTGCCACTGGGGGAAGGAGAACCACACCGTCCTGTGGGTAGTCCCCTGGGACCTTGCTGTCCACAGTGTCAGGGCCCTGTTTCCTTGACAACTGCATGTCTCCTGCGTGGTGCTGGCAAGTCATGCTGAAGTTGTCACTTTAAGGACCCTTCATCACAAGTGCACTGTGACCTCCTGTGGAGATGGCAGCAGTGTGGCACAGGGCTTGTTTTTCTTTTGTGTCTGTTTTAGCTTCAGTAAATTCTATACCTACAGCCAGGGATCGGCGAGTGGGCAGCCCACTGGCCTCCAGGCCAGGTGCCTGCAGGTGCGGCCTTCCCTCTGTAAGCCTGAGCAGCGGCTCCTGGCCCCAGAGGTTCAAGGGCAGGAAGTCACCCAGCCCCTCTGTCCTCACCTCCCTGACATCAGCCAGCCCTGGCCTTGTGCTGTGTGCCCCTGCTGCAGGTGTTGGCCCCCCGCCACGTGCTGTCGTGGCTCGAGAATGAGTGCTGTGCTTCTGCCTCTGTCCTTCTCCAACCTTTGGGTGCAGCAGTGTCCTCCAGAATGGAACTGGGAGCTCTGGTTGCCCCCTGGCTGAGTGCAGGGCCTGCGCCCCCGCAGCCAGTGCCGCCTGCCTGTGAGCCGTGCTGCACGTTAGGCCGCCATTGGCTCTGGAAGGCGATATGCCTTGCCCTTTTGGCTGCTGGTAGATGTTGGTGGGTTTTACTCGCAGCGTCTTCGTCACAGCTGACCCTAACTGAAGAGGAAACGTGGCATCTTCTGTTTGATGCTGCTGACTTATCAAGGGAGAGGACGCTCCCTCTGTCCTATGACAAAAAGGAAAAGGCCACCTCCCATATCTTAAGACCCTTTAGTAGGTAGGCATTCGGCCCTCAGGGTCATTGTGTGTGAAGTTCAAGTACTGAATGAGACCACAGCGCAGACGTTTGCAGGGAGGACGCCGACTGGTGCCGCCCTTGTGGACCGGCTTGAGCAGCTGTGGCAACAATTGTCTCCCATTCTTTACATCATTTTTCTTCCCCAGATTTCTGGAATCTTCCTTACCAACCATGTGAAGTGGGTAGGATGTCAAGGAAGCCGCCCAGAGTTGAGGGGCTACCCGTGTTCACTCTGGAAGCTGTTCCACACTCTGACTGTGCGGGCTTCTACCCATCCAGAAGCACTGGTGGGCACAGGTAAACCGCCCCCTGGGCTGCGGTGGTGGCTGGTTGGTGGCCTGATGCATCAACCGTGCTGTGCACTGGGGAAGCCAGAAGCATCAGGGTTAGTTTAGCTACCTGTGAGGTAGCTCATCATCTGGGTGCCCAGGGCCCACACAGAGGAGGCAGGTGTGACATTTTCTCACAATGCACACATGACAGCACCCACCCATGAACTTACAAGCCCATGCATTGCAGACCTGCAGGGAAGAAACGGGAGGCAGAGCCTGCTGGCCAGGGGTTTCTTTCTTGTTTTTTGGTAGTGCTGGGGATTGAACCCAGGGCCTTGTGCTTGTGAGGCAAGCACTTTACCAACTGAACTACATCCCCAGCCCCCTGGCCAGGGATTTCTCTGCAGTATATGCTCAGAAAAAAACAGGAAGGTCAGCAAAACCTTTTGGAGGGACATATTAGTTATTAATTTGGGGGTCCTAACAAATCGCCCCCAAATTTAGCAACTTAAACCAGCCTCCCTTGATCGTCTCAGTTTCAAGGGGTCAGGAACCTGGGTGTGGCTTAACCTGGGTCCTCTGCTTGAGGCTTCTGAGGCCCCACTGGGGAGAGACCGCTCACTGCCTCACCTCCTTGCCATGCTCCCCGGGCTCTTGCCATGGCCTACAAGCTCTGCTCCCTGTCCCACCCCGTGGGCCAACCCACCACAGCCTCTGGCTCTGAGGGAGCCCTGGGAGAGGCAGCATGTCTCTGGTAATACTTCTTCTTTTCTACCATCTTCTGGTCATTGCAAGTGAGTTGGTGGGTCACCTGCTCCCTGGAGAGTGTTCTGTGAGGCCCCTGATTGCAGGCAGCAGGCACCAGGGGCCATCCCAGAGGCTACCTGCCGCGAGGTTAAAAACTGTAGGAAGGGGCTGGGGCTGGGGCTCAGCAGTAGCACACTTGCCTGGCTTGTGTGAGGCCCTGGGTTTGATTCGCAGCACCACATATAAATAAATAAAATAAAGGTCTATCAACAACTAAAAACAAAACAAAAACCATAGGAAGTTGAGTTTGATAGTCCAGTTGTTACAAACTGCTAGCTCAACCCTGCCATGAACCCCCCTGGTGGGACGCGCCTGGACGCAGGACTCCCCTGTGCTAGGCCACTGTGTTTGCTTCCCCGTGAGCCTGGTGCAGTCGTGGGGTGGCTGCCCTTCTCAGCTGCCTTTCCAGGCCACTGATGCTCGCTCTAAGCCCAGTGGTGGCTGGACTTGGGGCCCTGCCTAGTGCTGAGCTGTGGAACACCTTGCCTCTGTTTGCTCGAAGTGTGTTGGGTCTGCAGCTTGGTCTGGGGTCGACTGGGCAGTTCTGTCAGTGAGGAGGGTCTCACCCCTGTAGCTATGGTCATCTGGGGGCAGCTGGAATCCAAGGGGCCTTGGAGTGGCTGTACTCCTGCAGGCCAGCTCCGGCCCCCTCCAGGTGGCATCCTGGCCAGGAAGGCCCAGAGCTGGGCCAGGAGCAGTACTGGTGCAGCCAGACTGAGGGCTGGGAGCAGCGTCTGCTGTTCCTAGGAGCAGGAGCCAGGCCACTTTATCAGGACCATGTCCAGGAACGAGGCACCACTAGGCCGTCTGGATGCACCCATGCTGCCCTCCCCAGGGACACCGTGCAGTACTGCTGCCGGGGTGTGGTCTTACCTGCACATTCCTTTAGGGACCAGAAAGTAGGAGTGTGTTTCTGGGGAACCTCAGGAGCCACCCAGATGTTGGAATCAGAGCGGTGTGCTGTGTGACTTGAGGCCCTTCACACCCAGGCTGCACCCCTGGGTGGGGCGTTCTGGTGAGGGAAGGGGGCTCGTGCCAGCACCCGTCCTCCCACTGTCACACCAGAGCACTGTGGAGTGTGACGGCCAGGGCGCAGGCCCTCGGGTGCTGGGGCACAAAGCTGACGCCTGAGGGGTGGGCTGTAGAGGCAGCATCGCAGCCACAGCCGCTCTCCTGCCTGAGCTCAAGTGTCTCCGAGGAGGAGCTCTCCGCAGAGGGAATTGGGTCAGACGAGGCGTGGGATTAAGTCTTGGAGGTTTTCTTCCCTTATTGCACGTTTAAACCCATCCACTAAAGCGCCAGCCGAGCGCTCTAATCCTCCCCAGGTAGAGGTTTATGGTTCTTGTCCACTTTAAAGATTAGGGTCCTCGAACGTGCAGCCGTCTGCAGGGAGAGGAGGGGGATTACCCTGATGTGAGGCAGATGTCTGGAGAGCTCCCGGCAGGGAGTGGGGGCCAGACGGGCCAGGTCACAGGGCACTGCCTGGATGCCATGAGCATGCCCAGAGCCAGCGGGCGTCGGCAGCGTGCTGAATTCTGCCTTCTCAGATTGAAACAAACAAGGGTCTTGGTCTGAGTCCCTGACTGCCAAGGCCTAGACCCAGGAGCCTGCAGTCCTCGATAGGTGGACACCTAGGTCAGGCTTATGGACAGTTGTCCTCCACAGGGTCTGCAGACGCCATGTGGGCCTGCTGTGGTGGAGAGGGACTCCTTCCCCCAAGCACATCTTTTTGGTGATCGTTTTGCCACGTGGCTTTCGATGCTGACGTGCGTGTGGCGAGCTTTAATCCTGTTCCCTTATTTGCACGCTCGTCTGAGTGGAGCTGCTGGCCCCTCCGTCCCCATGCCTGGGCTTCCGGTTGCTCCCTTCTGCCCCCGGGCTGGGGCTGCCTGTAGAGGCACAGCATGTTTGTTGCTCCTTCTCAGTGTCCCCACTGAGCTGTACCTGTCCCGTCCTGTGCCATTAGCCATGGCCATGGGTACTGGGCTGTTTCCCTGTGGAACCACCGCTCCGCTGGGAGGCTCAGCCTTTTTGAAGAGCGTGGGCCTCACCAACCTGCCTGCCCTTGACCACCTCTTCTCAGGAATGTCATCTTCAGCAGGGCGAGTCCTGAGGCTCTGTGCTCCTGGGTGGGTGTCTGCCGATGTGGTAGGGCACCCAGTACTGCTGGGGGTGGGCTAAAGGAGGGAGGCTAGCAGTCATGGGGGCCTGTGCCGCCCATCGCTCTCTGGGTCCTGAGGCCAAGGGCAGAGGCAGCTGACAGCCTGGTTGTCATCCTTCTGAAGGGCTGTGGCGTTTGTGGCACTGAGTACTCGTGGTTGGTCCCCCTTGGTACCAGCACACAACTCAGGTCTCCATGCCAATGAGGTGTCCCCTTTGAGGTATGGGCACCTTCATCCTCATGCCCTTGAGGGGCCTTGGGCACCTTTTGGGACACCAGGGTATCTGGGGAAGTTGTGGCCCCTAGTTTGTGTCCTTAGTCTCCGTGGGGACTCAAAGCTGGCCTGCATTGCCTCAGGCACAAGGCTGAGCAGTGACCTTTGGGCCTGGGGCACCAGTGGCTCTTGTTCCCTTGCAGGTTTTGAAGATGACCCCCAGGCCGTGCTGCAGACCCTGAGGAGGTACATTCAGACCTTCTTTGGGTGCAAGGAATGTGGCGAACATTTCGAGGCAATGGCTAAAGAGTCCATGGATTCCGTGAAAACGCTGGACCAAGCTGTGCTCTGGCTCTGGAGCCGGCACAACGCAGTCAACAGCCGCCTGGCCGGTGGGTGTCCCTGGCCCTGGGACAGCTCTGTGGGCCTGGTCGTGCGGGCAGCATGGGTGAGGCATATGTCGGGGACAGCCAGGTCTGCAGGCCTCCAGGTCCTAAGCTGTCTAGCTTGTCCTCTCGTTCTGGGGTACATGGTCCTCATGAAGGTGGACAGAGACTGATATGGCTCTCTCTCTTCCGTCACACCCTTCTCCAAGTAATTTTGACACTAGAAAATTAAGGATGTGATTAATTTTTATAAGGAATTTTAGTATCTTTAAAATCTGTTCTCAGACTGTAAGCCAAACCTCTCAGAGTAGTTTTATTTAAACTAAATAGGGCACAAGCAATTTCTCAGAGTTAAGTAATTCAGACTTCCAAAATCAATGGCAGATTAGAATTAGGCTTAAAAATAATTCCACTGAAAAATGAATTTAATAGAGATGAATAGAAAATGCTGCTGAACTGTTGGTTCTCACTTAATCCACTGTGTCATAAAAACACGTTACAACTGGAGCACTAAAGAAAATTGGTTCTTCTTTGCACTGAGGGCTGCGGGCGCCTTTGCGTCCCTGGGATTTGCTCCCTCCCTGTCAGCTGTGCCTCGAGGTGAGCCTCGAAGGCCACAGGGGGCTCTCTCCACACCCAGCGCCTCTTGGGCCTCTCCCTCCTCCCCATAGAGGTCTCTGGTCATCTGGGCGTTCAGCTCTGAGGCGTCCGGAGCAAGATGCCAATTGGGGCTGCCCTGTCCAGGAGCCCTGCTGTCAGCCTGTTCCCATCAGCCAGCTGTGGTGGGGGTCCCTTGGCCTATGTGGTGGGGCCACTCCTGAGGCTCCATGCATTGCTCCCTGTCCCCCTTCCAGCCTGAGAGGCCCTCAGGGGTCTGGCCTAGTCTCCTGTCCAGCATCAGCTCTGACTCTGCAGCACCTGGTGTATCTCTGTGCATGACCACCCTCAAGTCCCACTAGGTGGCCTCTCCTGGGGTGTGCAGACTAGCCTTTGCCTTGTCCTCTCCTGGCTCTGTGTCTAGCATATGGCACGCAGCAAGCAGGATAGGTGTCATCAGCACCACGGAGGCTTGTCTGGGAGCTTTGTTGGTTCTGCAGAGGGAGCTGGGCTGGACCCTGCAGCCAGGTTAGCACATTACCAGGGGAACCCTAGCTCACACCTGAGTGCAGGGCATCCCTGATCTCAGGTCACACAGACAGGTGTTGCTGAGTCCCCTGCTGGCCTCCCTGTGGCCCTTTGTCAGGCCTTCGATCAGAGGAATGAAGAAGGGAGAAATCCCAGGGGAGGGCAGGAGTCAGGCCTCAGGCAAGGCTGCTGGGAGAGGGTGGAGAGCCTTTCTGAGGGCAGCTGAGCAGCCACATCCACACTCAGAAGGAAGTGCTCAAGCAAGTGTGCAAAGCTGTATGTGGACGTCCGTGGCAGAGGTGCTTGCGTGGCTGTTCACTGGGAAGTGTGATGGAATGAACAGTGGGGCTGTGGCAGGAGACCCCGCGTGGGGTAGGTTTGTGTTCAGGAGCAGGAAGCCAGTCGCAGCTGAGCAGCACCACAGTAGAGGAGGATGCTGTGTGGCGTCCTGCCATGTATAGAAAAGCGGTCTCCCAGGACCTGTCTCTCAAAGGACCACGAGGTGGGCAGTACCCCTGGCAGCCGGAGTGGGCGGTGTTCGGTGGGGTGTTGGGCCTCTTGGGTCTCCTGGAAGGTAGGAGGTGGGGCCTTTGGGTCCTTCTGGCAGAGCAGAGCTGGTGGATTGCCTCAGGGCTTGGTCAGGCAACGGCAGGTGGGCCAGGTGTGCAGGGTTCTTCCTTGGTGTGCAGGCGTGGGGCCCACCAGAGGGAGCAAGAGCTGCTGCCTGCCTAGGAGGACCGAGGGGGCAGCAGAGCCCTGTGGCCTGCCACCTGCACAGGCCCAGCATCCCATGGCCAAGGCCTGTCTGCAGTGATTCTCCCCTTCCTTTTCTCCTAGGCCACCTGAGTGAGGATCCCAAGTTTCCGAAGGTCCCATGGCCTACCCCAGACCTCTGCCCAGCCTGCCACGAGGAAATTAAGGGCCTGGACAGCTGGAACGAGGGCCAGGTGCTGGTGTTCCTGAAGCAGTACTATAGCAGCAGCAACCTCGTAGACACGTACTCTGCAGACCAGGGAGAGTCCAGTGAGGGAAGAGCCCTGGGCAGGGGCGAGGTGGAGGGCCAAGCACTGACTCCCCCAGAGAAGTTCCGCAGAGACCAAGATGCCGAGAGTCTTCGTCCGCCTGGCATGCTGGGCCCCAGAGCTGACCTTCCCCAGGATGTGCAGCACAGGCTGGACCTGAGACTCCAGAGTCCCCGTGGGCCTGGGGCCCTCCAAGAGGCTGAGGCCGCTGCACCCTTTCTTGGGGTTGGCTTCTCCAGCCTAGACATGAGCCTCTGCGTGCTGTTGTATGTGGCCTCCTCTCTGTTCCTGATGGTGATGTACTTCTTCTTCAGAGTGAGGTCCAAGCGATGGAAAGTCCGGCTTCACCACCCAGCTGTGTAGAGTGCTCCCGAGGCAGTGCTGGCAACACGCGGGAAGCCCTTGGAAGTCCTTGGAAGCCCTGCCCCCTGTGCCACCTGCAGCTTTCTTGTTCTTGATCAGGGGCTCAAGACCTGGTCCCCTCACAGGCCTGTGGAGACTGGGTAGTCTTGTGGGCGTGCTCACGTCTGAACCCTGTCCATGCCTCCCGCAGCCCTTGTTGCAGGAAGACTTGGTGACCTCATTGAGGTCAAGGAACAAGAGGAGCAGCCCCAGCTGTCCTGTGCCCCGCAGTGATCGCAGGCGACAGCTCTACAGGGCCTTGCTTCTGTGTTGGCAGAAGCCTCGCTGGAGGAGCCTTCCCCACACAGTGTGCCCTGCCCTGCAGCCCTCAGAGTAGACGTGGTGCTCCAGTGATGTGGGATCTCCTTTTTGGCCACCTGATTGTCCCCACTTAAGCAAAAGAACAGTTGTGTGGGAGCTCAGGGAACTCGGGAGCAGAGAAGGAAGGGTCTGGTCAGTCCTGTGCCCTGCAGGGCGATCCGTTCAGATGTGGAGATTCAAGGAACCCGGCCAGGGGAGAGCTGTATCTCAGAAATGACTCAGGGTCCTGGGGAGTAAGCCTGGGGCTTGGGAGGGACAGGGTGGTGGCAGTGCCTTTTTGTTGGTTGGCTTTTCTGATGATAAAGAGATGTAAGTGAGGGTCATCCCAATCTGGCTGTCCTGGGGGCGCTCTGGGCCCAGTGGTGGGTTTGAATACTAGGTCTACAGGAGGGGTATGGAGGACCGGTCTGCTCTTGGGGGCATGGTCTTCGGATGACCTCTGTAGGAGCCCTTTGTCTACTCTGGTCCTTTTCCAGCCCCACATGAGGCACCACAGAGGCCAGGGACAGGCCCAGTGAGGAAGGCAGAGGCCCCTGGCCATGAGCCCTGTAGGACAGGCCTCCCTGACCTGAAGCTGTGGACAAGGTTCCTAGGGGCACTGGTCTCCCAGGCCTCAGGAATGATTTTTTTTTTTTTTTTAACCATTTAGCAATTTAAACACATTATTAAACCCAAAACACTTAGTGGTGAATCAGCCTCTGAAGACTTAAAGGGAGCAAACTGATACATGCTTTGGGACGTTCATAGAGAGTCCCTGGCCATTGGTTTGTCCCACAAGCTTTCATTGGATATGGTGGACTCATGCTCTGATGTGCCCATGTCTGTGCACATGCGTGACCCAGATGCCTGTAAATACCTTTTCTACTTTGCTGTTTTGTATTTGATGCTCAAGTGTGTCCTGAAGACATTTGGTCACGTGGATGTCGTTTAAGACCCTATGACCTTGCTGTCACTGCTGCCACTTAAGGGAAATGGAAAGCTGCCTCCCTGGGCTGTGGCTAGTCCAGCCCTGGAGTGCTGGGATGACCAGAGGATGGGTAGGGGAGCCGCAGGCAGCTGCCTGAGGCCAGCAGGACGGGGTGGGGGGGGGGGGCTGTTGGCAGCTTCCATCTCCTGCTCCACTTCTCTGCCATGAGGTTTCTTCATGATGCTTTTTAGCCCCTAGAATCCTCTGCTTTAAAAAGCCGGGAGCTTGCCTCCACGGCTGGTGTGTACCTGGTTATTGAAGACGTCATATCTCTTTGTTTGAAAACCAGGCAGGTCTACCCACAGCTCCAGCGGGGGGTGCGAGGCATCTCCCCGGGAATGTGGAGTGTGCGCTGCTTGTCTGGCCTTGGCAGAGCTGCTTTAGGCAGGGCTTGTTTCCAGCTTCCCTCCTATTACAGGGCAAGGCCACCAATGTCTGGGGACACTCTTGTCACTGAGGCGCCCCGCAGGGTGTTCTGGAGGAGGGAAAGAACAGCCCCACCCCTGGGTGCCAGCTCTGAGGATGCCACAAGGTGTGAGGTGGTTTTATAAGGTTTAATATTTTAAGAGGTATTGAGACTAATGAATATAACAGTTCCGTAATTTAAATGTTTATTTATTTTTAATGGAAAGATTTTGTTTAAAAAGGAGCCATTTGACATGGAAATGTCAGTGAAATTTCTTACCTGCAAGGGAAGTGGACATTTTGTATTTAAGTAAAAATTATAATGTGCACATTTTAAGAATAAAGAAATCTGACATTTGAGAAACCGTGACAGTTCTTTTGAAATGTGAGATTCTGGAATGGGAACAGAATGGAGCTGGGCTCCTATCTACACTCCTATGGACTCCACTCTGGATTTCTAGGATTGCTTGTATTGAATCAAAGACACTTTTTGGAAGAGAGCCGGGAGTCAGATGGAAAAGTCAGCTGCAAAGTGGAGTTTAGATGACCTGCTTAGAGCAGAACCAGATGCAGCAGCTAAGAGCAGCACCCTGAGACACATACAGATGACACTATTTCAGCGTGTTTCCCAGGCACTCCTGCTTACGGAAGCCCCTGGGGGACCCAGCCCACCCCATAGCCACCCCATAGCCACCCCACACACACTCAATTCAGTGTGAAGCAGGAGACGCGCAGGTTGCCCATGGCTAGCTTCTCCCAGGACCCTCCCACGGAGAGACCTGGGCAGCCCCTGCCTTGCCGGCCTCGGGCAGTGTGTGCTGAGCAGACCTCTCCACCGGGAATGCCTTCAGGGCTCCGGTACCTGGTCTCGGAGCTCACAGTCTGGAGTTGGAAGTTTCTGTCTGTGATCCTGCAGTGGCCAGAAGGGTGTTGGGTGCAAGGGACAGTACCTTGAGGGCGGCAGCAGCAGCAGTGAAAGGCCTCTGACGTCTGCAGGAGAGAGCCTCCGCCCCAGGTCCAGTCCCCCGCAGCCTGGGTGCTCCCGGCTCTCCAGAAGGTTGTTGAGGGTCCAGCGGGCAGGGTTCAGAGGTTTCCAGCCCGGCGGCACCTCAACCCGCTTGCTGCGAAAGAGGAGCCTCCCGGCCGGGGCGGAGCCAACCGGCATGGCTGCCCAAGGCGATGGCCGCCGGGACCGGGTCCAGTCCCGCCAAACCCAGCGTGCTAGGGACGTGCGCCGGACTGGGCGGGGGCCGGAGGCGGGGACAGGGGAGGGGCGGGGGACAGGCGCCAAAAGGGCTGGGGGCGCGCGGATGCCTCCTTCAGCACCGCGGACAGCGCCGGCCCAGTGCTGGAGTCTGCCCCGCGACGCTCCAGGTTCTGCGGAGCTCCAGCCCTCCGTCTACGCCCACTCAGACCCGACCCGTTACCGCGATGCTGCTGGAAGCGGAGTTCGAAGGCGACCGAGAAAGGCCAGGGGTTCCGGCGGCTGCTGCCCTCTGCACCTTTGTCGGGACGCAGGGTAAGAGCTGCGGAGAGAGAAGCAACTAGGGCGGCCGAGGCGGGTGGAGGGGCCGCGGGCCACGGGTGCAGCAGGGAGGGCTGCAGGGAAAGTCCAGGGAGACCGGGGAGGCACTTTGAAGTGGCAACAGATTGGGAGGGAAGCCGAGGGTGGCCCGGGGAGCCTGGTGCTTGACCTGCAAATGGTGCCTGTGATGGAACAGAGTGAGGGGCACCAGGTTCCCCCAGAGAATGAAGCCCTTCACTTCCCTTCTTAGCCCTGGCTTGCAGTAGGGGACCCCAGTCTTGGTGTCCCACCCCAACCGTCTTCTCCAAGGGCCATTCCAATGCCACAGACGTTGGAAATAATGGAGGCATTGTTGGTGGGGCCGGCCAGATGCCCAGCAGAAGGGGCCTTCCCTTCCCCAGTCCTGTCACAAATGGCCCTTGCCAGACCGCCTCTGCAGCAGCTGACACTCAACGGACCTCACCCCAGTGCACCAGACACCCACTCGGCTCCACACAAGTGTGTGTGCGTGACCCTTCTGGAGTAACAGGTGTAGTACAAAGCAAGAGAGAGGTGGCCGGTGAGCCTGTGCTCACAACCAGGCATGCTGTGTGCTGGAGCTAGGACCGAGGGGCTGTGCTCTTTTATGCCCATCTTCCAGTCCTGTGCCCTTAGAGCTCGCAATTCAGAAGACTGAGTGGAGAGGGTATCACCATCTGACCCCCGGTAGAGGGACCTGGAGGTTCAACCCACTAGTTCAACCTACTGCTTCCCCAGCGCTTCCATCCAGGATCCTGCTGCCTGCCAGGGCCCCATGCTGTATTCTGTCTCTGAGTGACCGTACAGGGCTAAGATCCTGGTCGATGACCCAGGACTGTGGGCCCTCTGAGCAGAGGAAGGGATGTACACCAAAGGATCCATGGGTTCCAGTTGGCTCACCTGTTTGCATTGGGAGCAGGATGCTGGAAAATCGGGTGCAGGGACTGTTCTTTGGTAGCCAGAGTGCTGGGGGCAGAGGAGCGAGGGGACATCCTGTACCTTTTCCAGCTCAGTCCCTCCTACACCAGGGTCTCGGATGGGTTTCCAGGAGGAGGACAGGGGCCTGCTTCTCTCCTAAGAATCGCCTTCCTTCCAGTGCCCACGCCAGTGGGAAATTGCAGGGATGGGCGTAGAAGGTCTGGGGTCGCGGCTAGCTTCTTACTGTGAGGCCTTTGGCGGCCACGCTCACCTTCTCTGGGTTTCGGTTGCGCTTCCGCGGACCAGACATTGTCGCGAAGGCTCCCAGCTCAGATCTCGAGGCCGAATTTCAGCATCAGGAGAACCTAGCTCCCTCCCTGCCAACTTCTCCCAGAACCCCCAGCCCTTCCAGCGCTGAAGTGAGTCCAGCTGCGAGGCAGGGGCGAGCGCCTGCGGGCAGCCTTGACTCGGGTCCTCCCCGGCCGTCCCGGCTCTAGGGACAAGAACGCAGAGCGGTGCGAAGGCACCGTAGGTACGGGGCCAGGCGCACAGAGCCGGCGATCGCCCGGGGCGAGTCTCCGGGACCCCCGGCCCCGCCCCGCGGCGAGGCCCCGCCCCCCGGCCGCTCCGCCCTCCGCACC
>NW_026000052.1:1718076-1718824 GCF_001458135.2 Marmota marmota marmota
CGAGGTGGGTGCCCAGTCGAGCGGCAGCATCAGGGAGACCAGGAGGTCTTCGGGCTTTTCCCCTCTTGGCCACGGAGGCCAAAGGACCTGGGCCGGAGCGGGTGCGAGGGCCCCGGCACAACCAAGCCAGTGCATCACGGCGGCGGTCTGTGAAGGGCCCCTGGCGCTGTTGTCGGGCATGTGGTCCTCGGTCCAGGGTACCCTCGGGTGTCCAGGAATGGCTAAGAGGGCTCTTGGCAGTCCTTAGCCGCCCCTGAAGTGTAAGCGGTGTAGGGGCTGTTACCCGCCCAGTGACCACGGAGCAGGAGGGTCCCCCAGAGGGCCACCCTCGCCCAGACCCGACTTTCCAGGGGAGCGCAATCAGGCAAGAGCCAGGGTCGAGCTGAACGGTGTAATTTCTCTAATCTGGGTCTCTTCAGCCGCCCGCGCGGTTTGTCAGGACCCTCTGCAAGGAAAAGCCCGGCTTCTCTGGGGCCCCGTCTCCTCCCGGCGCTGAGGCTCTCGGAGCCAGGCTGCTCTCTGCGCTCCAGGCCGACGAGAGCTCTGGGTGGGGAAGGCTGGGGAGGGGGAGTGGGAGGAACGGAGCGGGCCAAGGGGGCTACGTCCAGGCTGCGAGGTCGCTCCATCCCCTACTCATTCATTTATTTTCCGACGGTTCCCGGGAGGGGTTGGCCGAAGAGCCTGGAGGAGAGTGGGAGGCGCAGGGAGAGGAGGCGGGAAGGCTGGGCGCGCCAGGGCGAGGGGAGCG
>NW_026000052.1:1718848-1727952 GCF_001458135.2 Marmota marmota marmota
CCACTGGGGCTTAGCCGGGCGCGGGATGTGGGTTTGGCTTTGTCCCACGCGGGCTCTTGCGGCTGCTTGGACGAGGCGCTGTCCGGACCGCGGTGCTGAATCGTGCTGCGCGGAGCCGATGTCCTCGGCTCCCTGAGGCTCACTGCTGGCGGTGAGGACCCAGGCCTCGCGGCTGCCGTTGCCGCTCGGTGACCAGGGCAGCGGTTTTGCCAGACGCGGGACGCCGGACGCGGTCCGACCGTCTGTCGTGGGTTTCCCGCCAATGCGGGAGGGAGGTCGAGCGAACCTCCTTGCTATGTCCTCTTCCCACGTTGCTCCCCTGCCACTGGGGCCCTCCTGCTCCCTGCCCTGTCCATAGACAGGGAGCTGGTGAGGTGGGTCACATCCGAGTAGGTGCCAGCTCCTGCTGGCCGCTCCTCACTCTCATGGCTGTCCTTTCTAAATTACCAGAAGTCCTCATCTCACAAACACCAAGAAGGGCCCTCATAACTCCTCCTGGGCTCACAGCTCTTGAAGGGCACCCTCGCACCCCACCCCAGCCTGATTGCCCTAGAGGCCCCAGGCTCCTGGGGATGGCATTGGCGAGCACTGGGTGGGGAGAGTCAGCCACCCATTGGGTACTCTGCCACCACACCTGAGCCTGTGGGCAGCAGATCACTTAGCCAATCTACTCACAAATACTCCTGAGACTGCCCAAAGAGGAGAAGGGCTCAGAGACTAACAGGGGACCTGAGGCTGGGCAGCCACACAGGCTTGGGGTCTCTAGAGCCTGAGGTCATGATGCTTATTGTGTAAGGTAATGGAAATGCTCAGATGGATGTACCCCATGCCGGGATGTGTCCCAGGACCTGCGTCCCATGTGTGCCCACCTCCAGGATTAGTAGGACTAGTTTTCCCATTTTCTGCCCTACTTTCTAGAGCAGATCCCCCTGGAGTATGTTTGTGTGTGTGTGTGTGTGTGTGTATGTGTATTTGTAATAGACATAACTTTATTTATTCTTATGTGGTGCCAAAGATGGAACCTAGTGCCGTGGGGTACGGTTTTCATTTGAACTCAACATGCATGCTTCTTGAATACCTTGTAAATTGACAGTACTCGACCTCACTGGGTGGCTTGGCCACCCTGCTCCCAGACAGGTTTCTAAGCTTACTTCTATTTCTTTGGCTGCTGTCAGGCTGTGGGATGAGGTGCCTGTTGGGTCCCTGCACTTGGGGGACCAAACAACTGCTTGAGCTAGCAGGGCAATGGTGTGCAGAGAAGGGGGTCCCTAGGCAGCGTCGGGGTCTTGGGGACCAGTGGGAGGCTGACTCCAACTGGTGAAGAGGCTTGTGGTCTGCGAGGTGCCAGTGACCTGGGCCATTCCCCTGCCTACAGAGATACCCCTGTGTGCCGGCTGTGACCAGCACATCCTGGATCGCTTCATCCTGAAGGCTCTGGACCGACACTGGCACAGCAAGTGCCTCAAGTGCAGTGACTGTCACACACCGCTGGCCGAGCGCTGCTTTAGTCGGGGGGACAGTGTCTACTGCAAGGACGACTTCTTCAAGTGAGCGCTACTGCCTGTGGAAGGCGAGGGGAGGGCACCCACAACCTGCCCCCACAGAAAGGAGGCCAGAAGTGTGGCCACACTGGGACCCACCACCCTCAGCTCTAACCAAGTCTCCCACCCCACAGCCTGCATCTCCAGGTGCCTCCCAGCCCCCTCCGGTCACTACAGGCAGAATACCTGGGAACCTGCCAAGTTCTAGCGGGTGCTCCCTGGGTGGCTTGGCCTGGATGAGACATCAGGAAATATTTTTTTGAGTAATTTATTTTAGCCAGGTGTGGTGGCACACACCTGTATTCCCAGCTACTCAGGAGGCTGAGGCAGGAGAATTGCAAGTTTGAGGTTAGCCTGGGCAACTTAGTGGGATCCTGTTTCAAAATTAGTAATAATTAAAAAATTAAGAGAGCCGAGGATGTATCGTGGTGTAGACCATTTGCCTAGCATGTGCAAAGCCCTGGGTTCAATCCCCAGTAACCCCCACAAATAACTCATTTTGTGAATCATGGAAGCCGTTGTTTAAAAAGATAAACACAGCCAAGAACAGTGGCCCACACCTGTAATCCCAGCTACTGGGAGGCTGAGCAGGGGTTCCTCGTTGTAGGCAACACTGTCTCAAAAGAAAAAAAAAAATATAAAAGGGCTGGGGGTGTAGCTCAGTGGTAGAGCACCCCTTTGGGTTCAACCCCCAGTGTTTGGATAAATGATTGATGTAGATATAGATAATTTGGTAGAACTGTTATAGTCCCTTTTAAATTGTGCTTGTCTTGTTCCTAATTGGGGGGGGGGTGGGTAGCTTAGGCCTCTGGGGTCTGAGGGAACTGCCCCACTTGGAGTCCTGACCCTCCAAATTAATCTTCCCCATCCAGCGGGAGAGCAGATTCTCCTCCTGGAGGTCCTCCAGAGGAAGTCGGGGTCCCCTGCTCATCAGTACATGTGGCCCACCCAGGTTGCTGGCCTGACCGAGGCACTGGGCCAGGAGCTTACCTCCTACACCCAAGCCCAGGACAGTCGGCACAGCTCTAGCTGGCTCTCACACCCAACCCGCTCCCAGCGAAGGCGCCTGCGGTGCTACCGCTGAGCTGAGCCGCGCCCTATGTGCCCCGCAGGCGATTCGGGACCAAGTGCGCCGCGTGCCAGCTGGGCATCCCGCCCACGCAGGTGGTGCGCCGCGCCCAAGACTTCGTATACCACCTGCACTGCTTCGCCTGCGTGGTGTGCAAGCGGCAGCTGGCCACAGGCGACGAGTTCTACCTCATGGAAGACAGCCGGCTGGTGTGCAAGGCGGACTACGAGACAGCCAAGCAGCGAGGTCAGTGGGACTGGAGGGTGGTCACCGGGCTGGCGCCGTCAGGGCGCAAGTCCCACCTTCTTACCAATCCCTGGGGTGGGCCTTGGGGGAAATCCTCACCTCCAGCGACTTCCCCCAGGGCTCTCTATTGAGGCGGTTTGGGACTGGGGAGGTAAGGGCGCCATGACCGGCACGCCCAAGAGAGAGGCCGGGGTAATTAACGGCGCCGCTGGCTGTTCCCGGCCTGGGGTTTAGCGACTTCTGCGTTCTAGCGGGCAGGGAGGTTACCTGAGTTACGTGAACTATCATTCCTGGTCTGCATTTGGTCACCTTGACCATGAAGACCTGGCCTTACCCACACTCAGAATAAAGGGGAACGAGACCACTGGGCTCCTCCCAGGCTGCTGGGTGTGGTAGCAGCGGGCGGAGGGTTCCGGATCAAGAGCCCACTAGGCACAGAAGCCCCCTCTACCGGTAATCCCCTCTCTTGGGCACCCGCCAGGTCCGTGAAATCCGTCGGGTCCCCGGGGCTACCGCGATTGGGCCTGCCAGCAGGGGCCTCTGGTGACGTCTGGGCGGTCAGGGGTGGGCGCGGCGGGGCGGCCAGAGGGGGCCCACCGGCTTCACCACTCGCTCCGCAGAGGCCGAGGCCACCGCCAAGCGGCCGCGCACAACCATCACCGCCAAGCAGCTGGAGACGCTGAAGAGCGCCTACAACACCTCTCCCAAGCCCGCGCGCCACGTGCGCGAGCAGCTCTCCTCCGAGACCGGCCTGGACATGCGTGTCGTGCAGGTCAGCGCTTCCAAGCGCCCCGTGTCCCCTGGCGCCCCGAGAGCAGGAAGACCCACCCCGCAAGCGCTCACGCCGCAGCCCCGCGCTGTGACTTGGGAGCTGCTTCCTAAAGCAGGGAAGTGGGGTGGCGGGGGGAGAGACTGAGAGCGCCGCCGCCCCGCGGCCACTCACCACCCCATCCCCCAGGTTTGGTTCCAGAACCGCCGGGCCAAGGAAAAGAGGCTGAAAAAGGACGCAGGCCGGCAGCGCTGGGGCCAGTATTTCCGCAACATGAAGCGCTCCCGCGGCAGCTCCAAGTCGGACAAGGACAGCATCCAGGAGGGGCAGGACAGCGACGCCGAGGTCTCCTTCACCGGTAGGCCTGGGTAGACACTGCATGCCCTTGCAGACTGGTACTTGCTAATGGGTCGCTGGGAGCTTGAGCAAGAACTTTGGTTCCATTGGTTGCAGGGAGCCTGGAGATGTGAATTTCCTGGTTCCGAATCCAGCCTTACTTTCCAAACTGGCTTGGTTTAGACCTTGGCCCTGCATTCCAAGCCTTGTTGGTTGGTCACTCAGGAACACTGCTCTTCTCTGCTGGGTCAGAGCCCCTGTTCCCTGACTGGTCCCTAAGCTGGGCTTCTGCCAGACACTTGTCTCATGGTGGGGAGGTCCCAGCCCCTGCCATGATTTTTAGAATAAGCAACACATTTTCAGGGTGATAAAAAGCCCAGGCTTTCTGGAGTTGGGGATAAGTTCAGTCCTTTTCTGCAGGACCTGACTTCTTCGTTCTCTGCACTTCCTTCTTTCTTGTATTGTCCCCTGCCTGGGCCAGGATGGGCACCGAGGGGAACCAAGGTTCAAGGACAGGACTGACAGGCTCTCTGCTTCCATTGCAGATGAGCCCTCCATGGCTGAAATGGGCCCCGCCAATGGCCTGTACAGCAGCCTAGGAGAGCCCGCCCCTGCCTTGGGCCGGCCCTCAGGAGCCCTGGGCAGCTTTGCACTGGAGCATGGAGGCCTGGCGGGCCCGGAGCAGTACCGAGAGTTGCGAGAGTTGCGCCCCAGCAGCCCCTATGGCATCCCCCCGTCCCCCGCTGCCCCGCAGAGCCTCCCAGGCCCCCAGCCCCTCCTCTCCAGCTTGGTGTATCCAGATACCAGCTTGGGCCTTGTGCCCTCAGGAGCTCCAGGAGGCCCTCCGCCCATGAGGGTGCTGGCAGGGAACGGACCCAGCTCTGACCTGTCCACCGGGAGCAGCGGGGGTTACCCTGACTTCCCTGCCAGTCCTGCTTCCTGGCTGGATGAGGTGGACCATGCTCAGTTCTGACTAAGGCCCCCGGCTCCACCCAGCACCAGAGGAGAGGGGTCTTGGTGGTGCTGCCCCTGGGTGGGCAGCTCGGGGGGCTGCCCTCTCCATTCAAGGACCTCCAAGGGAAGCAGGATGAGGGCAACCAGGGAGGCCTAGTGTCTGCAGAGCCTCCCCCACTGCCTGCGCCTCTGGCCCCTCCTGGGGGCCGAGGGATTCCCAGGACAATGCTCCTTCTACAGGGGCAACCTGCCTGGTGGCCACCCACAAGCCAGTGGCTCCAGGGCTATGTTTTATAAGCAGATTTCTCCCCCTTTGTTGACCAGTGAACGGAGCACTTGCCTCTCTTCGAGGCCAGGCCTCTGCCCAACCCAGACCAGCACAGCCTTGGCTGGACAGTGCTTTCAAAACCTAAACACACAAGATAACATTAATCGCCCTTCATTTCCCAGGCACCGCGTGTCTCTGAGTGTTGACCCTGTAGCCCCCACTGTAGGTCAGGGATCTGCCTTGCCTGTTCAGGCAGGAGGTGGGGGTGCAGAGTGGGGGCACTGCCTGTGTCCTCTGTGGCCACCAAGACCCTGGAAAGGACCTTCCTCTCCTCGGGGCTCTGGGGGCCTCTCTGCTACCAGCAACCTTCTCCGCTCGTCCCTTCACCCCTCCCCAGGGTCTCAGATCTTTCTGTTCTTGAATACTGTGGAGGTTGCAGAGATCCCTGGGGCCACTTCTGCTCCACAGTCAGTCTTTAAGCCCAGATTTGTTCATCCTCCCCGCTGCCCACTGCACACTTCCCTAGGACCCCAAGTGTCCAGGCCCTGCCTGTTGCCAAACAGCTGCCCTTCCACGCTGATGGGGCTTTGCCTGATGGGGACACACGGAAATTGTCCCCCACTGGAGGAGGCTGGGGCAAGGGTCCTCAGAGCCCACCAGGCCTCCTCCATCAGATGTTTAAAAAGACATTCTGGGAGGCACCTGCAGTCGCCCCACACAAAGGTTGGCTGTGTGTAAGTCAAAGTCATTCCTGAAAACCAGAGTATTGATACCTGATACCTGTTGGTCCTGTGAATGTCCTGTGACTTTTATTTATTCTCTGGTGATCAGCTCTTTCCAAGACTTCAATAAACTTGTCATTTACATTTGCTGGAAGGCCTGTAGCCTCAGTGAGGCTGAGGGCGGTGCAGGTCAAGGAGGTTGCTGGTGGGGAGAGGCAGTTCCTTGCCTGGGCTGGCACCTGGATTAGATCTGAGCTCCCTTTTGCTCTGGATCTTGGCCAAGCTCCTGAGCACAGGAGGGAGGCAGGGAATAGTCTGTCCATCCCACAGAGGGACAGGGTGGGAGGTGCAGCTGGGTTGGGGAGTGTAATGCCAGTGGGGGATGGGAGCTGGTGTTAGCTGATCAAGATCCAGGTACCAGTCCATGGGGTCTCTCCAACTTGGATTCCAATCCCAGCTGGCCTGCTAACTCGCTGTGTGACCCAAGGCCTGTGATTGGCACCCTCTGAGTCCTGCCTTCCTCCCCATGGAGCTCCCTAAAGGGGAGACCTGAGTTGAAAGTCTAGGCACATGCATTCCCTCACCCCAAAGTGAGGGTTCCTCTGAGACAGAGGAGGAGACCTGGGCAGGGTTCTGGACCCTCCCCCTTCTCAGCCCCCACCTGGGTGGGGGAAGGAGCCGCCTGCCCCTGCACCCAGGGAAGCCACTCTGAGTTGCTCCCTGGGATCTCCAGGTTTCTCCAAGGCCAGCTGTCTTTGTGGGGAGACTGGCTGGAACCAGCCACCTTTCCAGGTCCGTCAGGTAGATCCTTTCCCAACTCCCTCCCCACCGTTCTAAAAATGAGGAAGCTCTGGTTGGGGGAAGGAAGGAGAGGGCCGGTGGGAAATACTCTGCCCCCCAGGGCCCTGGGGGCTGGCAGTGGTGGAACTGGGGCAAAGGACTCTGAGAGTTGCAGAGAGGAAGCCTGATGTCCAGCCATGCCAACTGCACTGGCCTTCAGGGGTCTTCAGGGCTGAGTCCAGAGAGTTCCCAGACTGGCTCATCTCTGGACCTGGACCTGTTTACAGAACCTGCTGTGTGCCACCCCATGGGGCCCCTGCCTATAAGAGACTGAGGCTCAGAGGGTGAAGGGGCTTGTCCCGAGCTGGGGACCTGCTGAGCAGAAAGAGGGGGGCAGCTCCTCAGGACAGCAGAGGGGGATGTGACTGAGCCCCCAGGCCAGCATCCCCTTGGGGCAGCCTCAGAATCGGAGGACAGCTATCAGAGGACAGTTGGCCCTGGGAGAAGATGCCAGAGGGGAGAAGGGTCCTGACGGCCACACATGCTCCCAGGGCCACCACAAGATGGGCACGGAAGTCCCAAGGAATTGGATGTTGGCATGGTGTTTCAGGACAGTAAGCCGGGCCGGAAATGGCCTGGGTGGGGGAGCACTAGAGGTCCCCACTGGCCTGCCTGGTTTGGGGCAGGGTTGGGAGGGGTGCAGAAGGCAGAGGCCTACCCGGTTCTGAAATGACAACTTCCGCTTTTTTCCCCAGGTGAGGGAGATCCCCAGGGGCAATCTACTCCAGACCAGGTCATATTTGGGATTTCAGGAAGAGGGCCTGGGGCTGCCCTTCCTGCAGCCTCCCCGCGGTGCAAATACTCGGGCCCCGCCGCTGGGGCTCAGGCCAGAGCTCCTCCCCCAGGCCCCTGGGGCCTTTTAGGCGCTGACAGGTTAATGAAGTGCTAAGTGTTCCCGCGGGGCCCTTTCCTGTCTGCCGTCAGGCCGGCTCGCTCCAGCTGGCCCATCCATAACCCGGAGGAGTGGGGCGGCTTCAGGCTGGAGAGGGCCCCGCGGCATCCAAAGCTCCGCCCAAAATGGGGCCAGAAACCTACGCAGGGCGGCCTGGACCCTGGGGGCCCACCTGTGACCAATCCAATGTCGCCTCGGTGCGGGTCTGTGTCCTCACCTGAGCTGAGCGCAGGCGGCTCCCGCATTACCGGGTGCACTGAGGAAGCCGGGGACCACCCCGCACCTGCCAGGGGCAGAAACCCCCACCTTCTCGGGCTCACGTCAGCCCCACCCGCCTGGACCCAGACTCAGGTCCCAGCCGAGGTCCCCAACCCGCCGCCGCGAGGCCAGGTCCTCAGTAAGGGCTGCAGACCTCCGGCGGGCGGGGCGTGACCTTGGACGGCGGGGGCGGGGGTGGTGCTGGTGTTCGGGCCCCAGGCGCCAGAGAGGTGAAGGGAAGGCGGGAGGTCGCACCCCGACGTTCTGGGTCCCGGACCCAGGAGGAATCGAGGTTCTTTCGTTCCAAGATCCCCGCCCCCAGAAGGCGGCGCCCCAACATTCGGGTCGGGGTTGCAGGGTACGACTTATTGCCAGCAAAGGAGCGCGTTAGCCGGGTCCTGGGGACTTCAGTCTGGAATGCAGGGTCCCGGGAGACGGATCTGTAGGCGGGCTGGGGACCCCAGTGGAAGGCGAGGCGGGAATCCTGGGCGCGGTGCGAGAGGGGCTGCCCTGGCGGGAGGGACCCAGCGGGCGACCTTCGGACCTCCAGACGCGCACTTGAAGGCCTGAGGACGCCGCGGGCAGAGGGAACCGCCCAGAGCGCGCTGCAAAGCTCCAGGAGCCCGGAGCGCGGCGGATCCTGCGCCCAGACCGCGTGTCGCCGCTTTCTCCCGCTGTCCAGCGGACGCGTGGGTCAGCACTGGACCCCACCCGCTAGCGGGCCGGCAGAGGAGTGCGGCAGAGTCCCGACTGGAAGGTTTCACCTACTAGGGCTTGTTCACTTTTGAGTCTAGCGACTGTATTACATCATCAAACAGTAATTTATTTTTCTTCTTTTCTTTTGATACTGGAAATTGAACCCAGGGGCGCTGTTCCACAAAGCTATATACCCAGGCATTTTATTTTTTATTAAAAAATTTATTATTTTTTAAAATTTTGATACAGGGCCTCACTAAGTTGCCCAGGCCACCCTGAAACTTGGACCCTACTGCCTCAGCCTCCCCAGATGCTGGAATACAGACAAGCACCACCATGCCTGATACAGTAATTTCAACCAGCACATAAAAGGCTTATGGCCTTACATATAAATTTACACAGGGGCTTCAGGACCCAAAGGACACCCCCGTACACACGCCCTGCCAGCCAGAGGCCACCTGGGGACTTGCCAGGGACACAGCCTCGGTCCTCCCTGTCTCCCTCCCCACCATC
>NW_026000052.1:1728527-1740113 GCF_001458135.2 Marmota marmota marmota
CTGCACAAGAGGGGGTGGGGTCAAATGGGGGGCTTGCCTTGTGGAGCAGCAACCCTGATAAATCAGAGGGTTTTCCAAAAGAAACAGCCTGGAGGACTAAATCCCAGGGGCTGTAATGATCAATTCTTTAAGCCCATAATTGTTCAAATTACTCTGAGCAACATAAAACATTAATTTTAAGAAATTTAATAGAAAAAAGCTCTTTAAATCCACAACGAGATAAATGACGCTCAGCATGGCCACCTTTTTCCATACCTTGGTGACATTGAATAATCTGAAAGTTATTTACATTTTCATTCTTTGTGGAAAATGTTGACAAGCTTTTGGCTGCGGGAGAGGTGCGCAGTGGTGCCGGAGCGCCCCCTCCCCCTAATTAATGGGGGAGCCGCGACTTCATAAGCAGGATTTTCATCAGTCTGCCTTGGCCACTCGGTGACGGCTCCCACCCTCCTCGAGGCAGTGAAACTGTGGCTCATTTTTTACCGTAAAAAATTCCATCCAGACCAGCAGAGCCCCCTCTTGGTGTTGGGAAGTAGGTATGAGATCAAGAAGCAGCTGTCGTGGGGGCATAAGGTGGAGCCCAAGGCCGAACCTGGGAGGGAGCTCCTGACCCTGTGACCCCCAGTCAGCGTGCAGGTATGTGAGTGTGCACAGCAGGGGTGGAGGCCTCCTTGGAGGGGCTCTGAGATGCCACAGGGGGCCAGGGCTGGGTCCAGCGGGCTGGTCTAGGCTCCCTGCTTATCCCACAGCTCTGTTATGAAGGGGGTGGTAGGGCCAGGCACTGGCACAGGCCTCACCCATTCACCTGGTGCCTTTTGTCCGTGATGTTCACACACCACACTGTGGCCTTGGGTGAGGCGCTCAGCCTCTCCAAGAAGGAAAGAGCAGAGGGGACAACCTCCTTGCCAGGGTCGGGGTGAGGTGTGCAGCGGCAGAGCTTGGGAATGGCCAGCACACATGCACGCACGCGCGCGCACACACACACACACACGCACACGCACGCACTCACGTGTGCATATTTGCCACTCTTTAAGTTCATACTCTTCTCACATCAGACTCACCCCACACCTCCTAGGGCACAGGTACAGGCCTGTGGTGGTGAGGTGCTCCCTGGGGCCCTTCCTGCTCTTTGTCACTGAGGTGGAAATGCCCCCAGCCTCCTGCCTCAGGCTGGGTTGGGTCCGACTCGCCTCACGGCAGGTTAATGGACAGGTTAATGGTGGTCCTGAGAGATCCCTGTGAACCTCACACCTGGGGATTCCTTGGTGGTGGGCAGTTTCCTGTCCCCCGTGCCCCCAGGAGAGTGGAAGATGCTCCCTGCTGCGGCAGCCCTTCTCCCAGGAAGGGCACGTGTGGGGACAGGTTTATCTTGACCCGGAGGGTCCAGCAGGGTTGCTTCCAGACCCCAGATGCACCACCTGGGGCCTGGGGCCATTTATAAAGGGGCTCCATCCTGTCCCAGTCTGAGGCTCAGGGAGACTCCTGGCCATTGCCCCAGCGGCGCACCCTGATCGCCAGTCTTGCCTGACCTGGGACAGGGCAGGGTGGAGAGGTGCTGCTGGCGGTGCCCTCTTCCCACGTCCCTGCCCATTTTCTCTTTGCTACGGGCAGCAGTGCCGCTGGCGGAAGGGCAGCCGAGCCGGGGCAGCCCCATGAAATCCTCTGGCGGCCTCAGCTAGGCTGCCACCTGCTCTGAGCGGGGTGTGAATGGGGCAGAAAGGGAGCAGGTCTTCCCTAAACCCCACCAAGGGCCCGGCACTTAGGGAAAGCTCAGGGGGCTCCTTAGAGGGGAGGGAGCCGCATCCCTCGTGGGACCAGCGCTTGGGGTGGGGCAAGTGCCCCTCTGGCAGCCTTTCCTCAGGGCAGTCCCACAGCCAGGCCCCTCCAGTGGGCCGCCTTGGGGGGCCTGGGGCTCGGAGACTTCAACCCCTTCCAAGTGAGCCGCTGGGGAGTGGGGGGAGCAGGGGGTGGTTCCTGCTGGGCAGCTTCCTCCCTTTCCTTGGGGAGGGGCGGCTGCCCTCCCACCCCCCAACTGCTTTGTTCAGAGCTCAAGCTAATTTTGGGAATGACAAGGTTTAAAATTTAATTAGCAGGTTTCTCTTATGCAAACTCTGCTCATTAAACTAAGTGTCCCATTAGTTAAAATGCAGGGGTGGGGGCAGGGGCCGGTGTGGCCGCGGCAGAGATGGATAACCGCAGCAGAGTTTTATAGCGGGAGGCGCCTTTCCCAGCCCCCAGCCTTGGCTGCCCTGAGTGGGGCCGTGCTGCAGTGAGGTGTCCTTCAGGGGACATCGCGTCAGAACGCGGGCAGAGCCGGGCTGCCTGCTGGCATTGCCGAGGCTGTCAGAGGGCTGAGCTGCCCGTCCTACAGACCCTGGCCTGGAGCGGGGATGCCCGCAGGGAGTGTTGCCAGGGGGTGTTCCAGAGCCTTTGAAAGGCCAAACCCCCCATCCCACCCCTGGGGCTCAAGACAGGGTGGGGGCAGGAGAGCGACTGTGGCTGGTGTGTCGGGCCCTCCCGGGCTCCCTCCCCTCCAGTCTCCCAGGGGCACGGGCTGCCTAGCGCCTGCTGCCTGGGCCCAGACAGAGAGGAAGGCCTCAAGCTTTGTAACCCACCGGCATGGCTTCTTGATGTTGTTGTTGCTGTTCTTATTATTATTTACACACCAGCAGCGATGGTCTTGGAAGTGTGGAAGCAGCACAGACACTCCCTTGCCATGCACCTGCTTCCGCCCCAGGACCCCCGTTGGCCAGGCCACCCCAGCTGTGCACACCCAGAACTGCTTCATAACCTGCTTCTCTCCCCAAGGTCACCTGTGGCCTTTTCCAGAGCCATTGGTGATCCTCCTGCTGGAATTATCTGAGGCTGGCTGGCCACATAGGCCTGTCCCTGGCCAGGGGATCAAGTCCAAGCTGGGCAGGATGGGGCAGCTCCTGGGGCCCACCCTCCGTGTGGCCTGGAGTCCAGAGATGAGGCTCCAGGGACCACAGGGAGGTCAGCATCTGCCCTGAGCACTTCCCTAACCAAAGGAATGATCCTGGAGAGGGGCCTTCCCCTTTCTTTCCAGAGTGTTCCCTTCCCAGCTCTCTCCTCATCCTCCCTGACAGAGCTCTGTCTCTGATAGGGCCTCGGAGCAGTTTTGGGGACCTGGCTCCCACCCAACCCCAGCTGCTTCCCCCAAGCTCATCCCAGGAGGAGTGACTTGGGGTCTCCTAAACTACAGCCCAGGGCCTAGCACTCAGGGAGCCCTGCAGTGCAATGGTCTGTGGCCAGCTGGGTTCCTGTCCAGCCTGGGACTGCCTGGAGAGCTGGAGACCAAGGGTGGGGCCAGGGCCGGGCTCTGAGGCTGCTGCTGGAGGGCTCCTAAAGCTCCCAGGCAGCATCTGAAGGTGTGGACACAGGACCAGTGTGTGGCACCCTCTTGTGTGACAGTCAGAAGGTCCAGGTGTGACCTCTGAGGTGGCAGTGGACAGAAATGCAGCTGGGCTGGAGTGACCAGGGGGCTACCCCAGACCAGCTGCCAAGAAAGGACTGGGGGTGACAAGGATCAGCCAGGTCCCACCTGGAAGCTCTGTCCCTCCAGGAACTGAGAAGTGGCAGAGCCAGGGCCAAAGAGAAGGTGCTGGGGAGCTGGCTGGGGAGCAGGCATGAGCCTGAATGCGCTGAGGGAGGGGCAGGAGCAGGGAAGCTGGCCGCCCTGCTGGGAAGGGGTGATGGCTGGGCGGGCAGGCAGAGGCAAGGGTGGTGTGGTTATGGGCATCGAAATGGATGTGGGGGGCACTGAGGGAACTCAAGGGGTCTTTCAGGGCGGGGCAGAGAGCCTGGTAGAGGCTCCACAGAGCCGTCCCTGGGATGGGCAGGTGTGGGCAGGTCCTGCTTGTGGGCAGGTTTGTGTCTGGCATTTGTGGAGGGGGGGTGTTGACATTTTAAAACCACACGAGAGGGCTGGGGACCTAGCTCAGCTGGTGGAGTGCTTGCCCCGCACGCCCAGATCCTGGGTTCGATCCCCAGACCCCCCCCCCCACAAGACTGGAGAAGGGGTGGAGGACAGGTGCTTGGGGAGGGAGGGACCCCCCAATCAGAAGAGCGCAGGAGGAAGAGGAGCACTGGGGTTTTCACGGAGGGGACTTGGGAGCACTGCTGACACCCAGGAATCTCTCTGCCTCTTGCCCTCCGGCCTTCAGGCTTTGGGACCTGTTCCTGAGCCCTTCATGCTGCCACCAGGGTAGCCTGGGTTCCGGGCATTATCCAGCAGTTATGGGGACCTGAGGAAGTGACTAGGGCAGGGAGGTCAAGGCAGAGGGTGTGACAGCTCTGGAGACACCAGACCTCCTGACCCTCTGCCTGGGGATTGGTGCCTTGCGTCCCCATCCTGAGAAGCTCCATCCTGTACTATTTTAGAAACACAACACCCATCAAAACAACAAAAATAAAATCAAGAAAATGAAAAAAAAAAAAAAAAGAAACACAACACCCCAAAACAACTCCTTATTGCTTCTTTCTGAGTGGGTGTAATTTAACAAAAAAATTAGAATTAAGCCTAGGAAAATGCACAGTTTTGGCTTTGGGTCAAAGGACTCTTTGTCCTGGTTAAAGCAGCATGGCCCAGGAGTCACTGTCGGTCAGCCTGTGATGCCAACTAAACAGTCAGCAAAGGGATCAGCCTCACCTTTAGGTCAGCCTCTCATTAGCCTCCCAAACTACGTTGGAAATCCAAGGGGACTGGAGGTCTGGCGCTGGCCAGCTCTGCGCGTGTCCTTGTTTTGTGTAACAGCTGGAGCAGGCAGAGGCTGGTTGTGCCTGGATGCTCAGGGAGCTGGACGGAGCTGCAGAGGGTCCTGACGCCATTCTTCCAGCAGCAAAGCTTCAGGTGGAATCAAAACTCCAAGTTAGACTTCAGAGTGCAGTGCCTCTAGTTAGAGTTTAACTGAACATTCCAACACCCAACTGTGAACAGACCTTTTTATGCAAAAATACAAAGACATAAAGACATTCAGGACACAGACATGAATCAAACCCGGACGTTCACCAGAACACGTTCTCGTGCCCAGCTGTCCACTCCTTTCCCATCCCATCCCAGGTGCAAGTGTGTCCAAGCCCTAAGTGCCCAGGCCTGAGTGGAGACTTGCTTGGGAACAGGGCTTTTGCAGACATGACACATTAGGGAGAGGTGGCACTGGAGCTGGTGGCCTGATCCAATGACTGGTGTCCTGTAAGGGGGAAATTGGAGGCCAATGATACACAGGAGGCCCAAGGAGGGCTGTGGGTTGACGGGGTGAAGGCTGCTGGTGCCACCACAGGCCAGGGTTCACCAGGATGGCCACACCCCTGAAGTTGGCCAGCCTGGAGGAAGTTGGCCCGTCTCCCTCCGAAGCCTCAGAGGGCACCAGCCTGCCCCACAGGCTGGGCCTTGGGACTTAGATGCACTCCAGCTGTTTCAGTTGTACTTATGGGGCCCTCTGGAAGGCAGACTCACTGGGCTCCACCCCAGGCTGGCCCTTGACCAGAGCTGACTGGCCCAGGAGGCCTGGCCAGGACATGGGCATGGGGCACTCCAGTCCCCACTTCGTGCCAGGTGCAGGGGACAGTGGGGCCCTTCTGGTCTGGGGTGAATTGGCGTAAGAGCAGGTCAAGCCTGGGCACCTGTGGGGCTCCTGCTGTCTCTGAGGGCTGGCGGCCCTTCTCCTGTGGTGGACAGGAGATGCTCTGTGGTGGATGGTGGTCACTGCTGCCCCACGCCAGCTGGGGCCTTTCCTCCCACCCTCAGCCCCTCAGCTCATGTGGGTGTCCTGGCTTTCACCCCACCATTCAGCAGCGCCCTGCTGTCCACCAGCCTTTCAGACTGAGGGGTGGGAAGCACCCCACAGCCATCCCCTAGAGGCCCAGTGACCCTGCCCTGGCCTCCCAAATCTGACAATATTAGAAAGGATTTGTGTCCCCGATAAATAATGCGAAGTTAAATTACATCCACTCCGGCTTAAATTTTCATATTCCTATTGCTCATCTCCATAAAGAAATTCTGTTCCTGGCTGGGCAGGGTGGCCTCTGCCAGCTGCCGGGGACGCTCCTAATGAAATGACTCCTCCGGGAGGGGGCCTGCGGTGGGCTGTGGGGGTGGCCTGCCCACCAGGGGAAAAGGTAAAAGGCCGGAGTTCAAATCATTTATCTCCCTAACGACTTAACAGAGCACATGCATGCTACCTGCCAGAGGCCGCGGGCCAGAGGGCCTCGTGCCAGGCGGGCGGTGATCTATGAGGAGGCGGGAAGGGGTCCCACCACAAGGGCACAGCAAGGACACTTCTGCAGAGGTGGGGACCCTGACTCACACATCGGGAAAGGTGGGGGTCTCTGAGCTTTGACCCCATGATGCCCTTCAGAATACCCGGGGTGGGGACAGGAGCTCCTGGGGGTGCTGTGGCTTCTGCCCACGGAGCTCAGGGTGGCTTTCTGTGTGGGCCTGGGATGGGGGAGGTGCCTGGAGAACGTGGACTGAGGCTGTGTGCAGGGGTGCGGGGGAGGGGGCCCTGGGCTGAAGTGAGCTGGAGGCCACAGAGTGAGGCCACTCCACTCCACGGAGTGGGCTGGAGGCCACAGAAAGGTCAGGAAAGGCCCCGGGGCCAGCGATGCCTGGGAGCACCAGGTGGGAGGCTGGAAGTGGACCCGGGAGGGCCACCTGGAGGAGGGTGCCACCTGGGAAAGGAGGGTGAGGGAGGCGGAGGCCTGAAGGAAGGGGACAGGCCGACAGCTGGGCAGGGTGCAGAGAGCCCGGAAACCAGAGGGGAACCCAGCTGGGGTCTGGATGGCGTTGTTTTGTGACTAGAAGGAATGTCTACTCTGGTGGGCTCTCTGGACTGCAGGGTGTTCCGGCAAACAGAAGCTCAATGGTGGCTGGTGACTCGGGGCCATCGGAGATAGCATCTCTCCACTGAGGGCCAGGGTCTCCCTGGGTTTCCAGTGTCCCCGGCCCTCGGTGATGTCCCCCAGCCAGGCAAGGTGAGCAAGAGGCCCCTGATTGGGTCCTGTGTCTTGGCCCCTGTACCATCTCCCACCTGGGCCAGTGCCTCCAGTCCCCCCTCCCTCAGGGGTCCTAGGACAGCCCCAGGCCCTGGCCAGATGGGCAGCATGACCCTTGGGTCTGCCGCCTCCCCTGGGGGCTACCAGGGGCCCCTCACCTGTACATATGGCCACTTAATCTGTGTGAGCGGCTGGCCCCTGATATATCTCCACATATTGATCAGCTTTGGGCTGATAGAAGTTCAAGCGCACGAGGTCTTGCTCTTTGACCCCCAAATAGGGTATGAATCTCAATCGAATAGACTGATATTCACACTTGGCTTCTACGCTGGGCCGCAGGCTGCGGGAAAATCAATGAGCGGCGCTGAAGACTCAGGATTTATAGAACACCTGCCATTTTAATATTAGAATAAATGTTATATTGCACAGGGGGTGGGGGCGGAGGGGTCGCAAGGAAAATATTTCTTAGAGAGCCGTTTCTGTTGGAAAATGATGTGCGTGGATTTTATGGAGTCAGATTTATAGACCTCATTTAGGCTTATAATTTAAAACTCCTGATGAGAAAGACATTCTGTGGAGTGCTTGGGGTGGGCGCCGGGGCTGGACCTGTGGGTGGTCCCGAAGCCAAGGGACAGCAGCCTTTGATGGGGGTGGGAAGGCTCAGGGATAGGGTGGGGACCTGAGGGCAGGGCGGGTGCAGAGTTGTCTGGGCACAACCCTCAGCACACCCGCGTGCACCAGGCGCAGACATGCAAGCCCACTCCTCAGCCTCCTTGGCCCTCTCTCCCTGAAGCCCTTTTTGTGTCCCTGCAGGAGACCGTCTTGGCCTGAGTCCCAACCGAAGGGCCTGAGTCATGCCTGTCCTGGGCTGTCGAAGGGAGCCCTCAGTGCTGGTCCTTCAAGGACCTGACTGTTGGAGACTGGCTGGGCCACCTGTGGGCTCTTGAGGTCCCTGTGTCTGTGAGCACAGCCCTCTCTCCTGAGTCTCCACAGTGCAGCTGGAGAGGCTTAGTGATAGCCCGTCCATGCCTGTCTGAGAGCCCAGTACCCCTTCTGGAACCTCCCATGGGGGTCAGCCCAGCCCTGCCAGGAAACACCTGGGAGAGGCCATGTGGGCCCCAGGAACCAGCTGCACCTGCCCCTCCCCAGCGGCTCTTCTCGAGGCCTGGGGCAGGGCTGACATCTCCAGGGCAGGCTACAGCTGAGCCTGGCAGAGGTCAGCTCTTCTTCCAAGGGGCTCTGTCTTCCCCAGACAGGAGGTTGCGGACAGGGTGCGGCAGCTGGGGGACCCCTCCAGGTCTGGGTTCCCCCTGGGTGGCGGGGAGCTGGGGCAGCCCCTGGGCGGCTGGCCTGGAGTGAGATAAGCAGCCCCACCCTCCTGCACTGGGCTCCATCTATGTGGCCTGCCGACTGCCCACTGTTGCCAGGTCCTCCCCTGCATCATGACCAGCCCAAGTGTCCAGCAGGATGGCTCCTGAGCACGGCACCCCTGCACCCTGGTTTGAAAAGGGGATGATCCTTCACCCCACCCGAGACCTCTGTGCACCCTCCCTGCCCTTCCGTGGCACTGGGCTGTCCACCACACGTGCGGGGCAGCCGGCACTCCTTTGGCCCTGTCCCTGCCTCTGTGGCCAGGATCGACCTCTGGCATGTGAAGGCACCTGGTGAGCGGGGTGTTGGACATCTGCAGCAGTACTGCAGGGACCCAGCAGGCCGGGCACTGCAGGCTTGGAGAAGCACGCCTGTGTCCCGAGTCGAGTTCCTCGCCTGAGACTGACCCTATCCATGACTTCCCCCACCCTGCCCCACCATTGCCAGGGCAGGAGGGGTGAGCCACTGGGCAGAGCCCGTGTGGGCTGGGTTGGCACTGCCACCGTGAAGAGGAACTGCTGCTCTGAATGCCACGGAGGTTCTGCCCTTGGCCCTCTCTTCTCTACGATGATCTTGGGGATGTCACCTCCTTTCTGGGGGCATTTCCAGGGTGGCTGGCTGGCTGCTGCTGCCTGAGCTCAGTCACTGCCCCGAATCTCAGCAGAGGCCTTCTGAGGCCTCTGGAACCTCTGGGTCCCCAGGGCCTTCCCCCTGCCCTGCCGCTCCGCTGTGGCTCCAAGCTGCCACTAGCCCTTCACTCTAGGGTCCCTGGCAGGGGCCGGGAGGGTCCCACTGCGTCCTGCTCAGTGAGAGAGGACCGGCAGCAAGCCCTCGCCCTGGTGTGGGACAGGCACGTTTTACATTTTCAACTTTATTACAGGAGCGGGTGGAGCCTAGGAAGCCTGCCTTCTCCCCTGGTCAATTCCGCCCCTGGAGGCGATAAATCTCTAGGACCATGATTTGTGACTCTGCGCTCCCAATAAATTAAATCTTTCTCGATGAAAAGGTTGGTGCTCCGGCTCAGCTTCAGGTCACTGTGTTTGTCCAAAGCAAGTAGCTGAGAAGGAAACCCAGCCACCAGGCCCCTGCCGCCAACCCCGCCAGCCGCCTTCCCTCAGTCGGCAGCTCGCTGGCTCCCTGGCCTTGTGGGAAGGAAAGGCGGCCTCAGGGCAGGAAATGAAGGGCCCTCCAGGGGGACTGCCCCCAGGCGTGCCCCTGACGCAGGATCCTTCCCCACAAGTGCGTATTTTGGCTGCTGGTCTAAAAGTTCCAGAGGCTGCCAGTACAGAGGTGGGCACCTCTTGCCCTCCCCACACATCTGGGGGCCGTGCAGGGAAGCTCTGCCTGTGAGTGGCCTTAGTGCTCCAAAAGAATGTGGCATTCTGCGTGACATGTGTCACCCGTGGGGCAGGCAGAGGCCTAGGGTCAGACGCTGGGCTCCAGCATCTCTGCCCTCACACTTTCCCTGGCCACTCTGGGAACCTTGGCTTCTGGTCTGAGAAAGGAAGACATGACCATCTGGGAGAACCTCCCTGCCCGGGTGCAGCAGGTGGTGACCACACCTGAAGTGCTGTCCTCTGAAGCCAGGCCGCACACCACCCGGAACTGCACGCCTCCAGGACCCATGAGCAAGCTGTCTCCCTGCCTGCCCCACTCGGGGCTCCAAGGTGGAGCTTGGTGCCCAGGGCAGCTTGGCCCTGGGCAGTAGGTCTCACCCAGTGCCCTCTCACACCAAGAGAAACCCAGGCCAGGGCAGAGAGTGCCGCCTTCGGCAGATGGTGACATCAGTGGGGACCACAGGGGGCTTCACAGAATCATTTAGGACTCTGAACCAGCTTCCCCCCCCCCCATTTGATAACTGCAGATCTGTCAGCACCAAAAGCAATGAGGCCTGCATTTTGGAATTAAGAGATTTATGGCCCTAGCCAACACTTGATTTCAGGGAAGTGCCCAAGAAGCTGCTCTGCAGGAGCACACCCCGCAGCCTGAGGACACGGGGTCTCACGTGGGGCCCGCCAGTGCTCGGGTTTCAGTGGGATTGGGCCAGGGTCCCGGAAGCCCACATTCTTGCCCGGGCAGGGGCTTAGGTGCTGGTCCCAGAGACAAAAGGCCTAACCCCGGGCTTCCTGGACTCGGGTTGCAAAGCCATTAGGCTGATGAATCGAGCATCTGCGAAGCTCTGGCCTTTCTGGCTGATTGCATGGGGAGAGCCCCTCCTGGAGGGCCATCTATTCTCTCCACTGAGCTCTGGCGGGGAGGGGTGTAGAGCCGTCCTGTCCCGGTCACCCTGGGCGGGGGAGGAGGAGGCTGATGGGCAGGTGAGTGCTGCCAGGTGATATCAGTGTGGGTTCTCACACAGTCATGACAGAGCACACCCTGGTCCCAGTCTGTGGTGTGCTAGGGACAGGAGGGGAGACAGGAAGAGGCTGGGTCTGGTCAGAACTCGGGGAACTCGGGAGCCCAGGGAGCCCAGGCCCAGCTGCTTGGGAGCGTTCAGCGAGGCACTTCAGGAGCCCGTTCACACAGTTGTCCTGCCTGGGGCGGCTGCAGGCCAGGCCCACCCGGTCTGTGGGACCCACGGTTGGCAGCAGGTGTCCCGGCCGTACCTCCCCCCAGCGCCCACTCTTCTGGGTTTGCACCCCCTCCGGCCATCCCCTATCGGAGACTGGCTCCCTCTGAGTCTCCAGCCCAGGCCTCGCACCGCTGCCTCCTTCACGTCCCCCTCTTCTCTGTGCGCCCAGAGACCCCTTCCCCAGGCCTCCCCCACCTGGTGGCCGTCCCCACCTGGAATCTCCCCAGCATGGGGCAGGCCTGTGCCCTGGGGACAGGAGCAGGAGGGCAGAGTGGGCTCCTCAAGGGGAGCGAGGAACACAGAGACCTGGGCTTTGCTGTCCCACACCCAGGTCCTGGGGGAGTGTCGTGGGACTGCCACAGCAATGACCCCGAATGGAATGGTGGCTCAAAAAACAAAGGGAGGGCTGGGGATGTGGCTCAAGCGGTAGTGCGCTCGCCTGGCATGCGTGCTGCCCGGGTTCGATCCTCAGCACCACATACAAACAAAGATGTTGTGTCCGCCGAGAACTAAAAAATAAATATTAAAAAAATTCTCTCTCTCTCTCTCCTCTCCCACTCTCTCTAAAAAAAAAAAAAAAAAAAATAATTTTCAAGGTAATGGTGGGAAAGGGATACACTCTCAACTTT